>NC_061798.1:39353399-39677565 GCF_021462225.1 Girardinichthys multiradiatus | reverse complement strand
CAAGGCCTCAGGTCTGCCACCAAGGCAGTGATGTCTGCAGAACAGAGGGTAGAGGTAACAAAACAGCTTAGAGAGGAGAATGAGGGAAGAAAAGCACATGTAATGAAGGATTTATCCACCTATAATACCCTTTGTTATTTTTCCTGTAACCTTCCTATTCATATCACAGTGTGGCATCTCCATCTCGGTCTCTGTCTCTCTTCCAGTGTCTGCTTCTCACCTTCCCCCTCTGCTCATTCTTCTACTCCTATTTTCAGCGTGTTGAATTTTCACCTTGATTTCCAGAGAGGGGTAGAGTAGCAGTAACTGGAATACAAACTAGCTGACTCAAAACACACACTCTCGCTCATCCACCCCAGCCTGCACAAATTGGGTGTGTACAGCTAAGCCATATGAAAGAGATGGCGCCGAAGATGGCAACAAACGGGAATAACAAGAAGGAGGAGAGGAGAAGTGTTCAGGGAGGGGAAACAGCGAAAAAGGAAATGCTGTAAGACTTCTTCCAGAGAGTTTAGGTTGGGATTAGCCCTCTACCTCTGGCACGCTGGCAGCAGCAAGATATGCGTCAGCAAACATTAAGCAGCTCATTCATCATTCACGCTATGAACATGAGGTATGGGGTCATAGTCGGGTTGTCTTATCATTTGGAAATGCAATGTCCCAGTTAATAGAGCCACCTCTCAAAATTGTTGGTGCTAAGACCCAAAATGATTCCAGTTTTTGGGATAAGAGGCAGCTTGCAGCACAGTGAAAGGGATGTGCACACAAATTGAATTGAGTGTATTCCGTCATGTACTATTTAATACATTATTTAATCACCTTTAACTACATCTAAATGGAATTTTTCCATTTCTTAAAAAAACCTTCTAAATGTAAGTCCATAAAGGGATGTTTTATATGTTGATTTATCCAGTAAGGAGGAGGAAGATAGGATCAATGTTGTCTGAGAGCAGTAGCTTGATAATCCAACAAACCGGTCCCCACCCCAGGAATTATAAAGCCCTACTTCATGAGCACAGTCTGCCTGTAATTTATCACAGTCGCAAATGACCTCTTGTAACAAGAATTTAAAAAAACTTGCAGACCACGCCTAATGGAAAAAGTGAAATAGAAAAGGACAAGGGGGAGTTCAAGTTGGCTTTTCAAGGAGGCCGGACAATCCTGTACCCTGCTAGGTGTAGTTGAAAACAAGGATAATTGGAAGTGAGGGGGAGTAGAAAGGGGAAAGGGTTGCATGTATAGAAGTTACAGAATGAGAAACGGTTATACTAAGGGGTAAGGTTAAACTGAGATTGGTTTAGGCAAAAAATCCCTGTTCTTTAAGTTAGACTCATATCAGCCAAGTGCTGTACCAGAAAGACCGATGCAGTTCTCCAGTCTCCCTAGCAATATACCATGATCAACAGTGTTGAATGCTGAGGTTCAATAATATTAGCACTGTGGTTCTTCCACAGTCTGAATTTATGTGGATGTCATTGAACACCTCCACAAGAGCAGACTCAGTACTGTGGTGAACATGGAAACCTGACTGGAAGATCTTAAAGTGTCATTGTTAAAAAGGTATTTAACTGTTAAAACACAGCTTTTTCAATAACCTTACTATTAAATGGGATATTTGAGATGGGCCTGTAATTTTGCTATAAAAACATGTCCAGATTATTCTTTTTGAACAGTGGTTTAATAATTGCTGTTTTTAGGGCCTGGGGAAAACACCTGACTTGCATTTATTATTTGAATCAAATCAGAGGCTTTGACAGGCAAATTTGAAAGCTGTGGGTAAAATATCAAGATAGGAGGAGGAGGAACTTAGTTGATGTACAATTTCTAGTTTTTGTAGTTGATTTAGTAGAATTGTGTCATTTTGTCAAAATTTGTTTTGGTTGGACACGGCAGTGGTGAATTTTCTCAGTAAAGAAGTTAGTAAATTCATTGCAGGCCTTGTTAGAGTGGAGTTCAGATGCTACACACACAGGGGGGTTTGTTAACCTGTCGACTAGCAAAGAAGTCATGAGCATTATTAATGTTTTTGTTGATGATTTAAGAAAATAAAAATCCCCTTGCATTGTCAGTTGATCTGTAAAGTTTCTCTTCATAGATGTCATACTGAACCTTGAGTCCAGTCCATCGCCATCTTTGTTCAGTTTTTTGGCTCTCCCTATTTTTCCCTTCTTACTGGTAGAGCATTTTTCCAAGGAGATTTCGTCTTACCAGAGACAACCTTCACCTTGATGGGAGTAATAGAATCAATGATGTCTGACATTTCAGAATGAAAGTTATCAACCAGCTCATTTAGTGAGTTAAACTGGGTTTAAGGTTCTAGTTGCACTGTCCCTAAAAAAGTGTTTTCTTAAAATATCTCTTTGGCTAATTGAGTCCATGAACATGATGCTTTCAAAGATAACAGAAAAGTGGTCAGTAAAGGTAACATCAGTTACAAAGACCTTGGAAATTTTTCAAAGCCTTACTGATTAATAAGTCGAAATATGTCCTTATTTGTGTGTCCACTGCATAACATGTTGAGTCAAACCAAAGTTTTTAAGTGTATCACATAGTTATTTTGGCCTTTTGTCTTGAGGGTGGTCAACATGGATGTTAAGGTCTCGCAAATTGAATAAACAGTCCTAATCAACACATATCACAGATAGAAGGTCATTGAAATCATTGAAAAAGTTTGCCTTGGATTTCGGAGGCCCTCTAAACATTTATAAACATAACTTGAGCAGGGCCTTTTACCTGGACAGCCAGATATTCATGGGTCAAATTTCCCCACCAACACCTTTTTCACTTTAGTAAATCATGAAACAGAGTAGCCAGCCCTCCACCTCTCCTATGCTCCCTGGTCTCACGTAGAAAATTGTAATAGGGAGGCGCTGACTCTATCAGTGTAGGTGTCTCACTATTTTAATCTAAATATGTTTCTGTTAAAAACATAACATTGAGATTGTGCTCAGTAATTAAGTCATTGATTAAAAATGATTTTCCTGACAAAGACCTAAAGTTTAAGTGACTTACTGGCTGGTAGGATTTCTTTCTTTTTTTTCTGTTACATATAAGCACAGAGATATTACATCATTCTCCATTAGGGGACCCAAGCTTTCCCTGTAGATAATCCCTGCTGGTTGTCTTATCACATGGCACTGTACATCTCACAAACATGTTTCTGCAACATCCTGACTGCATAAAGGCTTGTCATATGCTGGATGATGATTTGTAGAGAAAAGTGGAAATTTGTGCACAGAGTAGGTTGTATTTCAATCTTGATAAAGTTTTTCATGTTGTCAGTAAAATCCAGGAAAGGGGCGTTTGGGTTTAATGGTGATAAGGGAGAGGTGGGTGGGGTCTGGGTGAAAAGAGGTTTGTGGTCCTCTGTTGGGGCTAAGGAGGACCCAGTTGTCCTGTTTGTGTCTGGGGAGATTCCTTTGTTGTAGTGATGAAGTAGTCAGTAAATGTGTCATTTTTTCTCCGTGGTTCATCCTTATCTCGGTAGGCTGCAGTTCTATCAGTTGTTTTATATTCTCTTGTCTCCTGTTTGTGGTCGAGGCAGCTGGTGTCTGATTCACAAAATAGAAAACATTGGAAGTAAAGAGTTGTACTCCAGACCTATTAAGACAAAAGCCTTCTTTCTTGAAAACATGCATTCTTTCAGTGAAAATGCTGAAGTGGTCGATAAGGTTCACAGATTTTGCAACACATGCTTTCTTAAGCCATTTGTTGAACATTAGCATTCTAATGAATCTTTCATCTCCACCCCCAGCTGCCGGTCCACTGGAACACCTTGTTTTTGAGACCTTGAACTTTGTTCAGCAACTGAATAAAATCCTTTCAAGATTTCAGATTTTTGTGTCACAACATCAAGTGTTAGGTTGAGGTTTTTCACTGTTGGATGGTCTTCCATGTTCATAATTGTTTCTGAGATACAGGCCCATGCAATTGACAAAAGTAAGTATGTAGGTGGTTTTCTTGCTGCAAAAGCGTTTATTCTTATTCACGGCTCTATTGCCCACTTTTAGGGTTTGTGGCCTGGTGGCTGACACTTTCTGAAGCTGTTTAGGGGAAACAGTTTATAGGGCAAACTGTTCTCATACCTCTTGCTGGTGAAAGATGAGCTTTCCTTCTGGGGTTCAGAGTCTTATAGAAGTGGAGCAAACCTGTTTTCTAGAGGAAATCCTGTGTTTTTAAATGATTTGCTCCTATCATTTGTTGTGAGAAGTATCCAATGTTGTTTTCTCCTTTTTGCTGGAGTTGAAGAGATGTTTCTCTGAATTGGCGGTTGAGCTGTTTCATCTAGGTGCAGGGTTCTTCCTGTTAGCCGTCTTCAAAATCTGAAGGAAGGGATTTATCCTTTGGCTTTGTGCTGAGAGAGTTCCAGGGAGGACTGTTGGTTGGCTTACTCTCATTTAACATTCTGCTTCTTGCTGGTGCTAGTTAGTTGTCCATCTTATAACTGTTTTGAATCATTGGTAGGGTCGTTTCATTTCCATACCCAGCATTACCATCCACATTTACTTCAAGCCGAAGAATTTTCATTTTCATCACCCTTATTTTCTAGAGAAGTTTGTTCCAGTCATCTGTTGAAAAGGGAGCCATCTTGTACTGTCCTTCTCTCAAAAGTGATTAAAACAAAGAAAATATTTGAAGAAATCGTTTAAAAAAAATAAATAAATAAAATCATTGAGTATCACTGATTTAAAGTAAAGTAAAGTTAAGTTAAATAGTAATAGTAGTAAGATCACTGATTTAGTCCAGTTTTTTCTGTAGGTTTTTGCTGTTTGATAAGAAGCTAAAAGTAAAAGTGTGAGAGTCTGTTCTTCATCCTGCCAGCTGTTAACCTTCTTCCACCACTAAGGGCGCATGAGCCGAGTCCCGAGTTTCTGACAGGTGCACATCGTTGCCTCATCAGCTGGAGGACTATATGAGGGCGGCTCGCCAGCACCTCTACGCCTGAGTGTTTTGACCACTGCGGTAGTGATCACCTGGCCGTTACTTTGTAATTCTGAACAGTGTTTCTCTGACTAATTGCCTGTTCTGTTTCCATGATTCCTAGGCCTGTAAACTGAGCTCCACGCTGGAGATCTTCTTGGAACCACCTGCAACAAGATCAGGATTTTTTCCTGGATCACTTTTTGCCTGGCAGCCGCTCTTGTGTACCCTCCAGTCTGATCGCGTTCAACCTGCCCACTCTCCCACGAGACCCTCTGGACCATCAGACCCCGTTGCCTACCTGCGCAGCAGTACAGCCCCCAGACTGGCATCTCTCTCCCCCCGGCGGATCCACCCCTGGCTGAACTGTGAGCTAAGTCCGTTGTAGTGTTTTTCTTACCTTGGCCACCACTCACCTTCTGCCGTTTCCTTTTCAGCCTGACTACCGGCCACTCCACTCTCAGACCGATTTCTCTGAAAATCGTGTAAATAAATCATTGAATCCACGCTTCTCTGTTTTGAGTGTTCTCTCTGCATGTGGGTCAAGTCGGCCTTAAAGAAAACAATGACAAAAAGAATGCAGGCAAACAGAGAACAAGGGGAGAACGTGTCAGAGCAAGCGAGAGACTGAAGTTAAAATTACTTTTCTGCAATGAAGAGTGTGATTGCAATTTAATACTTAACTGCTTCACTTTAGTATGCTTTCTGGTGGTTGTGTGATTCAGTTTTTATCTTTTTTTCCGATGTATCCTGGGAAATTATATGTCAACTGGTAACATGTCATTGCTGCCCTTTCAGCCATGACAAAACTTTTTAACAAGAAGCCTGTGGCACATGATGGATAGATAAGTACAGATAATAACCAGCACCCTCTTTTCTTGATTTGCATTTTCTGCATGGCTATGTGTATGTGCCTACAACGGTGTATGTGTGGGTGAGTTGCAACTTGTAACAATAACTTCCTAATTACAGTTCCCCAGTGTTTGTGCAATCTTCCTGAAATGCTAACTAGCCCCCTACAGGGACGGTGGTGCATTATTAATCTGTGTGCTCGCTTGAGCGTGTGCGTTCTGGGCTGGAAGGCGTGCGTCTGCAGCATGCATGTGTGCATCTTTAGTGCAGGTAAATGTCTGTTTGCTTGTCTCAACATTTTAGGGGTTTAAGTGCATTATTCACAAAAATGCAAATGATGTGAATCAGTATTTTAAGTGAAGGAATTTACATTTTCACTGCTTTTAATAGTGGGTCAATTGTCGAAACTCTCAAACATCTTCAAGATGAACAAGATTGTTTTCAAAGTTGCACACAGCTTAAAAAAAGAATGAACTGGACAATGACCAAGTAATCTCATGTCAGGAGAAATGTTTTAATGCAAAAAGAATTGTGATTTGTCATGATGGTAACAACATGCTGGGAATAGTTAATTTTACAAATGTATTCACAGTTGGTTTGATGAGGACATCACTACATTTCTATGCATTTTCAAATATAATTAAATACAGTTATTGTGTGCCATTTTGCATTAAAGTTGTACTATTTAATGTCAGAGATTCAATCATTGATAGGATTTGTTTTCTTACAGCAGTACATGTGAAACTCGTAGAGGTGTTTGCACTTGTGAAACCAATGGGAGAACATGATGTCCATGTAAATTATGTATAAAAACCCCTGGGGTTATATGTGATGGCCATATGAAACCCAAAAACTGCTTGTAAATTCGTCTAAACTCGTAGAGAGCTTTTGTAATCATACCGATCACTCAAAGTGACTAAACAAAAATGCGAAATAATATTCTTAACAAAAAATGTTGTGTAGAAACATGTAAAACTTGTGCTTCATATAACATATGAAACACATGTGGGAAGCCTTACATATATAAAAAAATTCCTTTTACATAAAACACATTTTTCACATGATATACATGCTTTTTACTGTAATGACATGTGTAAGATGTGACCACATATTTTTCCAAGGTGAAAAAAATTTGTGAACTTCATGTGTTTTTTTTGTGGGTTTTTTTATTATTATTTGGGGATTCGTGTCTTATGACCATAGGTGGGGGTCAGCATGCAGAATGCCTATTAAATCTTGAACAAGCCCAGCTCTTTCCCAAGCCCAGACAGATTGGAGCAACACCCAAAATACTGCAGAGTAGGCCCAAACTTGTTTATCCACCTTGCAGTTCAGCTTCCCATCACTTGTGAAGAACACACCAAGATACTTAAACTCCTCTGCTTGAAGCAGGGACTTACCCTGAACCTGGAATGAACAGTCCACCTTTTTCCAGTTGGAAAGGAGGTGACTCTCATTCTGTATTCTCCCCTCTGTGCTCCACTTTAGTGCACACTGAAGATCATGGCCTGGAAGTTGCCAACAGAACCACATAATCCGCAAAAAGCAAAGATGAGACCCTGGGGTTACCAAGCAAGACATTTTTCTCCTATCTGCCAAGATGTGTTTCTTTTCAATTGCAGACAGTTTGTTTGTCTGTAGAAAATATTACACAAGCTTATCTTGTGTTTGCTGTTTGTTTGTTTGTTTGTTTTTCTTTATCCTAACAAGAACCAAATCTGAGGTTTCTATTTTTGAGATTATAGGAGATTTATTTTATGCCATGTTATTTCTAAAAAACAAACCAGAATTAAACAACTTGGACAGTTTCTCAGCAGAAGCACTGAATATTTAAAGTATTTCTCCAGATCCAGCCAGTGGAGAGGTGTCACGTTATCTTTGCATGCAGGTTTGATTTTACACTTTGGGGCATTCGCTCTCAACAAAGATCAACATTATGACATGAGATACTGCGAACACTCGGTACTCCAACATGCTTAATATGGAGAGCAAATTTCTGTTGAATTAGGGATGACTTTGGCAAATAACAACTGATGTGATCTGATTGTGAATTTTAGCCTCCATGAGCTTTCTTATTTATAAGAGGAAAATGTAGTAAATAGATAGGAACCTGAGGGGGATCTCCTGTTACACAGATGCATTTCTTGAGTATTCCCGAAGAACTTGCCCCACAGTGAAGCCTCCAGGCACAAAGATTGTACTATGATGGAGAGCTTACTCTTGGGGCTAAGGTAAATAATGGATGAAAAAAGGAAAAAAAAGTCCTTCAAAACTTCAGGTGAAGGTTAGAACAAAACTGGAGCACAATGACGTGACAGCACCGATGTTAAATCCCATCACTGTTCATCCGTTTTGTACTTCCAGACATGCCAGCAATTGCTCTCCGCTAAAGATGTCACTTTTCATTACAGCTGATTTCTAATGTTTCCACCTGCCTTATTACTGATGTAACCATCACAGTCACATCACCGTTGACACTTCTGCTGCTGCAGCAGAAGTAAAATAGCTTTTACTGTGTAACTGCATGCTGAGATGTGTTGCATGGCTTTATTGAGCCAGATTCTTTTAAGATTTAAGAGTCTCTTTTTTTCCTGCCCTATCTGAACGGCCTCTACAATTTGAGCGCCTGCTGCAGCAAGCACTGCAGTACTAATGCAGGATGAGAGCAAGATGAGCAACCTCAAAAATGGTTATCAAACAATTCCCGGAATAAGTGACTGCCTCACTGTGACAGAGGTGTCTGGCTCTGAAACAAGCCAGTCAATCATTTCTCAATCCCAAAAGAAAAATGTCCTTAAAATGTGAATGAAGCTGTTATACTGGGACCACATCATGCCTATTTATGATGATAAGAGTCCCCTCGCCCTTTCTTCATTCAATCTTTTTGCCTTCCTTTTCTTTTTCCTTCTCTTCATCGGTGGCACTCAGCCAACAATTGGAGTCAGTCAGTGGGAAAACTCTGTTAGTAGTCCATGCCCTGTGGGACGAAGTGGCAACAACATCCGTTACAACAGATAGCGGGGCAGCCAAAATTTAACTGGTTGAGTGACTTTGTGTCTCACGGATGAATCCAGTGAGCTTCTGTGTTTGAACTGCTCAAACACATGCATGGAGGTAGGTGCTTCTACATCTATGTCTGAGTTGCGGTATACATGCTTCATTGAAGTCTCTGAACATCAAAAGCACTCATGAGAGCTTTGCTGCTGTTTGTCATGTTCAGTGTGAATTATTACTAGATGGACGAATGCTACTCTACCATTAAATGTTTGGCTCTTTTATGCTGTCGTGATGACAGTAAAGAAAATGCAAACATGCCTTGGTGTAACCCTACAACTACAGTTCAAAGTTAGAATATGCATTCCTATGAGACTCGTTTGTCAGATTAAATGTATCTTTTAAAAATAACAGCCTTCAAACAGGTATTAAACAATAATATATATTGAGCCCACAGTTCTGTAATAAAAGATTTTTTTATTGGTCTGATTTAATATTCTAATCCTAAATTATGTGTTTTCTTTAGCTATATGTGGAAAATCATCATAATTAACAGGAATAAAGGCTTGAAAAAAATCAATTAATGTGTGTAAAGTACTATAAAAAAGGAACCTTTGAATAATATTCACTAAAGCAAATATTATTCAATAAAGCACCTTGTGTTTTCTAACATATTTAGACATGTCCCATTTCCCACATACACGTATCACATCGGGTGCACTTGATGAGAACATTATTACTCGTCATTCTGAATGACATCTGCGCTGTATAAACCTCAGACACTTGGTTTGGTGTGCTCCTGATTGCTGAAATGAAAAGGAACACCGTGGTGAGATGCAAAGAGCTGCCTGATGTCTTCAAAATGAAGATTGTATTAGTCTATGAGTCTGGTAATGAATTTAAAAAGGTCTTGCAAGAATTTGAAAAACAGTCTAAAAGATGAGGACTTTCAAAACAACTGCCAACATGCCCAGGTTTGGTCATCCAAGCAGATTTACCCTGCAAGCAGACTCCAAGATGCTAAAATAAGTCTCTAAAGACCTAACATCAACATAGGACCTACAGCAGACTTTTGCTACTATTGATATGAAAGTTCTCATGCAATCAGAAAGTAACTGCACAATAATTTTAAATCCAGGTGTGCAAAGATGAAACCATTGCTCTCCAAAAATAAAAATATGAAGGCCTGACTAAGGTTTGTCAGGGAGAGAACATAGACAAAGACTAGGACCTCTGGAATAATGTTTTTTGGACAGATTAGTCTAAATTTGACAGGTCTGGCATAAACCAAATACAGCATTCCAGAAAAACAATTTTGCTGTAAAGCATGGAGGTGGAAGTGTCAAGGTTTGTGAATGCTTAGCTGTAGTACGACCAGCTCACGAGACCAAGCAGCAGGACCTCCATTGTTGTTGTGTATATATCACATACAAATCACATTACATTACTTTATTTGAAATGGGGGGCCACCTTTCTGTTAACAATCTCGCCCACATTGAGATGCTACTCAACTGTAATGAAAAACAAACCAAATCATTTAGAGCTAATCTGATCTGAGAGGAACCACACCAAATAGGAACTAATGGAAAATGGGCATAAGCTGAGAATGAAGAAATGGAAAGTCCTGGACCATGATGATCTGGGTCAGATCTCACATCTGGGTCTATTTAGGAGGTTGTGGGGTGACTTGACATTGGCTGTATAAGAAAGAAACTCCTGGAAGAAGTGTCTTACTGTATAAATTTCAATGAAAGGGGTTAAGAATAGCCTGTAGAGGGAAGGGAGTTCTAACCTTTTCCCCTGTTAGAAAAAACACTTTTTTGCCTATATCTTTTGTTTATTGTGTTAAACAAGGTTAGTTTTATGTGTTTATCTGTAATTAAATTACTTTCTTTCCCCCAGATAAATAAAATAAAGTTAACCATCAGGATGTAAATATTTCTGTTGAAAGATCTGCATTAATGAAGAGGGTGTCCTAATTTTTTCGTATGACTTTAAGTTCCAGCCAGATTTAAAACAGACGAAGTCGTTGGCTTGGTTAGCCCTAGTGATTAATCTCACAAAAGTTGACATCTAAAGACGTCGTTTCACCTTTCAATTCAAGTCTTTTCTATGTCTAAATCTGCCACCTCTAAAGACAAAGACAATGATTTATCACTTTAAAAGAAGACATTATGTTAATCTTTTTTTTTTACCCATACTTCACTCTCAAATTTCATCTAAACAAAGATGTTAAACGTTAGGCCTGGTCAACCCATTTGATCCACCCCGACCACTTTTCATCAACAGATGTCTTTATGTGGAGATCTTTTCACCATTTACTTTTCAACCACAAATTCATGAAGTTTAGATGGAAAACATTGTTGTGTTTTGTCTATTTAACAAATATTTGTCCAGTTACTACCTTTCATTTACAGCTGTTGACTCTAAAGGCCAAAGCCAATGATTTACCTCTTGTGCCTTTAAAAGGGAAGGAATTTTATTTGTCTTTTCTTTTTCCATTTGTTTATTTGTGTTTTCCTGAGCGCTTCGCAGATTTTAATTTTGCTTTGACATTTCATGGAGGTATCTATCTATAGCTTCCAGAAAAAAGAAATTGCATATTCTTTCTATTCTTCCTGAGGTAGCTTTATAACTATTAAGAAAATAACGAATGCTAGCGACTAATAACGAGCTGCATCCAGAGGTTTTGTCTCGTACAGGCACTGATTGAGATCTAATGCATTTACGTTTATCATTTCGAAGACTTTAAACATATTAATCAACACCTAGACATTTTACTTTATGACTATTTGAGATTTCATTTTCACTTTCAACCACATTTAGACATTAGTTTATGTCTTTATGTGTAGCCAGAGTTTTATATTGTTTAGACAGAAGCAAATGTTGTCTCTTCTATGTCTATACAATGAAACATTTCTCTGTTTGATACACAGATTTGATCAAAAGTCTTGAATTAAAATGTAGGATTATTCTCTAAAGTTGGGCTATCTGCTCAGGTAGCCAGCCTGCAGTCTGCTGCTTAACAGTTTTACTTTCCCAGTGACCCATATATCTAATGTCAAAGCTAAAGTTATCCATAGACCTCACTTAGAGGAGTCGACATTAACCCTTTCCATGATCATGATTTAGACGTAGATGTTTAATCTATGTTCAGATTGAGAACAACTGGACATTTATGTGGGATATATAAATAACTCATATCCATCCACACATCCATTTTCTACACCCGCTTCTTCCATTCTGGGTCGTGGGATAGGTGGTGCCTATTTCCAGCAGTCTACGGGCGAGAGGTGGGGTACACCCTGGACCATTGCAGGGCAACACAGACACAAAGGACAAACAACCACACACTAGAGGCTGACATTTTTTCGGGAGTCCCACGAGTCACGGGATTCCCATGGGAATCCTGCGGGACGGGAGACAGCATCAGTAAAGATCACGTGATTGGGACGGTACAGGATAAAAAATTAACGGGAGCAGACGGGAGCGGGAGCGGGAGCGGGAGCTAACCAATAGGAGGGAAAATAAACTAGGATCAATTGTCTTTGGAAATGTAAAACTGAGACTTTGTCATAAACTTTAAGAAAAAAAAACTTGAATCGACGCCGCCATTGTGTAGTTTTTTTCCAAGAAGCCTATGCTATAATGCGAGTCAAACGAACTACACGACCCACAAGCCAACAGTGCTTCTGATCGATGTTTTCCACGTGCGTTCAGAATGGAGGGAACAAACGCAGGTGGAGAACTGGACGTGGTAAAATTGGATTTGTAACGTAAAGTCAGAAATAAGGACTTATCTATTAAACTCATAGAGCTGACAGGGAAGTCGCAAATATTACCGAACTTCAGGAGAGTTGAATGTAGCGGTTTTAACACGCAGTCTGCTGCTTGTAAAACGTGTTTAGTCGTAATCAAGTTCACCAGTGATTAAGGGAAACTTGTAAGGCAGATTCTGGATTAAATCAGCCCTGCATCTCTTCATTCATCAAACCAAAAGTACCAACATGTGTCAAGTCTCATCTGACCAACAAAATTGCTGCATGTGCACTAAAGATTTAAGAGGTAAGGTACAGAAGCCCATGAGGGGACATGGGGAAATTTATTTATTTTGCGTCCCCACGCAATACTTTTGCGTTCGGCATTTTGGAACAGCAGCACAGATGACAAACTGCTCATAAAACAAACACTGATATGTGATTGATATGGTTTATTTGTCATATGCAGGTTAACACGCAGTAAACAATGCGATTAAATGCTTAGGATAAGAAGAACCGTTCAAATCACGATAAAAACAAAAACACGGCGTACAAAAAAAAGTACACATCATGCAGCAGTAATAAGCAAACAAAGTGTCACAGATGTGGTTTTGTGCAGCATTACTGTTCAGTAGTTCGTTTGACAGCTTGTGGATAAAAACTGTCTTTTAGTCTGATTTGAAGATAATTTTATTTAAGGCTGATTTCAAAATAAAACTCAATAAATCTCAAAACGGGTGTAGTGTTTGTTTCATTTTTGCAGTTATCTGGTTTGGAAACTATCCCACAAAGTATTGCGAAATAACGCAAAGACTATTGCGTGGGGACACAAAAAAGAAAAAATCCCCCCTTGTCCCCTCGCGGACCTCGTTGAAAGGCTTCATTAAGGGAAGATATTAAATAAATATGTTGTGAAATAGAAAAAAATTGAATGTACCATTAAATGTACAATTTGTTTAATACATCATTAAATATTAAGTGTACCACTAATTACGTCATGTCGTCTTTAAAATTATACTTAATTATTCAGTGGCACATTTAATTGCATAATAGTCCATTTCATGATATAATGGTACATTTATTGTTTCTAATGATGTATTAAATAAATAAATGGTACTTTTAATTTAATGGCACATTTAATGTTACATTTCTTTCATGTTACATTTACTTCACTGATGGGACATTCACAACATTTATTTATTTAATGATGATTTTATTGTATTAATTTTGTCCAGTTTGACCCTCCATTCTTGATGCCTGTATAGGAGATCATGTCAGAATTTGAATCAGGTGTTCTGGAGCAGACACACATCTAAAACTTGTAGGGAAGGGGTCCCTGAGGACCAGGGCTGTGAACCATTGAGGTACAGTTTCTAAATTATGAAGGTAATGCCTTTTTGTCCTTTTGTTCAACAAGTACAGTTCTCTTACTAGGTGCATTTTTCTTTCGTTCCAGCAACTTGAAACATAAAAGTGATGTTATTCTTCAAAGGAAACGATCACTTAATAAATAAGTAAAATACAACTATGTACATTTTGTTTATTCAGCTAAGATAGGCATGGTCTGTTTCCTTGTTGGATGTTTTATTATTTCTTCATTATTATTCTTTTTACTTTAACTGGCCTTTACTACAGCTAAAAACAGGGACCTAACTGGTCCTTCAAAGAAAGAAATTGCCAAAAGACTAAATGAAGAAAACAAAAATGGGAGTGGCACAGGAGAGTGGGAGTCGTTCTGAATGGGAGTGGGAGTCAATTTACCAGGAGTGGGACGGGACAGGATTTTTTTCGTTATGCTGGCCTGGGATTGGGATGGGACAAGACATTTTTCTGTGGGAGCGGGATGGGACAGGAGGGAAAATCCACTCCCGTGTCACCCTCTACCACACACACACACACACACACACACACACCCATTAACACCTTCTTGCTGCAAAGCAACAGTCCTTAAATACCCCATATATACTACAAGGACTACAAAAATGCCTGTAAATCATGCAAAAATTATGAAAGCCCCAATAGAAACTCAAAGACACACACTCTATTGCCAAAAGTATTTGTTTACTTTTATATGTACATGAACTTTGATGACATCCTATTCTTAACATATGAGGTCATTTTGTTGATGAACCCCCTGTTACCAACAAAGCAACTTTAACTATTCTGTAAACATCTTAAACAAGGTTTAGCAGTGTGTTCATAGTTAGATGAGAAAACCAGAATTGCACACTCCACTCTAATTCACCCCACAGGTGAAGGATGAGATCAGGACGTTTTTCCACACCAAACTTTATACACCTGCAGCCATGGAAGTGATTTTAACACTGGCATTCATTGATTTGGTGGTGTGACCCAATACGATATAGTGTATGTATGAAATAACTAATCTCATCCTTTTTTTCAGTTGTGAGATGTCTGTAATAATATCAATGTATGTGAATATGGCACCACATTTCCACTTATAATCTAAATTGTTGTTAAACATTAACCTCTAGACACTATGAATTGATAACAACTTTCTTGACATCAGAGATGAATTGTTTTCATGAAAGATAAATTTGATCCGCATAATTTATAATTTAACCAGAATTACCACACTCTCCTACAGCAGCAGCACCTATGTGACCGAGCAAATGGGAATACAGAGAAACTGGAAAAGGAAAAAGTTTCCTAGCCTTTGTTCAGACAATATTCTGAAGGTGCACATCAACAAGTAGGGGAGGGGCAGGGGACTATTACTTTATGCTTTCTACAGCTGGAAGAAACTCTGGTCACTCTGGCAGTTTCTCTGGCATATCGATAAAAGGAATTTAAACCTATGGAACAGCATAACAGAAAATTTTACTGGGTTTTAAAATGGTAAGTGTACAAAACCTCGGTTTAAGCTAAACCAAAACCGGTTCATGCCTACTGGGGTGATTTGCTGCTTCAAGAGATTTTGTATCTTGTGAGCACTAAGTTGAAATGTAAGCACTGAAATTTATGATGCCAAAAACTTCAAATCCATAAACTCAGAACTACATTTAAGTATGCATTGTATTGGGAAGGGGCTGTCTCTGTTGCCATCCCGGACTGCAGCACGGTTTCCAGGGCCCCGGCACTGCAGCCTGTCCCGGGACAAAGACTTGATTAATTCCAAGTGACCGGCTCATTTGTGCACAAAGCCTGGCACGTGTTAAACTCATTAATAAATACCGAAGTAGACTCAGGTCAAATTAGCAGAGTAGGTGGTTGCATACGCACAAACTGAATCCACCGCACACATTCAGAGAGAGCTCAACATTAAATGTGGATCTGCACCCCGCATTATCAGTGCGCACAAAGGCTCGGAGATAAGATGATGGAGCCGATCATTAAATTCCCTCCATTCATCACCAATGTGCACACACACGCACACAGAAAGCAATGGGTTTTCAGAACCGCAGCAATGCCACATATGTTGACATATTTTAAAGTTGTCATGTGGTTTCATTCCTCCCAAAGCAGAAACATGAAAATGTATCAAAATAGGATTTTTGCGTAATCTTTATGGTGATGATGAGATCGCTTAAGGATGTGAATCTACCTGATCCGGATCCAGATGCCAGCAAGCAGGGAGACGGCGCTTCTCAGGTCCGCTCGCTGCCTCCGGCGGTGTACGTGCGTCTCAGTGATGTATCTCTATGTTGTTTTTTGTTGTTTATTTGAATTTTTGCCCCAGCTTGTCTCCTGTCTCTTCTGTGGTCTCTGAGAGCAGCTGTGACCGGGATGGGGCTCCGTCGGTCGCAGCGGCTACTGATGTGGTGATTGAGATTTTTTGGGATGCAAAGCAGCGTCTGATGTGATGCGCTCTGCTTCCCTCCTTCTCCGTCTCTCTCCTCTCAGTTTCTGCCTCTCACACTGCGTCAGGCACCGCTTCCCCTCCTCCTCCTCCTCCTTTCCATCTCTCTCTCCTCTCTTCTCTGACTGCTTTGACTCTACCTCCCTCTCGTCAGGAACAGACGGTGATTAATTCGCTGGAATTCAGTTTCTCTCTCCACCTCTTTCTTCCTATAGCTCTGCGCTTCAATCACCTCCAATCCGCCGCTTCTCCTCTGAACTGAAGCGAACAACAACCAGCTGTTCCGGCGGAGGAAACGAGGATTGCACTGCACTTGAAGTAGTGAGATTGTGCTTGTTCTCCACGTGGAGAGCGAGATAGTGTCCCATCAAACTCAATCTGGGAAACTTTTTGATGAAATTGTATGAAATCCAGGCGAGTGGGAGTTCTTTGGGAGAATGAAACAGACAAGCAGCTGGCAAAAAGTCAGCTGTAATTTTTCTGGATTGATTGGTGTGTTTTATATATTTTTTTCTCCATCAGGTCAAAAACCTGCCAGACTGGGCATTTCAGTGATATTTGTGGCTGGCTGCTTGCCTGAATGCACTGTACAGCAATGTTGTCCTGCCAGCATGGTGCGGTTAGATTAACTGCCTCTTTTGCACAAACACACACACACACACACACACACACACACTCACACACATCAATACAGATACTGCTGGAACCAATGTGTAAATGTCTTTAAATTGTTTATTTCAGGGCCGCAATCTAACGCTGAAAACAGTTAGAAATAAAACAACTTTAATTTGATTACATGTATTTGGTAGCTGTTGTTGGAACCCTGCTGTTAATGTTTTGTACATCTCTTTGCCAATAGCACAGTACTTTAACATTTCGCAAAGCGGGAGCAACCAGACAGTGGGATCTTTCACCATTTCTTTTTGCACAATCTTTCTAGATCATCCAGATTCTTGGGTCTTCTCCTATGCTGTCCTCTTTTCAGATCACCCGACAAGCTTTCTATAGGATTTAGGTCTGGAAACTGAGATGGCCATGGAAGACGATTCATCTACTGTCTGAAAAACCATTTCTGTGTTAATTTGGCCGCATGTTTTGGACCATTATTAGGCATTTGGCCTTTTCAGGAGGATAATACAATAATTTTGACACTGCTCTGGTCTCTGAGGTAATGAATGAGCTGACCTAAAAAGTGAAGATCTCCATTGGTAGGTAAGTCTACATTCCCACCCACACCAATGGTCATGGAGTATGGATTGTGACTGAAAGAACAAGATACTGGATACAAGCAGCTGAAATGAGCTTTATCTTTTGTGTGGTCTGACTCAGCTCTAGCATTACAGTGAGAAGCTCCGTCATGCAGGGGTAGCTTTATATTGAAATTATCAGATGAGGTGGTTTAGAAATATGATCAGGGTGCCTCCTGGGCACCTCATTTTGGAAATGTTCTGGGGATGTACCACTGGGAGGAAACCCAAACAGGAAACTCAGGGGCAGAAGAATCCTTCAGAATGATTTGAAGTGTTGCTGGGGAGAGAGATGACATATGAGCACATGTGCCTTCCACAGACAGGGTGGTGCCCTGAGTGGGGAGCCATATTGCCATTAAAAAAAAACACCACTATATCTCTGTTTCATCACACCTGTTTTAGGTTAATTATTGTCTGACAGGGCTTAGTAAGAACTTGAGGAAGAGTTGTTGAATAGGTCTGGAGATACATGAAAGCATCTACAACATACAGAACAGTGTGCCCAAAGGACCTCATGCACATTGAAAGAGGGGTCCCAGCAACTGTTGGAGAGTTTGCTGCCCTACTTTCCAATGTCAGTCATGCGGAAGCTCTGAGCAACATTTAAGCCCATAAATAGATTTTATGCCTTATGGCATATGTACATGATGCAGTAGCCAGCATTAGGGGGAACTATATGTATATACTGTATAAATATTGTAGTCTGACACTAGATTAGTGTTGCTCTACTGTGGGATAAACCACCTTTATAATTCATGACAGTTTAGTTAGAAATTAGAAGCATAAGAAACTGATAAGGTCAGATTAAATATAAAAGAAGTCAGGAAAAAGAGACAATCAGTTCATATTAAACATTGTTTCTGTTTCTGTGGTGAACATATAATTATAGTAAAATCATAACTCACTGACCTAAGTAACGGGGCTAGCTAATCTGGGTGTGAATCATATATAAAACACTTTCACCTGATCTGACCTTTGATGTAAAACATGACCTATTTCTCCAAAAGGCATGATGATATTTTGAATCATTGTAATCTTAGTGTACTGGTAATATGTGTAGTAAATGACAAATATAATAACTATAGTAATTTTAAATGTTAAAACTCATCCATATTAACCATTCTGTGTTTAAGTCACTCATTAGTGACGAGTGCAGGATACATACGTTTCTAAAAAAAACATTTAAATAAACCTGTAGTACTGACATTTGCTCAACATATTTGTGTGTGGGTAAGAGAAATAAATAAATGCAGTGTGGTCTTACCTCTTTTAATGTTAATCAGTAAGGGAGTTACCATCTCTTCATACAGAAAAACAGTGAATCAGCTTTGTTAGTTTATATTTCTGACAGTCATGTGTTATTCTGTACCATACAGAATAAAGCTTTTAATGAGTTTATATCTATAAATATTTAGATTTTTTATGTAAAATTAAACTTTTTGTATGGTCAACTGTACATCTAAGATTTTTAAAGTATTATTAATCATACATAACACATACCAAATATGCAGTTTTTATGGTGTGTTATAAGAAGTACAATGAAATATTTTTTGAAATTAGTTACAATTTTTAGCGTGAAAATATTTTGAGAAATGCAATGTTCTTTGTATGTGTTTATTTTAAATAATTAAAAAAATTGTTGATTTGATTTATATTTTTATATATAATATTATAAAATCTGCGCCTACCTTCCTCTGATGCCTCTTCCTCCAACATTCAGCCTAGCACCACACTGCAGTCAGAATTGAGTAAGTAAAACCATAAAATACATCCTTTACCAACACTGAGGCTTCTAACAAGTTATACTCGATCTAAACCAGTGGGTCAACACAAATGCAAATACCCAACTAATGTTAGCCCACGTATTTTCATAGACAAACGACCAGAAATTGCTAATGTTAGCCACTCCTTTATACCATTTATATTCAAGTTCATAAGTTTGATATTTATATACTGATTGAAAATAGGCCTGTGAGAAATTCATAGTAAAGTTCATAAAAAGTTAAAAGTTTATAGAATTAAAATTCACAGAGAAGACTATTTCATCCAGAAAGAACTCTGGTTAGAGAGCTCATTTAAACCATGTAAACCTTTTTGAACCTGCCTTTCAAAAGAATCGGAATCAAGAATTGCTAGGTACTGGAATCGAAAAGGAGGAATCAAAACCAGAATCGGTCAAATTTAAACGATGCCCATCTATACTTAGTACCCACTGTTTTTGGTAGTAATCAGAATATCCTCTACTGTCATTACAACGAGTGCATTTACATTGAGAAAAAAGTGCTATGTGCAATCATACTGATTGCACATTCTCATAATTTCATGCCCCTCACATTCTGGCTGTGTTGAGTTTAGCATTTGCTGTTGGATAAAAACTAATATGCTCCACAGTGATGCTCAATTATTCAATTAAAGTTCCTCTTTATAAGGTGCTTTGTCTTTGTGCAGCATTGCAGAATTTATAATAAAAAACACTTATTCTCAAACTCAGAACTAAAGGAATAAAAAAATATGCATTTTCAGTGGGCCTTTACAAAATAAAAGGAGACTGGGGAGCAGGTGAGACTGGGGAGCATCTTCTCCCAATCCAGATCAATAAGTACTGGTGCCCCCCAGGGGTGTGTTCTATCCCCACTCCTCTTCTCTCTGTACACAAATGACTGCACCTCATTGGACTAGTCCATGAAACTCCTTAAGTTTGCAGATGACACCACTGTCATTGGACTGATCCAGGATGGTGATGAGTCTGCATACAGACAGCAGGTGGATCGGCTGGTACACTGGTGCGGTCAGAACTACCTTGAACTGAACCCACTCAAGACTGTGGAAATGGTGGTGGACTTTCGGAGAACACCACCCCCATACACCCCCCTCACCATCCTCAACAACACTGTATCGGCCGTGGACCACTTCAGGTTCTTAGGAACCACCATCTCTGAGGACCTGAGATGGTCTTCACACATAGACACTGTTCGAAAGAAGGCCCAGCAGAGACTGTACTTCCTGAGGCAACTCAAGAAGTTCAACCTTCCACAGGAGCTGCTGGTCATCTTCTACACTGCCATCATTCAGTCTGTCCTGTCTTCATCCATCTCAGTGTGGTTTGGCTCATCCACAAAACAGGACAGGTGCAGACTGCAACGAATAATCAGGACTGCAGAGAGAATAATCAGGGCTGACCTTCCCTCCATCCAGGACTTATACAGGTCTAGGGTCAGGAAAAGAGCTGCTAAAATCTCTGCCGACCCCACACACCCTGCACATAAACTGTTCAGAGCTTTACCTTCAGGCCGCCGCTACAGAGCACTGTTCACTAAAACCAGCCGCCACAGAGACAGTTTCTTCCCCCAGGCTGTTTCTCTGATGAACATTCAATAGAGTACAGAACAACAGCACACAGATGTTGCAAATGCACCTTTTTTATTAGATATGTGTATATTGTACATTGTAAATTGTAAATTGTAAATTTGCATATTCTGTAATGCAAAAACAGAACAAAAGAGCAAAGTGTACCGGAGGCAAATTCCTTGTTTGTATGTACGAACTTGGCAATAAAGCTGATTCTGATTCTGATTCTGATTTCAGGTCAGAAAGCTGTGAGTTTGGTAGCATGCTTTGTAAAATAGTTTCAGATGATAACTTGTGTCTTGAAATAAATGCCCAGCCGTTATAGATTTAATGATCTGGCAATGGAAGAAAACCAATTCAAACCGGCCTTGCGGTGAAACAAGCCACAACAAAAGGTAAAAGTGGCCTGTTTAGGAAACTCTTTAGGGAAAAAAAACGTTTGCCAATTGGACAGCAAGAACTGAAGGTGAGAGAATGACTGTCAGTTTGAATATTTGTCAACAGGAGTTGATGTCTGCCTTAAACCAGGGACTGTATTTTTAAAGTGGTCTATTAGTTGCTTCACTCGTCTTATCCTTCGTCACACAAGTGAAAACATTGACTATTAAATGTGACAGAGAGGTTGTTTTTCGTGGGCAGTTCTGGAGGTTAAAGACTAGATTACTTGGAGCACCTTTGTTCTTTGAATGCCATTTCCTTGTATGATTTAGGGGATAACATGAGAAAATATTCTGTTATATAAACTCATATTTAACAGATGAAGTTGAACATCTTCTTTCCCTAACAAAATGTCAGTAAATAGTGCAAATAAGGTACAAATATGGCAGGAATGCATTACCCTGACACAGCAGATGATCTTTCACACAAATCACCTGGGATGATTTCCAGAAGAAACAGCTGGACACATAGTGTGAAATGGATAGAGCACCTTTTTTCCATATCCATCACAAGCACATTAGTTAAATTAGCAGAGCTACACAACAGAAGATGGTCAGAATTAGCCATCTGTTTAAGAAGATAAACTAAATGAACTTGAAAAACTTGATGAGATATCTGTTTTCCCACTATTGTTATCTTCCAATTTGCTTCCCCCCTAAACAAAGAAGGGGTTTTGCAAAACAATGACAACCAGCTTACAAAATTACAAAAATTTAGGAAACAAACATTTTAACTTAACAATTTGGTGCGTTTTGGAAAACACACTAATTCAACAAGTGTTTTGTCTTTGGAAACCCGTGCCTGATCTAAAGCCAAAATGTTACAAAGTACAATATTTAGACAGACAGACAGATAGATAGATAGATAGATAGATAGATAGATAGATAGATAGATAGATAGATAGATAGATAGATAGATAGATAGATAGATAGATAGATAGATAGATAGATAGATAGATAGATAGATAGATAGATAGATAGATAGATAGATAGATAGATAGATAGATAGATAGATAGATAGATAGATAGATAGATAGATAGATAGATAGATAGATAGATAGATAGATAGATAGATAGATAGATAGATAGATAGATAGATAGATAGATAGATAGATAGATAGATAGATAGATAGATAGATAGATAGATAGATAGATAGATAGATAGATAGATAGATAGATAGATAGATAGATAGATAGATAGATAGATAGATAGATAGATAGATAGATAGATAGATAGATAGATAGATAGATAGAGAGCACAGGCCTTAAAAAAAGTAATCAGATTTATGATAAAAGTCATGAAAAAAATCTTCCATCAAAAACATTAATTATAAAATAGCTTTGTGTTTTATGGGAGGACAGTAAGTTATATATGATACACTGGTGTGGTCAGAACTACCTTGAACTCAACCCACTCAAGACTGTGGAAATGGTGGTGGACTTTCGGAGAACACCACCCATATACATATACACCCACCTCACCATCCTCAACAACACTGTATCGGCCGTGGACCACTTCAGGTTCTTAGGAACCACCATCTCTGAGGACCTGAGATGGTCTTCACACATAGACACTGTTCGAAAGAAGGCCCAGCAGACACTGTTCTTCCTGAGGCAACTCAAGTTCAACCTTCCACAGGAGCTGTTGGTCATCTTCTACACTGCCATCATTCAGTCTGTCCTGTCTTCATCCATCTCAGTGTGGTTTGGCTCATCCACAAAACAGGACAGGTGCAGACTGCAACGAGTAATCAGGACTGCAGAGAGAATAATCAGGGCTGACCTTCCCTCCATCCAGGACTTATACAGGTCAAGGGTCAGGAAAAGAGCTGCTAAAATCTCTGCAGACCCCACACACCCTGCACAAAAACTGATTGGAGTTTTACCTTCAGGCCACCGCTACAGAGACAGTTTCTTCCCCCAG
This sequence comes from Girardinichthys multiradiatus, assembly GCF_021462225.1. Lineage (NCBI taxonomy): Eukaryota > Metazoa > Chordata > Actinopteri > Cyprinodontiformes > Goodeidae > Girardinichthys > Girardinichthys multiradiatus. The sequence continues at coordinate 39,654,262 of NC_061798.1, read as the reverse complement.
GCTGTTTCCCTGATGAACATTTAATAAAGTACCAAACAACAGCATACAGATGTTGCTAATGCACCTTTTTATTTATATATGTGTATATTTGTATATTGTATATAAGTATATTCTTTAATGCAAAAACAATAACCAGAGAGCAAAGCGTACTGGCGTCAAATTCCTTGTTTGTAAGTACGAACTTGGCAATAAAACTGATTCTGATTCTGATTCTTATCTGGTTATTCAAAATAGAGGTAAAGAAAGTTTGTTTTACATTTATTATATATTGAGACCCCTAATACCGAATGTAATACGCATGTTTTGAGCTTTTAAAAATTTAGGAAAAAGAATAAATGAACATAGTTCATTTCTTAAATATAAGATAAGGTACAAGGTAATGAGAGTTTATTCAAAAGTGTCATTGGTTATGTCCTAGATGGATAGCAATTCAGTCAAAAAGACTGAACGTATGTCGTTTAGCAACATGAAAATAATTGAATCTATCAGAAGAGTCAACATTTGGTATCCCATTTTTCCAGGCTACTGAGATGAGGAGCTTTATTACTGTGAGACAATGATATAAAGTTAGGGCAGACTGAGATGATATCATACTGTTGGTTATAAGCTGTTTCCATATTTTGCCTGTCTGAGTGCAACATACAGGCAAATGTGCCAAAATTCACAATCCTGCAGTCAAAACTGTCAAGCCAGCAGAGACCAGTAGAAACAGACTGATATGTTGACAAAGCTGGCAGACAGACCAACAGACAGCCAGGCAGAGGGGAACAGCGACAGATGGAGAGTTACAGATGACTGATACCAGGAGAGCAGACAAGGATGGAGCAGAAACGGAAGTCAGTCATGAATTGTGGGTTTCTTTTTCACCCATGTCACCGTGCAGCTGTTGAGAATGTCAAACTCATGTCTGTAGAGAATCTGTGGAGCTTTTTTGTATTGCAAAAATAATTAGGGTTAAAAGAAATAGCTATAAACATGAACACTGACACTGTTAGAGTTCAACAGATTTCAGCTCCGGAAGTTTTTTTTTTATAGCTTTGACAACAGTTGTTCTATTTTAGACATCAGTAGCCACATAAGTCACTTGCATCTACACAGCTACATACTCCTATGCTTTACTATTTTCTCAAACAGTAACAGTTGCACCTGACTCAAGTATTGACATATTTTTCTCTTGTCTTTTATGAGTGGTCATGTTTTGTCATTGCTAGTGGCATCTTTTTTTAAAGGCAACATGGCTGTGGCCAGGATGCTATTGCCTGAGGGGGCACAACCAAGCAAGGAAATATGTGTGCGTGTGTGTATTACACACATACATATATATACAGTACAGACCAAAGGTTGGGACACACCTTCTCATTCAAAGAGTTTTCTTTATTTTCATGACTATGAATATTGTAGCTTCACACTGAAGGCATCAAAACTATGAATTAACACATGTGGAATTATTTACTGAACATAAAAGTGTGAAACAACTGAAAATATGTCTTATATTCTAGGTTCTTCAAAGTAGCCACCTTTTGCTTTAATTACTGATCCGCACACGCTTGGTATTCTGTTGATGAGCTTCAAGAGGTAGTCACCTGAAATGGTTTTCCAACAGTCTTGAAGGAGTTCCCAGAGATGCTTAGCACTTGTTGGCCCTTTGACCTTCACTCTGCGGTCCAGTTCACCCCAAACCATCTCAATTGGGTACAGGTCCGGTGACTGTGGAGGCCAGGTCATCTGGCGCAGCACCCCATCATTCTCCTTCTTGGTCAAATAGCCCTTACACAGCCTGGAGGTGTGTTTGGGATTATTGTCCTGTTGAAAAATAAATGATGGTCCAACTAAACGCAAACCGGATGGAATAGCATGCTGCTGCAAGATGCTGTGGTAGCCATGCTGGTTCAGTATGCCTTCAATTTTGAATAAATCCCCAACAGTCTCACCAGCAAAGCACCCCCACACCATCACACCTCCTCCTCCATGCTTCATGGTGGGAACCAGGCACGTAGAGTCCATCCGTTCACCTCTTCTGCGCCGCACAAAGACACGGTGGTTGGAACCAAAGATCTCAAACTTGGACTCATCAGACCAAAGCACAGATTTCCACTGGTCTAATGTCCATTCCTTGTGTTCTTTAGCCCAAACAAGTCTCTTCTGCGTGTTGCCTGTCCTCAGCAGTGGTTTCCTAGCAGCTATTTTACCACGAAGTCCTGATTCACACAGTCTCCTCTTAACAGTTGTTCTAGAGATGTGTCTGCTGCTAGAACTCTGTGTGGCATTGACCTGTTCTCTAATCTGAGCTGCTGTTAACTTGCAATTTCTGAGGGTGGTGACGCGGATGAACTTATCATCCGCAGCAGAGGTGACTCTTGGTCTTCCTTTCCTGGGGTGGTCCTCATGTGAGCCAGTTTCATTGTAGCGCTTGATGGTTTTTACGACTGCACTTGGGGACACTTTCAAAGTTTTCCCAATGGTTCGGGCTGACTGACCTTCATTTCTTAAAGTAATGATGGCCACTCGTTTTTCTTTACTTAGTTGCTTTTTTTCTTGCCATAATACAAATTCTAACAGTCTATTCAGTAGGACTATCAGCTGCGTACTATATCCACCTCCTGCACAACACAACTGATGGTCCAAATCCCATTTATAAGGCTTGAAATCCCACTTATTAAACCTGAAAGGGCGCACCTGTGAAGTGAAAACCATTTAAGATGACTACCTCTTGAAGCTCATCAACAGAATGCCAAGTGTGTGCGTAGCAGTAATCAAAGCAAAAGGTGGCTACTTTGAAGAACCTAGAATATAAGACATATTTTCAGTTGTTTCACACTTTTTTGTTCAGTATATAATTCCACATGTGTTAATTCATAGTTTTGATGCCTTCAGTGTGAAGCTACAATATTCATAGTCATGAAAATAAAGAAAACTCTTTGAATGAGAAGGTGTGTCCAAACGTTTTGGTCTGTACTGATATATATGTATATATATATATATATATATATATATATATATATATATATATATATATATATATATATATATATATATATATATATATATATATATATATATATATATATATATATGTACACTGACTTGCAAAAGTATTCACCCTCTTGGCATTTTTATGTTTTGCTGCCTTACAACCTGGAATTAAAATGGGTTGCTTGAGAGTTTGCACCATTTTCAGAGTTTGCACCCCACCCCCAAAAGTTAAACATTTGCAAAGCCACCTTTTATGGCAATTACAGCAGAGTCTCTTTGGAGAAGTCTCTATAAGCTTGCCTCATCTTGCCACTGGGATTTTTACTAATTCCTTAACGCAAAACGGCTCCAGCTCCCTCATGTTGGATTTTCGCTTGTGAACAGCAATCTTCAAGTCTAAGAACAGATTCTGAATTGGATTGAGGTCTGAACTTTGACTAGGACATTCCAACATATTTAAATGTTTCGCCTTAAACCACTTCAGTGTTTCACAGGCAGACTGACACAGGCTTTGTTCAGGAATATTCTTGTATTTAGCACCATCCATCTTCCCTTTTGACTCAGACCAGTTTTCCAGGCCCTGCTGCTGAATAACATCCCCACAGCATGATGCTGCCACCACCATGTTTCACTGTGAGGAAGGTGTTTTTGAGGAGATGGAATGTGTTGGGTTTGCGCCACAGATGGTGTTTTGCTTGGGGACTGAAAATTTGAAGTTTAGCCTCATCTAACCAGATTACCTTCCTCCATACATTTGGGGAGTCACCCAAAGCCTTTTGGCAAACTCAAAATGTGCATTCTTTTTTTTTACCGTTAAGTAATGGTTCTGTTCTTGCCACTCTTCCATAAAGCCCAGCTCGATGGAGTGTTCGACTTGCTGTGGTCCAATAGACAGATACTCCGATCTCTGCTGTGTAAGTTTGGGTATCAAGTTTCAAGAATCAATCGTAACCAGCACTGACATTCTGATTCTAGTATTAGTAGTTTTGATACTCAGTCTGCCGACCAGATAAAGAAGCCAGCAAACACCAACAAAGAAGAATCCGCAAAACCATGAGGCAGGACAACAGACATGAAGCAGGTAAGCAAACAGGATAAATCACAAAAGAACAATGAAAAGCAAAGAGTTTAACTACAGAGGTAGGGTGGAGACATGATAATGAACCAGAAGAGCTAATCAGAAGAAATGTGGAACAGCTAACACAGATGAGTGGGAACACAGATAAGTGCAGTACTGCTCTATATTTACTCTCACTCACTTAAAACTGTGCACATATATTTATATTTTATTGTAGATATGTTTATACTTTTTAATTTGTATTGTATTGCACTGACTACACCAAAACAAATTCCTTGTATGTCCAAAAACGTACTTGGCAATAAAGCTTTTCTGATTCTGATTCTGATTCTGAAAACAAAGAACTAGGAAGGCCAAAATTGTTCAAATTCAAGCAATGCCTAATCCTACTGCTGAGGAACTCTACAACCCCTTTAGGGTTACCTTCGGTCTCTTCAGTCTCTGTGCTGCCTCTCTGACAGGTGATGCGGATGACTGTGATTATCTTTTCATCATGGCACCTGTTGCTCGGTATCAGGGAGCAAGTGAACATTTTGTCCTCAAAGTGTCCATATTGTGATGTCTAGGCAAATGGATTAGAGAACCTTTAAAACTGCAGCTCTAGTGGACAGCTCCTGTTAGTAGTCATTTATCAAAGTTGTACAAGGAAGGGACAGTGGGAAACCGACAACAAGTTCAGGCTCACTCACTGATAGGCATGAAGAGCAAAGGCTGGACCATGTGATTTTACTCAACATAGGAGCTACTGTAACTGAAAGTACTGAAACATTAATAATAGTTTTGATAGAAAGGTGTTAGAAGCCATATGGGAACAAAATTCACCACTACATACGGCCTGATGCACTGTGTTGTGTATCGGGCCGTATTGCCACAGACAAGTCAGGGTGAACATATTGACCACTGTTCACTGCAGAAAGTCCCAGTAGTGAGAGCATAGTCATTAGAGCTGGACTACCGAACATTGGTAGAAGGTGACCGAGTCTGATGAATTACAGGGGTTAGACAATGAAACTGAAACACCTGGTTTTAGACCACAATAATTTATTAGTATGGTGTAGGGCCTCCTTTTGCGGCCAATACAGCACCAATTCGTCTTGGGAATGACATATATAAGTCCTGCACAGTGGTCAGAGGGATTTTAAGCCATTCTTCTTGCAGGATAGTGGCCAGGTCACTACGTGATACTGGTGGAGGAAAACGTTTCCTGACTTGCTCCTTCAAAACACCCCAAAGTGGCTCAATAATATTTAGATCTGGTGACTGTGCAGGCCATGGGAGATGTTCAACTTCACTTTCATGTTCATCAAACCAATCTTTCACCAGTCTTGCTGTGTGTATTGGTGCATTGTCATCCTGATACACGGCACCGCTTTCTGGATACAATGTTTGAACCATTGGATGCACATGGTCCTCAAGAATGGTTCGGTAGTCCTTGGCAGTGACGCGCCCATCTAGCACAAGTATTGGGCCAAGGGAATGCCATGATATGGCAGCCCAAACCATCACTGATCCACTCCCATGCTTCACTCTGGGCATGCAACAGTCTGGGTGGTACGCTTCTTTGGGGCTTCTCCACACCGTAACTCTCCTGGATGTGGGGAAAACAGTAAAGGTGGACTCATCAGAGAACAATACATGTTTCACATTGTCCACAGCCCAAGATTTGCGCTCCTTGCACCATTGAAACCGACGTTTGGCATTGGCATGAGTGACCAAAGGTTTGGCTATAGCAACCGTGTATATTGACCCTATGGAGCTCCCGATGGACAGTTCTGGTGGAAACACGAGAGTTGAGGTGCACATTTAATTCTGCCGTGATTTGGGCAGCCGTGGTTTTATGTTTTTTGGATACAATCCGGTTAGCACCTGAACATCCCTTTCAGACAGCTTCCTCTTGCGTCCACAGTTAATCCTGTTGGGTGTGGTTCGTCCTTCTTGGTGGTATGCTGACATTACCCTGGATACCGTGGCTCTTGATACATCACAAAGACTTGCTGTCTTGGTCACAGATGCGCCAGCAAGACGTGCACCAACAATTTGTCCTCTTTTGAACTCTGGTATGTCACCCATAATGTTGTGTACATTTCAATATTTTGAACAAAACTGTGCTCTTACCCTGCTAATTGAACCTTCACACTCTGCTCTTACTGGTGCAATGTGCAATCAATGAAGACTGGCTACCAGGCTGGTCCAATTTAGCCATGAAACCTCCCACAGTAAAATGACAGGTGTTTCAGTTTCATTGTCCAACCCCTGTATGTTGCACATGTCGCTTACCTGGGAAACACATGGCACCAAGATGAACTATATGCTAGCCAGTGGGATGCTTTGGGCAATACTGTACAGCCCCAAATAGTTTATAGCACTGGCAGATTTCAATTTAAAGTTTCGGACTGAGCATGTCTGAATGAGAGACATTGGCCAAAAGATAATGAGACAAAACAGAGGGGGTATCAATTTTGAAAATAAATATTTTCTCTGGTTTTATTCAATTTTCAACAAATTATTTATACCCTTCTAAGAAACGGACTAGCCTTTATTGGAAAGCAATCAAAAGCTTTTTATAATTGCTGCTGTTGCCAGCTGTTTGCATGTTTCCACTGGTATCTCAGCTCATTTTTCTTGTACATGAGCTCCAAGTCTTTGAGGTTGGAAGCCCTCCTTGCCATCACGTTAATCTGCCTCCACAGATATAGTCAGATTCAAATCAAATGACATATATTACAATTAGACCCTGGTCTTGCCTTTTACAAAAGAGAGCAAGTACTTAAATTCACCTTGTTATCTTTTCCAGGAAAACAAAGATGCAAATAAATGCATTATATCCATAAATACATGTATGTGCACATCTGATAGAGGACAAAAGCAAGTAGCTTTCTTGAAAAAAAAAGTTTTACTTGAAATGTTCTGAAGGCAGCATTTATAATTACTCTGTAATTATATCCCATCCTTAAGGGTGGGTTTGGACATCCAGCATCTCACCTCCTCCGTATCTCTATTCACACACGTACACACACACACACACACACACACACACACACACACACACACACACACACACACACATACACACACGCACAGACAGGCGTGCACTTATTTATCTCTGTGGAGTAATGGCACTAATGATATCCCATGGGTACCTCAAAATATAAAGTGGGTCTGAGGAAGGACAGTGGGAAAATGAAAGAGTGGGATAGTTAGCCTCTTTGTAGGTTGCGTGGTCTCATCTCTATTGGCAGGAACACCATTTCCAAGTCTGTATGATGTTTCAATAGATGCCAGCAACACACGCTCGGAAACGTTCATGCATAGACACAAAGATAAGCATGTGTGCTAACTAGAAGACAGAGACGAGGGGGAATGGAGAAGAAAAGAGGATTTAAGCAACACTGGCAGCTTTCACACTGTTTTTAGGTCAATGACAAGAAGCCTATTCAACAGTCACATGCAGACTCACAAGTGAAAAGCATGCTGACGCTTGTAGTGCTCAGCACACGAAAGCAACTCATCCATAGATACAAGTTGTGTAAAATGTGTACTTAGCTCTATTTACCATCACCCTTCAACAAAGGCTCTCAGTAGGAGCGCATAAAAGCTCCGACAAGTGAAACGTACTCCTTATTGTGCTAATTTCTGTCTTTATGTTCTCTGTCCTTGTAAAATCTCATCAGGAGGAAGTTGATGCAGTGGCCTGACTTCATCTTGTGTCCAGTTTAGATGCTGTGTGCACTCCAAAGCCATGATCTTGGCCATGGTTCAAAGGTACAGTGTGTGTGTGTGTGTGTGTGTGTGTGTGTGTGTGTGTGTGTGTGTGTGTGTGTGCATACGTGCGTGCATGCGTGCGTGCGTGCGGGCGTGCGTGCGGGCGTGCGTGCGTGCGTGCGTGCGTGCGTGCGTGCGTGCGTGCGTGCGTGTGTGTGTGTGTGTGTGTGTGTGTGCATATCTGTGATGATTTGGAATTCAGGGAGCAGCAATAAGATCAAAGACCGTTAAGAACGGTCTGTCATCCCCCTAGGAAGCATCATTCCTCATACATATTAGCTGGTGTATGTGTGCGTGGTAATGGTCATGTGTCTAAGATGTAAGAGACTATGTATGCAAAGGGGGAAGCTATCCAAATAAAAGCTATCCAAACCAACCAAGCTCTAAGTAGAACTAAATTTGCCCCCTTGTTAAAATCTAGCACTTAAGACAGTTGAGTTTACTAGCCAAACTAATGCCTATTTACAGGGTTAGTTGTAGGACCAGATATGTAGAATCAAGAAATCAATTAAAGTGAATCTGTCTGACAACATGGAGTAGATTAAAAACATCTCAAAAACAGCACATTTTTCCTCAAGAAGAGAAGCAAGGGCATTGACATCTGGCCTTCTGACCAATAAGAAGTGGTCAGAGGGCCTGGTGGAGCCAATTGTATGGCAGCCCCACTTCTGTCAGTCTGCCCCAGGGCAGGGCCCCGGGTGGCTACAATGTAGATTACTACTGTCAGTGTGTTAATGTGTGTATGAATGGATGGATGACTGATTTTAGTGTAACATGCTTTGCAGTACTCGGACTTGATACAGCATTATACAAGTACAGGCCATTTGCCGTTTACCACCAATATCCTCATTTACAAAACATTTCTGTCAGAAACCCACAAATACAAGACACCTCTAAGCTACATGTGACCAATCATAAAGTGGAGTAGGCGATATCCAGCCCAGCTGTGAATTTAAATTAATAAAGCTGGAAGTGTGGGACAGCAGGAGGTGTGGTTCGGCTTTGAGGACAGCACTTAACATTACATAAAATCTCTGTTGGAAGTCCACCACCATTTTGTTCAAAACAAAAATGGCAGACAAACTCACTGTAGCTATCCTGTTTTTGTACAAGCAAATGCTTCACTTTTAAATTGTATATCTTGCCTTCTTACTGTTCTCATTAGAAATAATTTCTGACTCTTAAACCTTAAACCCACCTCGAGGTGGTTTGTGAAAGGGGTTACATTGGAAAAGGTTACATTGTCTTCTCCCTGTCTGACGTTAAATCAGAATAAATTTAAAAAGCTTTACGTCAGTTAGGATTACCAAAGCTATTTCTATCTGCTAAACGTCAGAATAATGAGAGAAAGACTCAAATAATTGTGAAAGAACTGTTGTAGCTGTCAGTTTTTGCACATCACCTAAGTGCACTGTGCTCTAGCTTTTTATTTTGCTTTTTTTTGTTCAATGAGTGTTCAGTGAGTGCAAGTTTGTCACCGGGAGGTGCACAGGTGGCTTCTTCCTTGCTGAGTGGACTTTAAGTATATGTTGGTACAAGACTTGTTTCCCTGTGGATAATAACACTCTCCTACCAGCATCTTCACAGGTTTTTTTTTTGTTTGTTCTGAGGTTTACACACAAAATGTCAGTCAGCCAGTCATTTTCTACCACTTTTTCCATACTGGGTTGCGGGGAAGCATGTGCCTATCTCCAGCAGTCTATGGGCTTGTGGGCGGGGTCCACCCTGGACAGGTCGCCATGGACCCAAAGACTTGTGGTTGTCCGCTATTCTCATCCTGATGTCTTGCCTTATTTCCTTTAACTTTCCCATGATGTCACACAGTAACCATAGTGATTTAGCTCTTGCCATAAATCAAAATAATAGGTGTATCTCAATTTGACTCAGATGTTAAATAACCTAGCCTGATATTTACAAAGTTCTGACATCATCATCTGGGCGTTCCTACATTGTTTAGAGGCAACATGTAAACTTCTACATTTCAAGAAAGCTATAAAAAAATTGCCTCAGTTACTCTTTATTCTCACATTTAGCAAATATAAGCAATTTAGGAAACCCTAACTGACCTAAAACTGAAAAGGTTAAGTCTGATTTAAGATTTTAAAATTACAAAAAAAAGGCTGTTTTTTATACAGTGTATGTAAATAACTGTTTTCAACTTTATATTAACATAATGAAGAGCTCTTTCTTTGTTATAGTGTTTATTTTTCCTTGATTAATACAGTTTTAAGATTCTGATTATTTAGTTCCTAATGATTTCTAATATTCTGTTTAAAATCTTTATGGTCAGACGTTCATTCACAACCAGCAGAAAAAGAAAGTGCTTTATCATCTTAAAAGTACTTCATAGTTGAGATATGTGACCCTCTCAAAATTTGGTGTCTGTCAGTATAAGTCAGGGAAGGAACCTTCACATGCCTTTGTGCAAGAAAGTTTGCAGGACACAACTTGAAACCAACAGGTACAATATAGAGTGAAAAATGGTAATGTAGCAAGGTACAGGGGTTGGACAATGAAACTGAAACACCTGGTTTTAGACCACAATAATTTATTAGTATGGTGTAGGGCCTCATTTTGCGGCCAATACAGCGTCAATTCATCTTGGGAATGACATATACAAGTCCTGCACAGTGGTCAGAGGGATTTTAAGCCATTCTTCTTGCAGGATAGTGGCCAGGTCACTACGTGATACTGGTGGAGGAAAACGTTTCCTGACTCGCTCCTCCAAAACACCCCAAAGTGGCTCAATAATATTTAGATCTGGTGACATGGGAGATGTTCAACTTCACTTTCATGTTCATCAAACCAATCTTTCACCAGTCTTGCTGTGTGTATTGGTGCATTGTCATCCTGATACACGGCACCGCCTTCAGGATACAATGTTTGAACCATTGGATGCACATGGTCCTCAAGAATGGTTCGGTAGTCCTTGGCAGTGACGTGCCCATCTAGCACAAGTATTGGGCCAAGGGAACAAGGGAATGCCATGATATGGCAGCCCAAACCATCACTGATCCACCCCCATGTTTCACTCTGGGCATGCAACAATCTGGGTGGTACACTTCTTTGGGGCTTCTCCACACCGTAACTCTCCCAGATGTGGGGAAAACAGTAAAGGTGGACTCATCAGAGAACAATATATGTTTCACATTGTCCACAACTCAAGATTTGTGCTCCTTGCACCATTGAAACCGACGTTTGGCATTGGCATGAGTGACCAAAGGTTTGGCTATAGCAGCCCGGCCGTGTATATTGACCTTGTGGAGCTCCCGATGGACAGTTCTGGTGGAAACAGGAGAGTTGAGGTGCACATTTAATTCCGCCATGATTTGGGCAGCCGTGGTTTTATGTTTTTTGGACACAATCCGGGTTAGCACCCGAACATCCCTTTCAGACAGCTTCCTCTTGCGTCCACAGTTAATCCTGTTGGATGTGGTTCGTCCTTCTTGGTGGTATGCTGACATTACCCTGGATACCGTGGCTCTTGATACATCACAAAGACTTGCTGTCTGGTCACAGATGCGCCAGCAAGACGTGCACCAACAATTTGTCCTCTTTTGAACTCTGGTATGTCACCCATAATGTTGTGTACATTTCAATATTTTGAGCAAAACTGTGCTCTTACCCTGCTAATTGAACCTTCACACTCTGCTCTTACTGGTGCAATGTGCAATCAATGAAGACTGGCTACCAGGCTGGTCCAATTTAGCCATGAAACCTCCCACACTAAAATGACAGGTGTTTCAGTTTCATTTTCCAATCCCTGTAGTTCCTCTGGGAATCTCCATGGCAGATGTATTTCTCTGAGGCATATAGCTCTTGTGTGGCAAGGTCCAGAGCAGAACCATCCTGAAACCGTACCTTCTATAGGTAGATTATTATCTAAATGGCTTCATCTTGGAAAGATCTACAGTAGAGTGGGGTAGTTGGCTTCTAAATGTGAAAATGCTGTGTTCTGCAATTTTAAATGCCAAAGACCTAGACTTTTTATGAATGGGTGCAGCGTTTTGGAAGATGTCAATATACCACTCAGTCTATGTTATGAGCCTCACCCTTTGTAATGAGGTATTGCTGTTAACATAAAGAACAAGACTGCAAACAGAAGGGATCGAAATTCGCTGCCCTAAAGATGTGTGGGAGAATGAAGGGAAGAATCTGAGGCGCTCAACATAGCGTTACGACATTTCCACATAAACAACCCAGATGAGGTGGTTCTGACGTTTGATTGTGATGGACAGTGCCTTATAAATTATTCACACCCCTGAAACCTTTCCATGGTTTGACTTATTAAAAAAATCAGAATCAGTTTATGTGCTGGGTGTGTGGGGTCTGCAGAGATTTTAGCAGCTTTTTCTGACCCTAGACCTGTATAAGTCCTGGATGGAGGGAAGGTCAGCCCAGATTATTCTCTCCGCAGTCCTGATTATTTGTTGCAGTCTGCACCTGTCCTGTTTTGTGGATGAGCCAAACCACACTGAGATGGATGAAGACAGGACAGATTGAATGATGGCAGTGTAGAAGATGACTAGCAGCTCCTGTGGAAGGTTGAACTTCTTGAGTTGCCTCAGGAAGTACAGTCTCTGCTGGGCCTTCTTTCGAACAGTGTCTATGTGTAAGGACCATCTCAGGTCCTCAGAGATGGTGGTTCCTAAGAACCTGAAGTGGTCCACAGCCGACACGGTGTTGTTGAGGATGGTGAGGAGGTGTATATGGGTGGTGTTCTCCAAAAGTCCACCACCATTTCCACAGTCTTGAGTGGGTTGAGTTCCAGGTAGTTCTGACAACACCGGTGTATCAGCCGATCCACCTGTTGTCTGTATGCAGACTCATCACCATCCTGGATCGGATCAATGACAGTGGTGTCATCTGCAAACTTCAGGAATTTCACAGACGAGTCCGCTGAGGTGCAGTCATTTGTGTACAGGGAGGAGTCCGGATAGAACACACCCCAGGGGGGCACCAGTACTTATTGATCTGGATCGGGAGAAGATGCTCCCCAGTCTCACCTGCTGCTGTCGGTCTGTCAGGAAGCTGTTGATCCACTGACAAGTGGAGGCTGGGATGTTGAGCTGGGTGAGCTTCTGGTGGAGGATGTCTGGTATGATGGTGTTGGAGGCCGAGCTGAAGTCTACAAACAACAAACTCTTGATGTGGTTTACTGGATAAAGAAAAATGCAAAGCAGTGCATAAATGTGAAGTGTAAGGAAAATAATACATGGTTTTAAATATTTTACAAAAAATGTTGCCTTCATTATTATTCAACCACCATGACTCAGTTTGTTTTAGAACCATCTTTACTTTTATCACAGCCGCAGGTCTTTTGGTATATTATCCTGCTAGTTTTGCATTTGCTCAAGATAGAAATGTTTTTTATTCTTCTTTGCAATATATGTCAAGCTCAGTTAGATTGGACTAATCTGAACTGAACAGCAGTTTTCATGTTTTTTCAAAGATTTTGATTTAGGTATCGGCCTTGACTTTGTCTTGACCATTTTAGCCATTCAATTGTAGCTCTGGCTGTAGGTTTAAGATTGTTGTCCTACTGGAATGTGAACCTCTGTACCAGGTTCAAGTCTTTTGCAGCCTTGAACACTTCTTCTTCTATATTTGCCCTGTGATTCATCTAACACGCTTCCCTGTCCCTTCTGAAGAAAAGCATCCCTGCAGCCTGATGCTACCGTTACCATGTTTCATCATCAGGACGGGTGAAATGCTTTAATCAGCTACTCACATGTGCTGAGTCCCCAAAATGGCTTGTTGAATACCACATTGATTCAACAACGGCTTTCTCCAATTCTTCAGTAAAGTCCAGATGCATTGAGTACATGACTAACAGTTGTCCTATCAATAGATCCTACCACTTAAGCTGATGATCTCTGCAGCTCCTCTAGAGAGACCATGGGCCTCCTTGCTGCTTCTATGTTTATTGCTCTCCTTGCAGGCATGTCAATTTTTGTGTACGACCAACGTCGACCATGTCTCAGTATGTTTGCAGTTGTGCTGTTCTCCTCATTGATGAGTTCTGGTGTATTTCTTGGTCTTCCAATTGTTTGCTCACAAATCTTCTCTAAAGAAAACTTCATGGACTTCACTGGGCTTCACTGAAATTGGACTCTGTCTTTTTTTAGCTTGACTGCTTCTGAAATAAATTAGTAGAACGCTTTTGAAAATTACTGTACTTGTAGTGTTTTGCAACAGAGTTCTTTTTGGAGTATCTATCCTTAAAAGATTTTATCTCTGTAAACACTGCAACCTCTGATAGGCGGAATAAAAATAGATATTAATAATGAAACAAGTAATACACAGACAGATTGTGAACAGTTTGTAACAGAATCTTTGCAAACTTACAGGAGAAACAGAGAAGTAAATTAAAAGTCACACTGTCGATACTTAATGACAAGGCAGGAGAAAATACAGTAAAGCCTCAGAGTTATTTTATGTGGTTTGTGTTCCTTGGGGCAAATAAAATATCCAGTAGAGCGGAGAGGAAAAGTTGAGGGTGAAATTCAAGCAGAAAAAGGTGAAGATTAAAAAAAATCAATCATGGCCTCTCTAGGGATCACCCTGGGTCGAGCAGCACATGGTCGCCCGAGTAGAAAATCCAGCTGGTACTGCATACAAAACTGGGACTCACTTTCTTCCAATTGTATCTTTTCCTTAATTGTACTTGTGTATTTCTGAATGTTTGGCTGAGGACCATTACAGAAAGTATTTGATATTTAAAGTTCTCTGATTTTGCTGTCATTATTTCAGTACATCACACTATAACAGGTGTCAGGAGTACCCCTTCAACTCAGATCCTGGTTGATCATTTCTCCTTTCCTTTCGTTCTTATCATTTTACAAGAAAGCACTTTGTAATCTGTCATCTCTTTCTGTGCATTCAGTTTGAATGTTCTTCATATTTGCATTAGATTTATTTTTTGGTTTCTTCAGGAATTTAACATGTCAACGCACTACTAATCAGTTGGCCTTAGTTAAGAGGCAGTGAAAATTGTTAAAACCACAATCCATCACTGGAAAATGGTAAAAGCGTTGAGGTATCTCAGTTTTGCCGCAGAGTCAAAAAGCATGCTGTTGCTGGAGTCCAAAGATGGAGAGACATCTGGAGTGACCTCAACCCGATAGAACACCTTTTGGCTGAATTATAGTGGAGACAAAGAGTCAGGTTGAACACCAGTGTCTGACCTCAGAAACGCGTTTCTGGAAGGATGGTCTGAAAGTCCTTTAAATACCCTCCTAAACCTTGTGGAAAGCCTTCCCAGAACAACTGAACCTCAATGCAAAGGATAGACAGACATCATATTTAACCCTACGGTTTAAGGGTATCGCTTCATTTTACATCAGTGTGAGGCTGGAGAAGAATATTATTTCAGCAGTATAGAGTATATCAATGAAGTAGAGTTCTCCTTTGGATTGTAGGAGCTCAAGGAGCTTAGTATCTAGGAAGGGGACCAGCACCTGCCGCATACTCAGATGCTCAAGCAGCACTAAAGCCACCTTAAAAAATATGCGCAACTCCCTGGTCAGACGTGTCTGTCTGCCTGCATAAATTCAGTCTTCACAATAACCTCCTGCTGCAGTGGGTGGTGTCACTTTCATTACTGCTGCAGGTTTTAGCTTAGATGTGCAGGAGAGCATTGGGATATTAGTTTCACAGCAGACGCATTGCCTTGCATCTTAGCTGCAAGCACTGCTAGGATGTCCAGCTGGATTCAGAGATAATATTACTAATATTGTATACTTATACACAAGGCATGGCAGTCATTTATTTGCAGGTGTACCCGCTCTAAGAGGATAGCTCTAATTCTATCTGGCCAACGATTCTGCTGCCAAGTCTCCAGCTTAGAGCAAACCACATTCCACGCATCCTCACTCAGTCAGCTCGGTCAGCTGGATGCCTCCTCAACAATTGGTCATGCTGCTTCTCTAATACATGCTGTCTATAATCTTCTATTATCACCCAAGATTATCCATATCTCAAATGAAAAGACAGCATCTGCAGTGATGAGGAAGCTTTGCTTTTTTAGCATGATGCAGAGAGAAGTAAGGTAAAAGATGAAGATCATGTAGCAGGTAATCTACTTGTTACTTTTGTCACATTAATTAATCCTTACTGATGGTTTTCAAAACAGTTTTAAAACAATGGGTTGACTTAAGCCCCAAAACTACTTTGAAGAAATATGTTACGTCTTGGAAACAATAGTTAGTATGACTGGAAAGAAAAAAGACAACTTTAACAGACCTTCAAAAATCATTGAAATCTGTTGTTTTCGACCAGGCTCTTTGGAAGCAAAATTAAACATCGTAAAAAATATGCTTTAAGATGCTGACTTCTATGTCGAGGATTAAAGACCAGAGTACCACATTTACTTTTCTTCTCATTGAATGCAGCACAGTAATAAGAAATGACCTTTAAGGGCCCTAAAATAGGATTTGAAAATAATTGCAAGGATTTACCTACATCCCCTCAAAGATAAATCCTACATGCAGAATAGACGTGTTAAAAGTAACTAATGTTCAGACATACAGTATAAACATTAGACTGAGGAGCCTATAGTGCTAACCTAACCAATAACCCATAAAATGTATGGCAAACAGGCTCAAATTTACCTCTGAATTGATTTAAATATAGACCATTATAACTGAGGGCTGCTAGAGATTGCAAGGGGAAACTTATTGCATTTAGCAGTGATTATCCTCTGTAGTGATTTTAGAACAAGCAGAAGATGAAAATTTAGTTTATGGCTAGAATCAAGGGTAAAAATTAATAGAAAATCTGTTGTAATCTTTATTGGTTAACTCAGTTGCCTGGAAAAACTTTAGGTTTTAGAGCATGGCTGTAGGTGAGAGGACGAGTGGTAATTTTCCAGTTGGAAGGTCTGGGATTAGATTTAGTTAAATTGTCCTTGGGCAAACGTTGCATATGCAGAGTGTAGCTATAAATGAATCTTTGTGAAACAAAAGCATGTTGTGAAGTTCTTAGACAAAGTTAACGCAGCACTATGCAGCCTTGCAATAGTATTGACATCCCTTGAATTTTTCCATATTTCATCATGTTAAAACCACAAACTTAAATTGGTTTGATTGGGGTTTTATTTGCTAGACCAACACCAAATAGTAATTGTGAGCTAGAAGGATACTAAAAATGGTTTTCAAACTTTTTAAATTAAAAACTAAAAAGTGTGCCATGATTTTGCATCCAGCCCAGTGAAACAATGCTTTGCAGAATCACCATTCGTTGCAATTAAACCAGCAGTTTTTTGAGTACCAGCATTGCACATTTAGAGACAGACGTTTTGCTCATTGTTCTCTGCAAAATAGTTTAAGCTTAGTCATATTATTTAAATTATTGCTCTACCTCCTCAGCATGCCATCTAATGCTGGAGAAAACTGTTTCTCATCCATTCATTTGAGTTAGCTGTATGGCAGAAACACCTAAAAATGTATGACAGAGAGCCGTGAGGACCAAATGTGAGGATCACTGATGTAAACCTTTCCATTATAACTCTAGCTATATTCTTAAAGGGGACATGTCATGCAAAATCCACTTTTTAGCCCTTAAGTACATTTTTTGTGTATTAGGAGTCTAAAAGTCTAGAAATTTTTAATTTAGTCACTACCGATCCTGTGATGATATATTTAGATACTTTTTGGGTCAAATTTTTCCTCAGTCTGTTCAGCTGTTTCCATTTTCTATTATGTTTCTATTACGTTTTGTTCTCTATTACGTCACAGAATTTTCTGTGGAACTTCTAAAGGTGGTCATGGTCTTCTGGCTAACCAATCCAGCAAATCCGCAATTTTTTTCTTGCAGGATTCTTGTAGTTCAAGTTGAAGGATGCCGAAGCAGCAAGCAGAAAAATCTAATTGTTCTGTTTTCAGGTAAATTAACCCACACCTGTCATTACACCGTCCCGCAGGATCAGAACCTCTTCAAAGTGATTGGTTACATTCTATTTTTCATGGAAACGGGTCGACATCAGTGGGGAAAGTCCTCGTCGTTTGCACGAAGAACTTCAGGGAGGAGTGTTTCAGCAACCTTGGCCAGTATGAAGGAGGATTAGCAGAAAGACTCTGGGGTCTTGTTTAAAAGTTGGGTTCATTCAATTTGTGGTAGCATTAACATTTTAAAAGGTATCTTACATGTAGATTGTGTACAAATATTGTCAGTAACATTAGTAATGGTATTACAAATTATGGGGTGGAGTGGAAGGCTCCACAGCCTGGAGGGGGGGAATTGCCTCATTTGCAATTAAAGAGACCGCAGCAAAACGAGACGGTCAAAATGGAAGCTTGAGGAGCTAAAATAACGACAAATTCAAACCAAAGCATTGCAATTCCACTTTATACAGACCACATCTGAATGATTTAAATATGAAAAGGAAGAATTTAAAAGCAAGATATGTCCCATTTAAGTTCCTGGTCCTGCTAGAAGATGAACCTCTGCCCAGGTCTCAAGCCTTTTGCAGCCTCCAACAAGTTGGTTGCAGAGTATCCTTGAACAAACATTTTCAAGTCTTGCCACAGATTCTCGATCGAATTTAGGTCTGCACTTTGACCAGGACTTTCAAATGCACAAGTGTGCCTTGATCTAAACCATTATAGCTCTTTGAGCTCTTTGAGCCCATAATATCACACCAGAGGACATTTCTATTCGTAAGTCATGATTTTTGGTTAAGAAAAGGATTTTTAAGAATTATAATTTTTAATTATAATGTTGATTTTCCCTCTACTTACCTAATGCAGCCTCTTTTCTCATCTAACAAGGGCAGCGCCTGTGAGTGGGCAGCAAAGCCTCGGTGACCCGTCCCCCCTTGTCTTGTGTCAAGATGTATGTTTGGATGGGTTGTACTGGAATTCTAATTTCCCCTCAGGGATCAATAAAGTATCTTTGAATTTGAATTGAATTAAATTTGATTAATATTAATTAATCAATAATCATAATCCTTACAGCTGCTTCCCTGATTAACACTCTCCTTGCCGGGCCTGTCTATTTAAGTGGAGAGCTGTACGATGGTAGGTTTGCAGTGGTGCCATACTTGTGCTCTGCCTGATGTTCAACGTTTGGAATTTTTTTCTTAATTTAAATCTGCTTTAAACATTTCCATAACTTTATCCCAGACATATCTCAGTTGTTTCTTGTGCTTCATCATGCTGTTTGTTCTCTAATGTCCTCAAACAAACCCCTGTGATCTTCAGAGGACTGATTTATTCACAAACACATGCACTCTAGTTTTTAATTCACTGACTTCTGATGGATTGCATTTGATTTCCTTTAGGAGTACCAGAGTAAAAGAGGCCCACCAATCTTTTCATGTTATTTGTTTACACCATAAACCTTAAATGCAGATAAATCTGGTAAAAATGAATGTCAGTAGCTGCTCAAAAAAGACTGAGGTGTATTTGAATTTTAGTAATGTTTGTGCTTTCTAAAGATTTCATCCATGCAGGCGACTCTTAAACAAAATCTTGAATTTCAGTTTAATGCTAAAATGCATTTGTTCTGTTGCCTTTTGGGGAGTGTACAGCCTTCCAATGACCTTTGTGCACTTAATTAATTTCTAAGCAAGGGTTTTGCTATTGATCTTCCCTTCAAAGCCAGCTTTATTTGGATGGAAATTGTAAGTGTGCATGCTGTATCTTGCAAAAATACTGTGTTAAATTTGTTCTTTAACTCCTCTCATCATCATTACTTTATTACATCAGCGTCCATTTCTTACAGGATCATTAACTGTATGCTTTGAAGCCTTGTCCATTCCAGTTTGCCTACTGAGTAGACCAACATCGATGTCGTTAAAAGCAGCGGATATGTGGTATGTAGTGAGAGTTTTGAAAAAACAGAAAAGCTGCATCTCATTGGAACAGCTTGACTGGAATATTTTTAAGGAACTTCTTATCTGTATGTGGATGCAAATATAGCAATGCTTGATAAAGTTTGTTTTTCTTATCTCCCTGAATTCCAAGCGAGTAAACAACATCATGACAGCTTTTGCAGATTTGGAAGATCTCAGCTCCTCAGTGTAACATCTGTTGATTATCACACGTTTTATTGAGTACATGATATTCCAAGGTGACAAGTTCCCCTTCTCATTATGAGAGGACTCGGTTTATATTGCTGTTTTTATGTTTTATTTATCCTAACATTTAGTTACAAACAACTTGTTTGCTGGAGGTGTTTCTATTTTTCAAACAGGATCTACGGCAGGATTTCATAGCTTCCACACTGAGCGTAAACACTGATTATGGAGACAAATGAACCATATCACTGACTGCAATAGTAACCAATAAGCAAGAAACACTTCATGTAAAAACGTAATGGCTGCTATAACTCACCTCCACCTTAACACTTAGTTTGAGACCCTGGATCTCTAAGTGCGTGCATGTAAGCCTGTGTCACATTGATTTATCTGTTGTCAGACAGCAACTGCGAATGAGTCGATTTAATGGTGCTCTGCATGAACAAGTTTGGTACAATCCTTTAGAGAGATAAGATACACACAGGTGCATCTCTGTAAATTGAATATCATTGAAAAGTTCTTTATTTTCAGTGACTGAATTCAAAAGTGAAACATATATTGTAGATTCAGTAGATTCATTTTATACAGAGTGATATGTTTCACAGAATTTATTTCTGTTAATTTTGATAATTATAGCTTTGAGGTAATGAAAACGTGTTCTGCATGAATTACTGCATCAATACACCGTGACAGGGAGGCAATCAGACTGTGGAACTGCTAAGGTGCTATGGATTGTTTGCTCTGATGTTTCTCATCTTCTTTTACCCCATAGGTTCTTTGTAGGGTTCAGGATTTTTAGCAGAGGGAAGCATGAATGAACTAAAATACTCTGCCAGACGCTATATTGTATTTGGACTATGAAACACAGTGCATCAAACCCAGCAGAAGACATGGCACCTAAAGCCATCACTGACTGTGGAAACGTCACACTGAACCTCAAGCTACTTGGATTCTGTGCCTCTTCACTCTTCCTCAAGATGCTGGCACCTTTAATTTAATGATAAATACTTTCCTCTGAGAAGAGGATTTTAGATAACTGAGCAACTGTCCAGACCCTTTTTTTCCTTAGCCAAGCTAAGGTGCTTCTAATGGTGTCTTTAGATCAGGAGTGGCTTAACACAAGAAATGTGACAGTTGTTGCCCTTCCTGGATATGCCTGTGTGAAGTGGATTTTGAAACTCTGATACCAGCCACACTCTGAATACCCCAAACTCTTAAAAGGACTTTGCTTCACCACAGTTTTGCCATATGTTTTCCCTTCCACTCAACGTTCTATGATTAAGTTTGAATAGAGCACTCTGTGAACAACCAGATTCTTCAGCAAAGACCTTGTGTGTCTTAACCTCCTTGTACAGGGCCGTAATATAACATTTCTCTACTAAAATAAATTTTTGTGTCTGTAATAATTATTAAAATATGTTTTTTATTAATTATCTATATCCTAATTATCAGATAAACTGAATTTCTTGTTTTAATTAGCTATAAGCCATAATCAACAAAATTATTCAAACAGAAATGAACACCTATATATCAGTCTGTTTGTAATGAATCTTTATATGTGAGTTTTACCAAAATGAATAACAGTATTCTGTTATTTAGACACACCTGTAAGGCCATTAACAATTGAGGCTAATTATTTTACTTTAGAAAGGATTAAAAAATAATATGCAGCATTTTAATCACATTAAATATATTTTCACCTATAATGTAGCCCACATAATGCAGGTTTCTTAGAAAGGTGTTATCTTCTCTGACATCTTTTTGATGAATTCCAATGAATTGAAATCAGTTCCCTTCAACAGAAATGTGCCCTAAGGTAACAATAGACAGCCTAAGTTCAAGTCTGTGTGCTCTGTATCTATGTCCATGTCTCCGTCTTTGTCTGCGTGCTTTCACAACTCTGTATACAGAGTGTGTGTTTCAAGGACAGCTGTTCCTTTTCTTTCTTAGCAGGGCTTTGGGTGAATCCGCATGCAGCCTGTCACACTGCTTGTTTCTTCGGGGGACAGCGAGAGACTGCGGCCCCTCTTCGCCCTCAAAAAAAAACCTTCCCGAAGGCGAGCAACGCAATCAGAAAACTCCACTGCCCAGAATTTCTGTTCAGATCATTTAAGTGCCGGTAGCTTCCGAACTAATAGATCTAATTTAGTCCCTGCCTTGAATCACTCTCTGAAGTGAAAATCTTCTTATTTCTCATATTCCCTTTAGGGGTCGCCAGAGCAGATCATCTGCTTCCATCTCAGCCTATCCTTCCTTCACTCTCTGTGGCAGTCCCCTGTCCTCCATGGCAGCTCAATATTCAAAATCCTTTGTCAATAAACCATCTCAGCTTGACAGGCTGAGCTCTCCCTCTGAAATACTCATTCCTGATGTTTTTCATTTAGTTACTCCAAATAGAAAATCTTTCCTTTGATACTTTTGTAAAGTGCCTTGAGACGACATGTGTTGTGAATTGGCGCTATATAAATAAAACTGAATTGAATTGAATTTTGAAGGGGCTCTGGAATCCTTTTAATTGTTTCAAATGACAGCTATCGTGTTAGGGCTATGTTTCCTTTCACTCAGCCAGGTGCAACATGATCGGTTGTAGAAGCACCCTCTTTTATGTGCAGAAAGAATTACAAAATTAGATTTGCTTTAGAAATACAAATGACCGGGTGTTCTGCAACAGACAGCCTCTCTCCAGGGTGAACCCTATCTCTCAATTAGTGGAGATAAGCACCATCTACCTTGATCCTGCAAGGAATTAGAGAACTAGATGGAGTCACTTGAAATAACACAGATTCCAAAATTTCCCCTCCTTAATCTAAAAAAAAAAAATTTAAATTTTTTTTAGGCATATTCTACAAAGCCAGGATGCACAGTTGTTTCTGTAAAATTGTTTGACACAGTCTTAAACAACTGACAGAAAATTGTTCCCAAGAAGGCCTGACACTTAAGATTGTTCACCCTCAGATTGCATAGTTCAGTTTAAACTTTAATCTCAAGTCAAGGCTAAACCTGACATAAGTTTTTATCCAGGTGCTAATATGATGAAACTTTTATATGTGTTTAGTATAAAACAAATAAAGGGCCATTCAAGACCAAAATAAGAATAATATCAGTGAATATTAAAAAAGTACACACCCTTGTTAAAGGTTGTTGTAATGCAAAAAAAGAAAGTGGAGCTAAGCTAAATCCTTTTATAACTTTTTCCACCTTTAATGTGACATTTATCCTGTACAGTCCAACTGAGAAACAACTTGAAATCTTTTATTGGAAAAAAATAAATAAAAAAGGGTTTCCAAAAGTGTGCCAAACCTAACTACTAATTTGTTGGAGCTCCTTTTCTTTTTATTACAGCACACTATTGTTTGGTAGATGTCTATCAATATGGTACTGACCTGGCAATATTTGACTACTCCTCTTTGCAAAAGCACTCCAAATCAGTCCGATTGGTGTGTATCCGTCTACAAAAACCTTTGTGTTAACAAGAAAGCCAGAAGTGAAACATTTTTACTTTTTAGGTCTATGGTTTTTGGAATTTCATCAACCTGTTTGAATTCAAATATTAAATATTTTGGCTCCTCTGTTTACTTTGTCTCCTCCTCTACTTACTATCTGTTTATGATCCATCAACAGGGAAGGCAGATACCTGTAATTTCTACTCAGGTGTTAAGATTTTGGCTCAGGAGTGTAAAACAATGACTTGAGGTGAAGAGGTTCTGTAATAAACTGATCTGTGTTTCTCTCAATGACATGAAAATAATTTTTATTTAAGGTAAGGATTTTTGCTGCATTTGTTGCTGGTATTCTCTCACTGGTATCAAATTCAAAGAGTCTTTTTCGGTGAGATCCAACCTAGGAAATTAAATATTTACACACACATTCTCCAGCCCCTCCTATTTGGACTGAAGACTTAGAGTCATCCTCCATCATTCTGGGACCTGGTTACATTAGCATATTATAAATAAGGATTTTGTTAGAAAATTTGACAAATCTAAGATTCACCAATAAATGCATTTTTTCAGTGGGAAAAAAACCCATCTATCCTTTGGCCATAGTGCACATTCAGCTTTGATGACCTGATATTCAGTGTATGAAGCTTTGACATCTTTTCCACTTCTTCTTGAAATCAATTATGCACAACACATGAGTACTTTAAATTTTTTATTTCTCACGCAGCACCTCTGTTGCAGAGCTGCATACCTGAGTGTTGTAATGACTTTTTCTGCAGATTACAGTAAAATATTTCTTATGTATGCACATGACCCCTGGCTTTCATCGTGTTGTCCACAAAAACACACACGGCTAACACAGACTTTCACAGGAAAAAGGCTTCAAAAGATAAACACCCATCTATGCTGTGGGAAATGTTACCACTGTTAGTAAAAAACATAAAAGTACCCTCCTGGGTGTAGTTACACCAAAGCATACTATGTCGAACTAGGAACCAGTTCAGCAGAACATGCCAATGTAAGCATCTTCAATATGGTTCAGCCTCTCCAGAGGAATGCAGTAATTCATTATTTTCCTGGTAGGTAAGGTTTTGAAAAACCTATGTGGTTTA
This sequence comes from Girardinichthys multiradiatus, assembly GCF_021462225.1. Taxonomy (NCBI): domain Eukaryota; kingdom Metazoa; phylum Chordata; class Actinopteri; order Cyprinodontiformes; family Goodeidae; genus Girardinichthys; species Girardinichthys multiradiatus. The sequence goes on along the minus strand of NC_061798.1, from coordinate 39,629,881 downwards.
AATTGAGCATTTTTTCTCTTTACTTCTTTCCTGCTTAACAGTTCAAACATCAACATCAACTTTCTAGGAGATCCAGAGTGTACAGAAGTCTTTAAGGTTGCCTAGTCTGCTTGGGGAACTGCCGACTGACTAGCCTTACATGGATGACCGTGGATGAAGTTATAGTTTATTAATATGATTGAAAGAAACTGAAATAATTTTAGTTCAGTGAGCCTAATCCTTTATTTCACTGCTAGCTTCCTTTCATATATTTTCTTAAGGATGAAGTTGAAGCTTCATTGTTCTATTGAAGATACAAGCTCCCAGATCATGATGGATGGAACCTCTTCTACATTGTGGTGTAGAAAAGATCTCCAATAGGATCTTCTTGTAATGTCCGTTAAAATGTTTTCCAGCTAGAGAAGGGAATATTCTTCCACCTTTCGATGTTTGATAATTGGAGCTCCCTTGCTAATCCTAAACAGGCAAGTTTATGACATAGTAGAAGATCTGGCCTTAGATGATGTTTGTTGTTCTTTAAGCCCTTCTGGAACAGAAGTCATCATATGGTTCTTGAGCTGCAGTCGGCATCAAAAAATAACTTAATTTGGGTCTAGGATCTCCCTGTGTGTGCGGACCCGTCGGACCCTTCAGGTTAGCACAGGTGAGATTTGTTTCTGTCTACAACTTGACTTTTGTTTCAGCCCCTTCATGATCTTTTAAGAACTTTAAATGACATTAGATGCCAAGGTTGTGCATCTGAACAGTCCTCCTGCATTCAAAGACAGAAAGCCATTTTACCTTTATCATTAGGGGGTTATTATAGTGTAACTGCCTCACATAAAAGTATATGAAAGCCAAATTTAAGCACAAATTTTAACTTTTTATGTTTGTGGTTTTAAACCTTTGGTCAGCTGACATACAGAGTGAGTTTAGTTTCAATTTTGTTTTCAATTTTATTCAGTTTTTAAGCTCTACTTAAAACCTGGTTATGATCCACTAACAGAAAATGTGAATACTTTTCTTCACCTGTCTAAGATTTAGATCAGACATGTATGTACTGTGCAAATAGATATAATAATGCCTTTTCTTTTAGTTTTTACTTTTCTCATTTGCAATGCATTCAGGAAAAAACATTGAACTCTGCTGAAATTACAGAGCAGTCAGAACCTTTTAAAGAACATGGATACATTTGATTGGCGTTCCACTTCAAATAACACAGAAGTTTAACCATGCACAGGGAAGTCACCTCAGCAGGACTTACCGGCTTGATTGGAGCAGTTTCACAGTGTTCTTTTGCAAAGACAGTAATTTTCATGAAAAAATTGTGTTTCAGCCCCGCAGAACAATCAGCACAAAAGGCCTACGCTGTGACATTAAAGACTAGATAAACACAAAATGAAAATGTCTTTATGACTTTGCATCAGTGTGGCAGGAAGCCACAAAGGCCCCTCAGCTTCTGTCAGTTAGCTGCAATATGCCTTTTTAACAATGAAGTAGAAACTTTGTAGCCTACAGCTACAGTTGATCACATGTTTGTAATTACAATATTTAATTTATGGTAAAATGGCAGAGAAGATTATTGATTATGTTCAGAATATGGTTTTCATCTTAATTCTGATTTTTTACATGATTAAGTGTAGCAGGAAGATTAAAGCCTGCATATAATCACTAAGCTCTCTGATACAATGTATTGGGTATTTTTGGTCATAGAACATGACCCTGACATGTATTTAACAGGTAGGGCACTGGTTTTCCTTTTTAAAAATCCTGATTCAGAAATGGATCCTGAATTGAAGATGAGGAAGTGGGGCGAGCACAATAAAACTTACAGTTCTTGTTACTTAAGGAGATCAATCCAGCCTGACAGCTTAAGACAGTTTAAAACTGGTTTTATTCCACCTTAACTGTATAAATAATGTAACAGCAAGTCAACAAAACAAGCTTAATAAATAAATAAACAATAATTTGTGAAACATGGAATTAAACAAAAGTTTTAGAAAACTCCATATTTCTATTATTTATCAATGAAAAAACGAGGAAGATGACAAGACACGGGTGGGTTTTCTCTGTCGTGTGTAGTTTGACTTTGTTTGGATCTGATGTTATTCCCTGTAGCCACCATATTGTAAAAGGTGAGCTCTACCACTTACAATATACTGTGCAGTATTCACATTAAAGGTGTTTAGAGCAGCTGTGGACTCTCACTGAGCAGTCTGGTGTTTTATGGGATTGTAGTTTATGCAGTTAAAATCTTTAATGTGTGTGCGCTGACACTGAACTCTTTGATTTTATGTAATATTCGTTCTCCTTTACTCCTCCTATGTTAAGTTATATAAATAATATCATGAATATATTATTTATGTTACCTTATTGTAGCATCAGGTCTGCTGATGTTACAAAAACATCAGCCTGTTCATGTACTGTTTTTTGCTCAGCTGCGTCCTCTTCCCTCTCCAGCACTACCTCAAGTCCGATGGCTTGGGTATAGTATTTCTCCAAATAAGAAAAGAACATTTTAGGATCTGTGAGACAACCCAGCTAGCAGGGTGTGACAAAAATGTATGACATCCTGTTGTTTTTGCTCCATTAAAAAAAACGAGGTCATTGGTTTCTCTGACGCAGCTGACACTTGCTGCACACTTTCACTTATTGTATCATGACTTTCTGTTCATAGTTGGTCAGAACAAACCTCCTCTTTTGTTTTTAAGGGTAGGTTAAACCTTTTCAGTTTAACCTACCATTGGAAGCAGCACATAAATTGCAAAGTACAAGCTTTATTACAAGATATCTCGACCCACAATTGGTAGGACTAAGTATTTTTAATCAGATTAAAACTCACCAAAATCTTAGATGCCTATATATGTTATAATCTTGCATATTTATTTTGGTTTAAAAATACAAGACACATCACCTTAAACAAAAAAAACAAAAGCAATCTCTCTTTTAAATGTTCCTCTGTTAATTTTATAGAAGGGCTTGAACTGTGTGAAAAAGAACATAAAACTTTAACGCTACAATGATTGACTTTACTTGTTCTGGATGTACCTTAAAATGAAAACTCTAAGTTTCAAGTCACTTGAACAGATAACTCTACAAATATTTAAATACCAGAGTCACATTTAAATCCCAAAAAGCAATTAAAACAATCAGCTTAGTTGTATGACATTAGTGAGGTTTTTAACTTACTGCAGCTCAGCTGCTTTCATTTTTGAAAGTAAACTGATAAAACCTTCACTGTAAAGGAGAAGGCATATTTGCCATATATTTGACCTCTGCATTTAACCTATCTGAAGCTGTTAAACCTTGCAAACACTGAGCAGATGAACACACACGCTAGAGGAAGTGAACACTCCTCGAGGAGTGGGCAGCTATGGTTAAAGCAACCCAGAGGAAATCAGGGAGTCTTAAAATTTATAGTGAGCTACTCCATAATGACAGCGTAAGTTACTTTTTGTGGCACCTGTTTTAGTTTTTTCGGGGGAGGGACTGATTGCCCAGTTGATCCTGAGAGCTCATAGAATATTTAGCTAAATTTAAATGAAAATAGGTCTAATGACCCTGGTGTGTCAGCCATATCTAGCCGGGGTTAGCAAATTTTCATCAGTGCAGAGAGAGCATCTGCATGGTACAGGATAAGATTGCATAATGGCATGTAAAAATACTTCTCATCAATCAGTGGATAAGATTGTTATCGGCATTTATGTTTTCTTATGATCTCTTTGAAGTCTTTGACAAGGCAAGACCTCCTTGCCATCACCCTAATCTTTAGCTCCCTATACTAATAGATTAAAGTCAAGACTCAGACTGGGTCATCCCAAAACAATGATACTACTTACAGTTACAAGAACCATGTGCTGTATTGTTTAGGTTATTGCTACAACATTTAGTAATAACAGTTGCATGAAGTCTCTAACATTGGGGCAAATGTCCAACATATGTCACAATTTACAGTTGTGATGCTTATACGCCGCACTATTTTATGACATGTCCAAAGAATCTCTTCTAGCTTGGCTTTGCAGGAGATCAAATTCTGTATACCTCTGCTCAATGTATCAGATGTACAAAGATAATATTGGAGCATTATTTACCTTTCTACGACATCGAAACACAACTGAGAACATGTGCTTGCTACTAAAGAGTATTCAACAGAAAGGTTGTTGGTTGTCAAGCTAGTGAATAATAGTTTCTAAACATCATTTTACTAAATTTGATAACTAAGTAAACACCATTAAGCCCCATTTCTCAAGAAAGATTTGGCTCTTTCCAAAATATTTCCTTAATAATATTTCTTCAAATATTATTTCAATAAATAAAGGGAGCTAATTAGACACCGTTGAGAAATGGTCATCCAGAAGGTTGGTTTTATTCAGCAGATCATTATTTAAAACATTATTTTATTAAAATAATATTTTATCTGATCTTGCATTGTGAGTGGTTGTCTAAAATGTTTGCTGATTATTTCTTAAATTGCTTCCAAGACTAACTTAACTTCACTTCCAGATTCTTCAAGATAATCCTTGGTTCTCAAACATAAACAACATTTCATGGTAATGTTGCATCACTCTTTTGGTCATGGTTTTCAATCATCTTTGATCAACTTGTTGATATTGTACATAGCCCGTTAGTCTTCATTATTCTTTAATTCTGCTTGGTAGTTTAGTTGGATTGTTTTAGCATAGTAAAGAGTTTGTTGATTGAAATATGTTTGACTTTGAGTTGACTTATTTTTGTTAATAAATTCTTGTATTTTAAGAAATTGTGTGAATTCATTCCATATATGTGCAGAGTTTATGCTGTTCAATAATGTCAGAGCTCGTCTCACACTTTTCTATTTTGTCCTAATACCATCGCCTTACTGGGCTGGTATTCACAGGACAACCCTTAACAGACCGAAATAATGTTTGATAAAATATAAAAATATTAATATTAAATAATATTCTCAGATTCATAATCACAACAAGTATAAATAATTTATTTCTTTAATGAAATCCATAAATTGTAATAAGTGAATAAATACATTTAGGGTGTGCACAATGGTTTTTACAGTCAGTTTTAAACATTGTTATTAATAACAAAGTTAAGTTAATGCACTTTGAAACTTGAATCTATTTTTTTTTCTTCTTGGTGAGAAAGAAAACTGTCTGACCTTTAGGTGTGATATAGGAAGTAAGAAAGGAGTCTTGAGTTCATGAGACCGAAGAGAAATGATGAATTATTCACAGAGGGAAAACTTTTTATTGAAATGCTCCTCTGAGTCCAGCCTCTCTTCTTCCACACTGCTTCTCTTTCAGCCTTTTGTGGTCTCTGGCCTTCTTTTACATTTTCTCTCATTCAGTAAAATTAGCCTCTCCTCATCATCGTCACTTTTGCTCATCTCTGAAGGACACATGGTGAGTTTGTTGCTCAATTTGGTACAGTTTGCACTTGCAGGGGTCTTAGTCTTTGTTCTTCTCACATGTTTAATCAGCAGCTCTTCCAGAATCATATGTTCCCTTTTTATTCAAACTGAATAGTGAGCTGACAAAAAAAAATCCCTGCTTTTCTCAATAAAGCCTGAATTCTTCAGCTCTCATATCGACATTCAGCCATATTGATTTCTCAGTGTTTTATACTTCAATCTGAGCCTGGCGCACAGGTTCCTTAAATGCTGCTCTATCATCTCTCCACAACTCCCTGCTTCCTGTGTTCCATTCATCCTCTGTGCCTCGGGTTACAAATGATTTCCTATTTAACCCTTCCGCCTTTGCAACGGCGCGCTTATGCAGAATATAAAACACAACTCTTCTGGTCTATCCCACACTGTAGTATTTAAGCCCTATGGGTAGGCTATATTCATGACTGTTATTAATTATTCAGTTGCACTATAAATCTCTGAAATTACAGCAATAAAGAAAGAAATGTATATGGCATTTTCAATACTTGAGAGCATATATTTAGAGTTTGGAAAAAACTTATAAACAAAGCCCAGTCATTTTAACCTGGATGGCATTAAACTGACCTCCGATAATACAGTAAAAAACCTTGGTGTTATTTTTGACCAGGACATGTCATTTAAATCCCATATTAAACAGGTTTCTAGGATTTCCTTCTTTCATCTCCGGAACATTGCCAAAATTAGAAATATCCTGTCCAGGAGTGACGCTGAAAAACTAGTCCATGCATTTGTTACTTCAAGGCTGGACTATTGTAATTCTTTACTATCAGGATGTCCACAAAATGCAGTTAAAATCCTTCAGCTGATTCAAAATGCTACAGCAAGAGTTCTGATGAAAATTAAAAAGAGAGATCATATTTCTCCTATTTTAGCTTCCCTTCATTGGCTCCCTGTTAAATCCAGAATAGAATTTAAAATTCTCCTCCTCACATATAAAGCCCTTAATGATTTTGAATTCCAGGCGGTATCTAATTGGGAGTCAGTGAAGCTGTGGAAGTACGGGTGAAATGTGACTGGTAGGTGATGTTCTGGAGATGACCCAGGCAGCAGCGTTCTGGAGCAGCTGGAGTTTATTAGTTGATTTATGGGGGAGACCAAAGAGAAGAGAGTTACAGTAGTCCAGGTGGGTTGTGACCAGAGTGTGGACCAGAATTGCTGCAGTGGCAGGAATGAGGGACAGGCAGAGGCGACTAATATTACGTAGCTGAAATAGGCGGAGCGGTTGATGTTGTTGATGTGGCTTTGAAAAGATAAGAGTGCTGTCTCATATAACACCCAGATTCTTAACTTGAGTGGATGGAGAGACAGATGAGTTGTCCATGGTGAGGGCAAAGGGGAAGGATTTGGTCCCAATGAGGATAATTTCTGTTTTGTCATTGTTGAGTTTGAGAAAATTACTTGAGAACCAGGCTTTCATTTCCTGTAAATAGTCACAAAAGGAAGTAGATGGGGTGGTAGAGGATGGTTTGGTGGAGAGGTAGAGCTTTCAATATCTAACTAACTAAAGAGTTTAAAAAAAAACGTGCTTGCATATGTTTTTTTCTATTCGTAATAAATTATAATGGGAACACTATCTTCAGTTATTCAAAGGCTCTGATTGTGTCTTCAAGGTCTCCCATTATTTTCCAACCATCTACCATGATGCAAGAGCATCATATTACCATGTAGGGAATCAAGTATTTGATGCTTTAAGGACTCATTAAATGACTAAAAGGGACTTGAATAAGACATTAAAATAAACTATAGTAATAATTTTCCAAAAGAAAAATTTCAACCCAGTAGGAATGTGTTTAATAGGATAGAACAACATGGAATTATATAGATCAGAATACTTAGTCATTACACATTATTTAAAGACAAACAAACTACAATAGACATAATATTAAATAGTACCACAAAAAAAAAACATTAAATAGTGGGAAATAAATAAGTAATAAGTAATAGCAGCATTAACTAAAACAGAAGATCAGCTTTTTGTGAGCTATTATTGTTGTTTTTCTTATTGACCATGGAAAGACCCATTCAACAAGTGATGAGTGTTGATCGAAAACTGCTCAATAATCTGCTTATAATACCTGTAAGGAAAAGTGACTTTATTACAATCAAATTACACATTTCAGATATCAACCTAAGGTTTGTGGAAAAACATCTTTAGCTACTTCCAGGTTGCATGGAAAGGGAGAAATACCTGGTGAATAAACAATTTGTGCCGATGAGAAATTTGATGCACTTTGCTGCTGCTTGTGTAAAGGTACAGTTGAGTTAAGCTGCTATGTCCATCAACTCCCACAGATCTAACTAATGACAACATGTGTAAGTTTTAACACGATATCAAACGGAAAACTGATAATATTTAATTGACAAAATTATATTTAATGGCTTTTTGGTGGCACTGTGAATACAATATATCATATGTACTACATATACTACAACATAAACAATGAAATGTTGCAGCAAAGATGCAACACTAAAACCTTCCTTATTTTGAGCATTGTAGATGAAACAATAAGATGTTTCCTGTGTGACATCAGGACTTTTTCATGGATCACTGTGGTTGGTCTGTAACAGATGGTTGAACACAGTTTTCTGCCTGTCAGACCCCTGATGTATCTGCACCACTTTATTATTAAACATGGTATTTTGGCATAAACAGTGCATGTAGATGGCACTGAACCTTTGTAATAATCTAATGACAAATTCCACACCACCTGAGAGCAATGAAACCACTGCTTGTGGCTTGAGTAAATTGAGACTTTACCTTTTATTAGCCTAAAGCCATGCTGAAATGTTTTTATAAAGTGCATTATTAGAGCATCTTTTTCAGTATTACACATAACTTCATTTTCTGTGTAACCCTTACATATTTTTGTACAGCTCTGTGCTAACATGCAACAACCTGCCCTTTAAGACCTGATATCATTTTATTAAAACATCACGTTTACGATACTTTGTGGGATGCTGTGTATGGTGACATTGAAACTCAAAGCAAATCCTTTTCATGTATGCTCGAGAACTAGCTCTCATCTCTTCTTTTTATCAATTTACAAAAACTCAAGGTTTTATTAGATTCAGTCACTGCTGTTCAGCCTAGCACTGCACATGCTCCACTTCAAGAAACTAAAATGTGAGTTTGGGGGTGGGTATTGTCCATTTTCTATAGGCTTAGAAAGGTGTGAACATATATGTTGAGCAACAAGTTGAATCCAGTTTGTCTCTATTTATGTGGAAACACACATTTTTATAAGTAAAGGACTTGTCAGCCATTATTTCTGTTTCAAATCAAACTTTCTCACTCTATTTAAATTGCTTCTTTCAGTCCCTTGTTTCATTCCCCTCAGTCCCTTTGTTGGTATCAAACACCCTTCAGTGTTTCATCTTGATGGAACGATAAAGGGCAAAGCGCCATCACTTTTATAGTACTAATAAAGGTGGCAATGGAGTTTCTTTTCCAGTTGTAGCCTCTAATTTTTTTAAACTTTTATAATATACTTGAATGTGATGGTGCCAACAGAAGATACTGCAGTAGTTCAGCATTGTAAGGCTTTGAGACCCTTGTCCTGACTTCAAGGAACGTGTTGCACAGGTCTAAACATGAGTAAATATCAAGTTTTTTAAGTATGAATATCACTTTTGATGTTCTCCAGTTTTGAATTGTGCATGGATACTGGGATGGGTGATGTGGAATTCACAGTGCTCTGCATTGACATGACCAGCCTGTTGCTTTTCTGTAATTTTCTGCTTCTCTGTACTTGGTTTACATAATAAGGAATCGAGTGAACATTTGTGGGGAGAAAATTCATACTGCAAGGGGTCAGATTATTATTAGCCAAACTCATCAGAAAGTAAGAGATGCATCAAGTATGCAGAGGTGAGTGAAGCATCTGCATAACCTGAAATGAGATAAAATAGTGTTATTAATTAGTCACATTTGCATTACTTTTGTAGCAGTGGTAAACAAATGCGCTGCACATGACATGTTTGCTACAGTTTAAAATGCATAGGAATGTGACGCCAGAGCTGTCAAGAAGGTGGTGGCTTTTGGAGTAGAACCCAAATGCAGACAGCAGCAGAGGATGGTGAGTATTTTTCTGAGCATATTTGTGTGTTTCCTCCTCAGCTTCAGTTTAGCCGCTCCTCACAGGCATAAGTGGTGTAATAATTAAAAGGCCTGGCCCTTCAGCTCCAGGCAGCACGTCTATTACTGCTTCAAGCTGTGAGTTATGTCTTTGCCAATGGACTGTCAGAATTAGCACTGATTTAATCAACTAGGACACAACTAATCATTTAGCTTCCCAGCAAATCACTAATTCTCACCCATATTTGCCAGAATTTGATTTGAAAAGGTCTTTAGGAGTCTAATATCAGGATTTCACCATTTAATGGTCTTTAATGAGTATTCATATGTTTGGATTGAGTGAAATTAAAGTAAGAAAATAAGGTGAACACACTTCATCCTAACAAATCTTACAGGTGGAATAAAGACTATAAAATGCATTTTACATTACATCTCCTAACACCAGACATGTTGCATTACCATTTATCAGTGGAGTCAAAACTCAGTTCAGTGTTCCCATTTTTACCCTCAGGGGGACTGCCATGCCCTCCAAAACAGATTTTAATCTAATTCATTTTAGAAAATGGCACATTGTGGTTATCAAAATAATTACCGCTTCATCTGCTCCAACCTTGCCTTTTCCCCTGCATGGGTTTGTGTCTTTCTAAACTTCCCAGTCACTGTATATCTTTGCATGTTTCCATCATAAAAGCTTTAGCCAACAGAAGCCTTTGCTCTATCTTCATTAGTGATAACATTGGTGTCTTAATTAATCCTCATAATTTCTTTTCCACCAATATAATTTCCTCTTCATGAAATGTTAATACAATTTTTATTCAGTCCAGTTTAATTTGTGGGGTTCAACATTTGTTTCAACTGTAATTGTGACAGATATGATTTTTGTCAAACATTAGAAATTAAGTGGCAGGATTTTTAACTTATAGTTCAATTACTTGTGCAACTTTAAACTGGGAACAATTAAATATTCAGTCCTGCTCCTAAGAAAATGGAATTGGCTGCTTCATAGCTTTAAAGTTATATATGGCCTGCACTTGTATAGTGCTTTATCAGGTCAGAGGACTCCAAAGCGCTTTAGACTACAGTCATTTATACACACGTTCACAGTGGAAAACTACATTGTAGCCACAGCTGCCCTTGAGCAGACTGACAGTGAGCCTGCCACACAATTGGCACCACCGGGCCACCATCAACAAGCAAGGCAGAGGACACAAAGGACACAATGACTGAGACAGAAGGAGCAGGGGTTCGAACCGGCAACCCACCTGTTACAGGACAAACCCCTACCACCTCAGCCACCATCATATCACCATACATGATTTACTGAATATTAAACAGTATTTACAATGTCAAAATATAACGCTGCAAATAAAGAAGGATTATCTGTTGAAAATTACAATCAATCAGCAGTTGATGATAAAGGAATAAATCAAATCAAAAAAGAAACATTTTGATTTGAATGAAGTTCACCCTTAAAACTTAAATAAATTTTAGAATATGCACAATTGTTCTGAAAAATACATCAATTACAGTACAATAAATAGCAAATAATTATTATATACAGAAGGAGGTTACTGCAGCCTACATGTGTAAAAAGAGATCTTACTTACAATCCAGGCTAAAGTTTAAACCTCTGTCACAACATTTAGATGTAATTTTAATCCTTTAATATTTTTATTCCATTTTTATTCCATATGCAATCACAAGTAACTGTGACATGTAATTAGAAATGTGATTAAGGCATGGCTTTGCAAGAAAACCTGAAACAACTACTTCATGTAAACTCTTCAAATTGGGAATTTGTTTTTGTTTGTAAAGAAATAGTATCATTTTGGTTTGTTTGGTACATGTGTTAAGGATAATCATTATCGACCCAGAATTTCTCAGCAAAAGCTCCAGAGACAAGAGAAATCCTTTCTAAGCTGCAAACCTTTTGAGACCAGAGAAATCCTCTCAAACACTGGAATATCATTTAAAAAAGTGGTTTGTAGCTTTTTCTGAAGAGTTTATTGGTAAAAATAGATTTATTTTCTAGACATTTGCTTGTGCAAAATGGTTGTTAGTCACTTTACCAAGCTGCAGCGGAGAAAATATTAAGATACAAATCATATTCCTTAAATGCATGAGTCAGAAGTAACTATATCATTACAGTGTTTCTGTACAGTGTACAGAAATCTCATGTAATTCAAATTAAAGAACAATACTTAAAAGTGACAAGTTTAGCTCCTCGCTTGTCGTTTCATTCCTCTATCAATGCTTCTGCTCCTCTTCAAGGCTGAGCTCCAGCTGCTTTTTAACCCTCCCTCAAAACAAAGCCATGTGAAATGAACTGGGTGTGTTTATGGTAATTTTCCTCCTCTTCGCTTCCTCTAACATAGAGATTCTGCATATAAGATGATTTATATAACTAGCATGAAACATGCTTCTATCTGCCCTGTGCTAAAACAAAGATAAATAAATAAAACCTGTTTAGGAAGAAAACAGCCGGAGGGATGATGTTTTGTCCATATTTAGGTCAAAGGTCTGCTACAGTTTTTAGGCATTTTGCATTTTGTGTTAAAGATTAAACAGTGTGAAATAAATTTTAGATTTCACCCTTTTGGACCTGAAGAGCCTTTTGCTGACCGACATGGATGACAGACACTCACCTAGCAGTTTACTGTACACTGAACCAGTGGTTAACCTTTGAATGTATGGCACTACATCTGTGGGTGAAGGGGTTTGGGAGTCTAGATGTACTGGAGAAGAGGCACTTGCTTCAGCAAATAAACCTGTTAAAAAACTAGCAGCTCTTTGGCTTTATGCCTCAATCATTGTCTTTCCTTTTATCATAATTCCTACTCATCTATCAATCTATTGAAATCTTCCGCTTATGTAGGATGAAATTAAATCTACATTGTTTTCTGACAGTTCCAAATGTATTATGCTGATCACACACAACCTTATATTTCTGAGTCACCACATGGCAACGGTCTAATGTATGCATGGGTCCGAATTTTCTCCAACTTTAAGCAGAAAGTAATTGTTTTTGGTTCTGCAAAATGAAAGGTCAGCACTCAACTTGACTCAATGAGGCTAAATGCCATGGAGTATGCAAAAACCTAGGTGTAGTTATTAGCCCAGTCGAATGAATCTACAAATGTCTTAAAAACATGGCAAGAACAAAGGGTTTCCTGTCAAAACATGACAGAAAAAAATAGTGTATGCCTTTATTTTCTGCGTGTTCGATTGCTGTAAGGGTGTCTCTGCCAGACTCTGTAAAAAATAAATCAATCGGGCAGTGGCAGTTTATCCAAGATGCTGCTGCTGGAGTCCTGACCAACACCAGGAAAGTTGATCAGATCACACCAGTCATTAAAGCAATGTACTGTCATCATGTTTGTAAAAGAATAGATTATAAAATCCTGTTACTTGTCTAAAACCATCTGAGAGATGTTGGGCCTGAGTACATTTTTAGGGTATATTGTTTGGTACGAATCATCTAGACAAGTGTCTCCCAAATTTAAATTTTTCAACATCCACAACAACAAAGGCAGAGGTTTGTAAACCTATTAGTGGAGTATCCAAGCTTTAATTGTGTGTCAGTTCAGTAGAGGTAAAATGACAACACAACAGCATCAACAACCAATATATAATATTTTTACATTTTTGTTGATTTTGTTATCTGTTGCAGCATTTATGGAATAGATATGCTTTTATCATTACAAATGGAGTTCAAACGAAAATTCAACATGGAAGACTCACCACCCCGCCACATCCAATCACTCCTCACTGGCTGCTCCAATCAACGGCAGGTCCGCACTCCTCCTCGGCCAATCATCTCCCAGGGCATCACTTTTAAAGACCCTCTGCATGGAAAACACCGCTCTTCTGCTGAGCTTCAACCCTCCTCCACCCCTTCTCCACCATAGGCTCCCAACTCCTTCAATACCAAGGCCTACACCACCACCAGGATCGGATCCCAGGGGGGAAGACGTACCTAATCATAATCATAAGATGTTTATTCAAACCTACTTCATCCTCAGCGTTTACGTCTTCCTCTGGGGTCCGACCACCAAAGAAATAATCTTTCATTAATAAATTCTTTAACCGTCTTCTTGTTGTTTCTCCGTTATGTGAGTCTTTCCAGGTTGAATTTCTGTTAGTTTGATTTCTTAAGAGCATCAGAGGACCTTAAAAGTGCTTCTCAACGTTTCAATTTCTCCTCAACTTTGGAACACATTCCCTAAAATCCTGAGATGTGCAGAAACTGTTGACTGTTAAATCAGGACTGAAAACAATACTGCTTTCTGCAGCTTACCCATAAGGGTCAACAATTATTTTATCAGTTAATTATTGTCATGTCTTCGCTAATTGTTTAGTTTAAAATAGCTTTTTATTTACTTATTTTATGTCATGTCTAAATTTTACAATTATTCTTTTGACTTATTTCTTGTATTTATTTTAATTTTCTTTTTTGCTGTTCCATAATTTTCTGTAAAGGACGTTTAATTATCTTGAGTATGAATACAAATAAACTTGCCTCACCTAAAATGACAGCATCTAACTCTGCTGAAAAATGTCCTGTTCATTAACATTAAAGGGCAGGAATAAAACTTGTACTAATGCTAATTTGTTTTGGCTTCAGTTCCCATGTCCCATTCAAATGTCCAGTGTGTAAATACAGTCAAAGGCTCCATCATTTTCCTGAAGATCTCCTTGCTCTCTCTTATCTTGACTTTAGGCCGTTCAGCTCAATCCTCCAGCATTCTCTATCTTTTCCTGAAGTCTGCTCTTTTCTTGCTCATCAACAGTCAATCATGATCACTGAAGTGTTAATGGGAAAGCACCTTACGTTCCTGGTAGGTGTGCTCCATACAGAAATGTTTCTACTATTATCACTGTACATCAGTACATTAGTGTGTACTGTCAATGCCCTCCTTCTTTGGTTCTTCAGCTTATTGTGACCATTTCCTCTCAGTTCATAAGCTCTCACAGACAAATTGTTTAACATTGCTAACATTGATAAATAAATATAAAATATTGCCAGTTTTGTATTCACTAAGTGATAGCTGAAATCCCCTGAGATTGTAATGAATGCTCTTGGGTTTTTGTGTAGCCTGGCAACAACTGAGCTGATAACGTCACATGCACCATTATAAGAAGCTGTAGGTAGGATCAACACTGCAGCAAAGTAGCACAGATGAATTCTTTAGGTATGTATTATGAAGAGAATCTTACAGCTAACAGCTTTTACCACTTTGCTCCTTTAATACCATGTTCATAACTGCAGTCAGTTCTCATCACTATATTTCTTTATTTATTGTTTCCAAGCATGCAGAGTAATACCTTTAAGTGGGTCTAGGGTATCTGTAGATATCTTGCTTCTAGCAGTCTGTTACAAATAAACAATCAGTCTTTTTTGGTGCAAGCTTTAAAAAGTACAACAGTTAACAAAAACTGAACAACCAAAAACCATATTTTTGCACCACCGAAGTAACAGCCCAAAGCTATTTAGCAGATTGCGTACATTAGATGATCAGCTGAAACATGATGCATCTTTCAGGTCCTATGTCGGGTCTTTGCTGGAGCCTTTCCTATTTCCTGAAGACATGACTCGTAGGTAAAGTATTAGGTAATTTGTAATGGATGTTAAGGAACGTTTTAAAACAACAACGCTACCTGATACAGTTAGCCCTTTAGATAAGAGATATTGAGGATTCAGCCTGTAGGAGCATTTGAGATGCACATAATTCTCATTGGTTTGGGACCCAGAGATTTAGGGTTAGGGTTAGGGCAACAATCCTTCACTGAATGGGGCACCGTGTCACAGTCCACATAAGTACATTTGGTGGCAGAGTTTCCACTCGCTCCTTCTAGACCTCAGATGGTGAGATTTGTCCAAGATTACTTATTGTGTTTTCAGGGGTAGATTTTATTTGATAAACGGACAAAGAGGGTCAGTGACCCAGATTCTGACCTAATCATTTTACCTTTTCATATCAGATTAATATGGTAATAATTAATGTAATGTGAAAGAAATTCTATAGGTTTGTGTGGTTGCACAGTTAGCCCATGTAAGAGCGATAAAACAATGCCTAATGACAAAAAGCACCGATTTTAGACTAAGAATGTATTATTCTAAAGTGATAAGAGCTGTGCCCACTGAGCAATACACTTGATTTCACAGTTAAGGCTAAATGTTCATTTCATTTAATCTCATCTATCCAATAATCAACATTTAGTCCATATGTATCCCTAAATGCCTTTACATTTCATCTAAGTTTAGACCACGAATAAAAAGAGCAGTATTTCCTGTTCATTTATATTCATTTAATTTATATATCCTACAGAAACACATACAAATTTACCAAAGAAAAAATTAACAAAAGCTATAAATAATGCAAAAATCCCAGAAACTGCTGACCGCTGCATTTGATTGAGTTTAAATGAACCCCATTACAATTTTACGTATTGTCTTCCATTTCAATTACAGAAAAAGAAACATACTTTTAATTAAATAATACATCACAGGTGTATGCATTTGCTTCTGTAGTATACATAATTTGATCTCTAGCTAACAAGGCTGCCACAGCTTTTTGGAGATATGGAAGAATTTTGTGCCATGATTGCCACAACTTAGAGGCACCATGTGTACTGCACATATGCTCAACTGCTACAAAACCTCTGCAATTGCTACTTATATGTTCCAGCAGGAAGCCGATAATATAATTAATCTCCTGCTACACTATGCAGATGCTCTGTCTGCATATATGAAGATTGTTTAACCATGGCATGCCTAATACTTAAACTGGCTCCAACAGGAGGTCATTCTGACTTTTGTTTTTTATTTTCAGCAGAATTGATGGGCACTTACTTTCAGCGCACAATGGTTAGGCAATTATGGGAAAGTAAATGTGACATCACAGACAAAGTAACGTGATCTGTCCTGACACAGAACCATGCTATAAACCTTACACCAGTCATCATTCATCCCACCACAAAAAGGAGGAGCTTGAGACATCCTTTATAGATGTGACAGGAACTGATGTTTCACCAAATGCAATTACTTCATGTTTACATGAAACAATGAATCACATACAACATGTCTTCAGATATGCCAACATACTTGGCATAATAAGGAAAAGTGTGATGCCACTTCAAGTTTGTTTACACATTGTAGTTTTCTACATGCAGTAATAACAATTGTGAAATCTCTCATGTCAATGTCATGTTTGTTTGCACATTTCTCACCCACATGCAGAAATGACACTCAGGAAGATGTAGATAAGGATTTGAATGGATTTTATTGACAGAATAATGACTAAGAGTTCTGTAATGGATGGTTCCTTTAGGGTCTTGGTTTCTAAAAGTGGTCAGAATGGAGAAGTGAATATAATTTTCATTAGAAGGTTGTTATTCATGACTTCGGTTATTGTTCTGTTTTGTTGGTTGTTGTTGTTGACTTTGGGGAATGTTTTAACAGTTCTTGGGTTGTTGGAGGTCTGTGACACACTGTAAATCACGAGCAGGTCCAGAGCTGAGCATTGGAGGGACACATAGGTGGCATGGAGTTGGGTCTGGTTGAAGGAGCTGCAAAAGAGCCATTGTGGAAACAGGTGAGTTAACAAAAATCTGTATTTTTGTAGCTTGGCTTGGAATGGAGAAATATTTTCAGGGGAAACGTTCAAGAGGATCTTGCTATCCATTCCAGTTATTTACTCCAGTTTTGAAATGAGTCTTTTAGAACCGGGTCATTCTCCCGCGGTGCTGTGTGCAGTGATTTATCGTCCTCCCAAATACAACAAAGACTTCTTAAGTGAATTTTGTGATCTTTTGGTCGACCTTATGTCAAATATGTTTTAATCAAGTTTTAATCATCAGGAATTTTAACATTCATGTTTGTTGTTCTGAGAAGACTTTGATGAAGGACTTTTTGGATTTGTTTGACTCTTTTGGTTTACCTCCGTCTGTAAATGGTCCAACTCAGGAATGTGGGCATAGACTAGACTTGACTTTATCACAAGGTATTTCTGTTTGTAATCTTAAAATTGGTGATGCTGCGTTTTCAGACCATATGCCTGTCTTATATGAGTTTCTTCCTCTCTGTCGACACTCTAAACTGTGCGCTCCTGCTCGGCTTAGCTGGACGTTTAATCGCTCCACTGCTGCTCATTTAACTGCGGTTTTTAATACTGACGGGATTATTTTAGTTATTAGGTTTGTTTCTCTTTTTAACCTCTGTTGTTTTTTTGTCTTGTTTTTTGAGCTTGATTCGATGCGCCAGGTGCAGCCTGCCACTCCTGGAGCCACGCTCTCCAGGAGATGAAGAATCTGCAGCTCAATGAACCAAACAAATGTACAGACATGCCAAAAATCCCAGAATTATGACAGGCAAATTTGAGTGAATTTATTGATTGGACTAATTTGTTAAAAACCAAAAGCCGTACCAGCTTGAATCTCAGTAAAAATAACAATTCCTAGAGAAAAAATAACGTTTTAGATTTTTTTATGTTTAAATTCTACTTTTTATTTGAAGCGGACATCATTGACTGTATACTTCGCAACAAGTCTTAATGTTTAACTGATGTGAGAATTATATATTGCACATAGATGATCGTATTAAATTACCTTTGCACCTCAAAAGTGTTACTGCTGTGATTGCAAGGTTGCTTGTTTATACTTTATGATTCTATGATTGAAATTGTTTTTCTTTGTCTCCTCTGATTATGAAAATAACGGTGGTTCACAAGTGAGGATATTATTGCCTCAATCCTATGAGACTGATTGAAATCAAATGCAACCAATAGACATTCATACAAATCATCTAATTTAAATGATAATGTATGTTAGATACGCTTTATTCTGATTTGATGTTTAAAACTGGCTCATCAAAACTGTAACAACGGTGGGCATTTCAACATTTCAACAGAGATCCATGGTTCACAGGAAAAATGGCAAATTCTTGCTTTTTGAATTTCAGCAGGTTGTCTCGAAGTTTAATCTGAATATCGATTTCACCCTTTCAGTAGAAGGAAAAATATCTCAGCTCTACCCGAAAGCTATTTTTCAGTTAAATGAGCTGGCAACAGAGATACTTTCTTCCTATATTCCAGTGGAAATCTAAAGAAATCATTAAATGTAAACGTTGAATTAATCTTGGCTGTTGAGTCAGAAGCAGATTGTAGAACAGTTTTCATTTAAAACAAAGTGTTAAACCATGCAGATTCTTTTAAAAACCTTTCAGTTGAATTTACCTACAGCTATGATGTATCTGAAACCTGTACAGCTGAAGATGTTATCAAACTCTGAAAATATGAAATATTAATTTTATAATGGGTCAACAGCAGTATGACGATTTTCATTCCCAAGGCCTGCATGTTAGGTCATAAGGTAATTTTAGGTTGACCGTTTTGTGTTTTTGAGTCGTGCATTTCTGTAGCGGCTCATGACTGACAGCTCAACCTGTACAGTAAAGGTTCGGTACCTCAACACGTAGGAACTCCACACCCTCAATAAGACAGAGATCAATAAATAAATGTATGAATGATTGTTCACAGCCAGTGGCAGTTCCTGCACACAACAAAAACACACCAATATTTATGTGGCATTTTCCAAAATTCCACATATAAAACAAAATAATTTTAAAGCTTTTGTATACATATTTACCAGGCGCTACTATGCAGAAGTCGCTATAGCTAATACGCATGGATATATGGTTTTGTTTGTTAATATTTTACCTGTTCTTGACCCAATTATTATTTTAATGTTTAAAAAGATTGTAATAAATTTTGTTGTCTGTGCAGTCTTAAGATTTATTAATGATCATGTCTGTTTATGTGCAATCATGGCAAAATATGCTATTAGAAACTCTTTTTAGTTTTGTTGTTTTAGAAAAACAAATAAAAAAACATGTTTCTATAAACAAATTGTAATCCAAATATACTTCTCAGTGAAATTAACTGTGCTGTTCACAAACCTCTCATGCAGTTTTTAATTTACAAAATGCCCAAAATCAGGCCAACGAGTAGTAATTATTAATATCAACATAGTAAGTTTTGTTCTGAGATGTGCTTTCATTGTTATTGCCTGAGGCCATATTTTCTAAGAGGAGAGTATGATTCTTGACATCTAAAAATGTTTAGTGTATTTCTTGTTCCACACAGAACCCAGCACAATGCACACTAAAAATACACTATATAAACTTGAGTCACATGAAGTTAGCCATGATATATAATTTAGTTGTCACTGTTTAGTGTTATCAAACCAGCAAAAAGGGTCAGACAGAGTGTAGCTGCACTGTAATTTTGTAGCTGGAGTTTCAAACATTTATCCAAATGAATTTAACTACACACATGGGAAAAATTTTTGGTACCCCTCAGTTAATGAAAGAAAAACCCACAATGGTCACAGAAATAACTTGAATCTGACAAAGGTAATAATGAATAAAAATTCTATGAAAATGTACAAATAAAAGTCAGAAATTGCTTTTCAAACATGTTTCAACAGAATTATTTAAAAAAATAAACTCATGAAAAAGGCCTGGAAAAAAATGATGGTACCCCTGAAAATAATGTGACCAAAGGGACATGTCAAATCAAGGTACTTGTACTCGCAGTCTTCCACTTTATTGCGGACCGGGTCGTGGGGGCAGCAGACTCAGGAGAGAAACCCAGACATCCCTCTCCCAAGACACCTCCTTCAGCTCCTCTGGGGGGAGCCCAAGGCGTTCCCAGGCCAGCCGAGAGACATAGTCCCTCCAGCGTGTCCTGGGCCGTCCCCTAGGCCTCCTCCTGGTGGGACGTGCCTGGAACACCTCCCGAGGAAGGCGTCCAGGAGGCATCCGGTATAGATGCCCGAGCCACCTTAACTGGCTCCTCTCGATGTGGAGGAGCAGTGGCTCTACTCCGCCGCTAAATCAAGGTGTCCATTAATTAGCATCACAGGTGTCTACATTCTTGTAATCAGTCAGTGGGCCTATATACAGGTAGTCACTGTGCTGTTTGGTGACATGGTGTGTACCACACTCAACATGGACCAGAAGAAGCGAAGGAAAGAGTCTCAGGAGATTAGAAAGAAAATTATAGACAAGCATGTTAAAGGTAAAGGTTATAAGACCATCTCCAAGCAGCTTCATGTTCCTGTGACAACAGTTGCACATATTATTCAGAAACTTAAGATCCATGGGACTTTAGCCAACCTCCCTGGACGTGGCCGCAGGAGGAAAACTGACGACAAAACAAAGAGACGGATAATACGAACGGTAACAAAAAAGCCTAGAAAAACTTCTAAAGAGATTAAAGGTGAACTTCAAGCTCAAGGAACATCAGTGTCAGATTGCACCATCCGACGTTGTTTGAGGCAAAGTGGACTTAATGGGAGACAACCAAGGAGACCATTGTTGAAAACAAATCAATGAAAAGCCAGACTGGAATTTGCCAAACTACATGTTGACAAGCCACAAAGCTGGGAGAATGTCCTATGGACAGATGAGACAAAAATTAAACTTTTTGGCAAGGCACATTAGCTCTACAGGTCCTTCTCAAAAAATTAGCATATTGTGATAAAGTTCATTATTTTCCATAATGTCATGATGAAAATTTAACATTCATATATTTTAGATTCATTGCACACTAACTGAAATATTTCAGGTATTTTATTGTCTTAATACAGATGATTTTGGCATACAGCTCATGAAAACCCAAAATTCCTATCTCACAAAATTAGCATATCATTAAAAGGGTCTCTAAACGAGCTATGAACCTAATCATCTGAATCAACGAGTTAACTCTAAACACCTGCAAAAGATTCCTGAGGCCTTTAAAACTCCCAGCTTGGTTCATCACTCAAAACCCCAATCATGGGTAAGACTGCCGACCTGACTGCTGTCCAGAAGGCCACTATTGACACCCTCAAGCAAGAGGGTAAGACACAGAAAGAAATTTCTGAACAAATAGGCTGTTCCCAGAGTGCTGTATCAAGGCACCTCAGTGGGAAGTCTGTGGGAAGGAAAAAGTGTGGCAGAAAACGCTGCACAACGAGAAGAGGTGACCGGACCCTGAGGAAGATTGTGGAGAAGGGCCGATTCCAGACCTTGGGGGACCTGCAGAAGCAGTGGACTGAGTCTGGAGTAGAAACATCCAGAGCCACAGGCGTGTGCAGGAAATGGGCTACAGGTGCCGCATTCCCCGGGTCAAGCCACTTTTGAACCAGAAACAGCGGCAGAAGCGCCTGACCTGGGCTACAGAGAAGCAGCACTGGACTGTTGCTCAGTGGTCCAAAGTACTTTTTTCGGATGAAAGCAAATTCTGCATGTCATTCAGAAATCAAGGTACCAGAGTCTGGAGGAAGACTGGGGAGAAGGAAATGCCAAAATGCCAGAAGTCCAGTGTCAAGTACCCACAGTCAGTGATGGTCTGGGGTGCCGTGTCAGCTGCTGGTGTTGGTCCACTGTGTTTTATCAAGGGCAGGGTCAATGCAGCTAGCTATCAGGAGATTTTGGAGCACTTCATGCTTCCATCTGCTGAAAAGCTTTATGGAAATGAAGATTTCCTTTTTCAGCACGACCTGGCACCTGCTCACAGTGCCAAAACCACTGGTAAATGGTTTACTGACCATGGTATCACTGTGCTCAATTGGCCTGCCAACTCTCCTGACCTGAACCCCATAGAGAATCTGTGGGATATTGTGAAGGGAACGTTGAGAGACTCAAGACCCAACACTCTGGATGAGCTAAAGGCCGCTATCGAAGCATCCTGGGCCTCCATAAGACCTCAGCAGTGCCACAGGTTGATTGCCTCCATGCCACGCCGCATTGAAGCAGTCATTTCTGCCAAAGGATTCCCGACCAAGTATTGAGTGCATAACTGTACATGATTATTTGAAGGTTGACGTTTTTTGTATTAAAAACACTTTTCTTTTATTGGTCGGATGAAATATGCTAATTTTGTGAGATAGGAATTTTGGGTTTTCATGAGCTGTATGCCAAAATCATCTGTATTAAGACAATAAAAGACCTGAAATATTTCAGTTAGTGTGCAATGAATCTAAAATATATGAATGTTACATTTTCATCATGACATTATGGAAAATAATGAACTTTATCACAATATGCTAATTTTTTGAGAAGGACCTGTATGTTTGCAGATGGAAAAATTGAGCATATGAAGAAAAGAACCCTGTCCCTGCTGTGAAACATGGAAGAGTCTCTGTTATGTTCTGGGGCTGCTTTGCGGCATCTGGCACAGGGTGTCTTGAATCTGTGCAGGTATAATGAAATCTCAAGACTATCAAGAGATTCTAGAGAGAAATGTACTGCCCAGTGTCAGAAAGCTTGGTCTCAGTTGCAGGTCATGGGTCTTGCAACAGGATAATGACCCAAAACACACAGCTAAAAACACCCAAGAATGGCTAAGAGGAAACATTGGACTATTCTGAAATGGCCTTCTATGAGCCCTAAATCCTATTGAGCATCTTTGGAAGGAGCTGAAACATGCCGTCTGGAAAAGGCACGCTTCAAACCTGAAACAACTGGAGCAGTTTGCTCATGAGGAGTGGGCCAGAATACCTGCTGAGAGGTGCAGAAGTCTCATTGACAGTTATAGGAATCATTTGATTGCAGTGATCGCCTCAAAAGGTTGTGCAACGAAATATTAAGTTAAGGGTACCATCATTTTTGTCCAGGCCGGTTTCATGAGTTTATTTTTTTAAATAATTCTGTTGAAGCCTGTTTGAAAAGCAATGTCTGACTTTCATTTGTTCATTTTCATAGAATATTTATTCATTATTACCTTTGTCAGATTCAAGTTATTTCTGTGACCATTGTGGGTTTTTCTTTCATTAACCGAGGGGTACCAACAATTTTGTCCACGTGTGTATTTAAGTCAGGTTGGTTAAGTCTGTTTTTTCACAGATTAGTTGTGAGATTAGTTTTTTTTCCTTGGGAAAAAAAGAGCTATATTATGTTCTACTTGATGTTGCATTACATCTGCAGGCTTCAACCGTTAAAAAAGTTATTTATTACTGAGACTCGATGTGACGTAAAACTTTACATTTCACTGCTTTGATTCTGTTGTGCTGCAACTACAAACATGGTGAAAATGTTGAACAGTTCTTCACAACATCTTGAAGCAGTTGGGTTCAAATCTTCAAGAAAGGACAGTTTTTAACCGTGATGTTGGTGGGTTTCCTGTTCAAGTCTGCCCACAACATTTAACCGTTCCTTTAAGAATTAAATTTAGTGTTTTCCTTTTACCGTTTATGAGTGCTTTTCTTTTTAATCAAAAAAGTTCTGTCTGAGCAAAATTAGAGTGTTTTACTTCAACCTTTAACTCACCGAATCAGGTTTGATCTATTTTAGGTGAATAAATGAGCACAATAATGTAGCGCAGTTCTGGCACAGCTTCACCTTCTTCCAGGTTGCAAAGATATGAGCAGTTGAAGACTCCAGCAACACTTGCATTATTGAGAAACCATCTTTGTTGACAATTATGTAACTAAGACATTATAAATCTGTAGGTTTGGCACCACTGGTGGCAAACAGTTGTTTACTGAACAAATTACAAGCAAACCAGCAATATCAAGAAAAGTACGGGATACAGCAGCCAAGACCATCACAAACTTTCCACCATCACGAACTTTCATTTGATTCCTTTAAAGTAAACTATAAAGCAAAGCTTTTAGTGCAAAAAAGCTTTGGCTGAACACTATTTTTAAAGCTGATCTTGCTCTTGTAGGATGCACCAGTGACTCATCAAACAGCCGACTTCTTATCTTTTTAAACATATAAGAAGGTTAGTTCCCTACCAAAGACCGACAGATGCAATCATTAAATGTGTGCTGGCAAGTCGAAAGAGCACGAAGAAGGTTCTTTAAACCACTTTTTCATATCATGCTGCAGAAGCTCGATGTTGTTCAACGGTTACTCTGATGTAGTTTCAGGATAAAAACCCTTTCAATCCATATAGATGGATGGATGGATGGATGGATGGAGAGAGAGAGAGAGAGAAAGAGATAGATAGATAGATAGATAGATAGATAGATAGATAGATAGATAGATAGATAGATAGATAGATAGATAGATAGATAGATAGATAGATAGATAGATAGATAGATAGATAGATAGATAGATAGATAGATAGATAGATAGATAGATAGATAGATAGATAGATTTTCCACAGTGCTTTAACACATGCACAATATGTGCAAGTGTTGTATATTTCAGAAAAGAGTTTAATGGGCTTTTTTTTTATCAGTGCATGAAACCTTTACATTTTATTTTACTATTTCTGTACAAGCAGAGCACCAAAATTCAGTCCTATAGAAGGACACCATCAGATTTATTAAAGTTTGTTGTTGCAGAGTGTCATTAGCAGTAGGTCTTATTAAATATTTTGAAACTGCATGGTTAACTTCTAAAGATAGTTTACTGGCTTTAAATTTTGCCTTGACATTGCAGTTACATTTTCCCCTGGACATGTTATGTCACTTTGAGGTTTGCTCTTGCGGATGTCTGATTCTAGATGATGAAAATGTAAAACACCTCATTGTCCCTCCTTACAGACATTGTTTTATAACACTGACAGGGTTACGTGATTGAAGGACCTAAATACAGGCTTGTAGGCAGGCTTGAAATAAAACTTCCTCGATTAATGACAAACATTTAAACAAAGGCACTGTTATGTTAACAAAAAATCTTAGCAGTACTAGCAGCAGTACTAGACAAAAAAAAAGTCAAACATTATAAAGCCCTGTTCCTAAGTAAGTGGTTACTCTGTAGAGACCCCATATGCTCATCTAGGTACCTGCATGGCAAGGTACCCAATATGTATTGTGAAGATGCCTAATATTTACTTTATAAATACCCCATGAGTACTCTGTAGATACTCAGTAAGTACCTGGCAAGAAACCTGTAGATACCCTGTAAATAAACCATATCAAGGGACCATCGAAGTACCGGTACACAGAAAGTAGCCAATATTTTCACTCTTAGTCATTGTATCTTGGTACCCAGCCAGTTGCTTGTAAGCAACATGTACACATGTTCCCAACCGCTGTGCCATATGTAACTCACAGATACTCGGTAAGCACCTCTTCATCCCACATAGGTACGGGGTAGATACATGGTACCTACCAGGCCCTACCAGGCATCTTCAAAAGTACCAAGATATCTGACAAGTACTATGTAAATAATGCTGGTGGTCGTAGGTAATCTTTGGGCGCTAGGCTGTATTGCTACAAAAATCTTAACACATGAGAAGGAAAACCAAGAGAAACAGCAATCTTAAGCAACCAACTGAAAACAAAATAAAGGGCAAGTGTAAATGGTCTCAGTTATTAAGTCATTGTCAACTGTATTTACCACTCCCTCAGTTAATGTCCATTTTGCTGCAACCCAGATGTGTACATCAAAAACCAGTTTTAACTTTATATATAAAGGTGATTTGGGTAAGTCAAATCCTGGCTGTGGACACTTTTCTGCAGAGTGACCTTGACCATGCAGCTCATATTCATATTCATAGTGCAGCTGGGTTTTTTTTCTCATCCATGGACTGTTGGACAATTGACTAACCCAACTCAAAACCCTGAACAGGACAAACCTGAAAAAAAGAAGGATGGATAGATGGACAGAGTTCACCCTGAAGGGAGCCATGCAAATCCAATTTTCACAGTGGACATTAGGCCTGATTAATTAGACTTATTTCTGACAGAGTTAATGCATGTAACTGCTCAGATACATATAAATAAACAGTGTATTAAAGACCAAAATGGATGATGACTAAAAATATTTTAAGAAGGGATATTTACACATTTAATAATTAAAAAACAACACCAGCCATTTCACATATTTGTAGGTTATTATTTAATCAAGTTTAAATTCACATGATTAAATAATGTTTGGGTTATTACGCAGGACTTTTTACCTAAGAGGAGTTACAGAGAAGTAATAATTAAAAATATTAAAACACGTAAAGTTTTAAGTCTGTAGTTTTGTCTATTTATTTTTGGTTTTCTTGGTGACATGCACACATGCTATAACAGGGGTGTGTATGTGTGTGTGTGTGAGAGAGAGATAAAATGGTACAGGGCATGTCACCATCAGGTTTTTTGCTTGTGTGTTAATCTCACGCCTGATTAGGAGAGCAATAACACAACTGTCTGGGCAGGTTAGTAAAACGTGGGCTTCCTTCCCACACTGCAGCTGCGTCTGCCTTTACATGACTGTCAACCAGGAAAATGTTTATTGAACCTCCTAACTGTTGCATTACGACCAGACAGCTTCTGTTTTTTTCCCCCACATGTAAAGGCCTTTTGTTTCATGCCTATAACACACTACAAATTCCCAGCCCTGACCTTAATCCAACCTTCTCGGTTCCTTCTTTTTACATCTTCTCTCCCCCGTGGCTTCACTTCAATTTCTTTGCCCAGGGAAAGGTTGATTGCAGCGATGCCCACTGGTTGGATCAGTAAACAATGGACACGCTCACTTGACAGATGCTAATAGTCTGCTCTCAGCGTGTTTTTTTTTTTGTTTTTTTTTTCTTAAAGGGATAGGTGTGGATTTTTGAAGTGAGGTTGTCTGAATACGTCAGTCTCTTGTGCAGTAACGGATTGTCAATTTGGAATTGCAAATATGATTGTTTCAAGGAATTTATCTTTTTTTTGCAGCGCCTTTATTTTTGCTTTTTTTTTTTTTTTTTAAGTAGGCAGACAGGAAATGGGCTGGAGATGAAGGGAAGCAGCACAGCTCTCTGGGGTCAGGACTGAAGCGTCCGTAAATGGGTCTACCCCACTCAACCCGCCCCCTAAATGCGATTCTTGATGGATGAGGTAGGACAACTAAATGCTGTTCAGATTATAGAGCTGCCTAAAAGGTTTTTTATTTTGCTTCCTATAGAGAACCAAATCCTTTCACTTCAAAACTTTTCATTTCCATTTAATCAAGGACTTTTGTAAAATGTCTCTTTTGCATCAGTAAAAGATGGAAAAGATGCAGTGATGGAACACAGGTCTTTGTATTAGATGTTAAATAACCGCAATCAGCAATAAAATATGATTTTTACAGGGCCTGGCAAAAGTTGACCATAACAAATGAAAGGAAAATTACACATAATTTTCAAAGGTTTTTAAGAATAAAAATGTAAAACCTGCTATGTGCATTTACTCAGCCCCCCTGAGTCTGTATTATTGTTTTATTACATAACCCTGCTCTAAACCTCTCCACAAATTTCTATCTGGTCCGTCTGTTGAGTCATTTGGTCTTCATGATGCCGATGTACACCAGTGTTCTCTAACAAACCTCTGAGACCTTCACAGAAGAAGTGGATTAATACAAGATTAAACAGATGACTTTTAATGCCCTGGATTTTGTTTCTGAATGGAAAGGCAGGTCATACTTCTCAGTTTTCTTTAGAAAACCGATTAAAAGGCACAAGCCATTTTTCTTCACTTTATTTCAGTTATGCACTACTTTATGTTGGTCTAACATACAAAATTGCAATGAAATACTTTAAAATTTTGTTTGGAACGTGACAAAATGTGGAAAGGTTCAAGGAGTAGAAATACTTATGCAAGGCTTTAAACGTAAGCCTTACTATTCCTTTAAATTGCTGCTCTTCTTCTCTTCTCTTTGCTCACCTTCACTTTATTTTATTCCTTCATTCACTTACAGTATCTGCCCTGTGTGACCTCTCCTTTGTAGTGCTCTTTTTGCTTTGGTTCCAAAAAATGTAGAGAAGCAGAAAGCTTGCAGAAACCCTTTGTGCTTCAGAAATGATCAGCAGCAAGATAACCGCTTATTTTTATCTTTAAGGCAACAGCACCTCCGTGTGGTAAATTCCGTTGTTGCAACACATTCTTTAAATCTGAACAAGGACATTTATGATAATGCCACATATTGTTGCCACAAGTAATACATAATATGCAAGACAGAAGGTATTTCAACTTTTTTGATGGGATTTTAAATAAACTTGTACTTTTTAGAGAGTCAAATATTGCTGCAGTAAAAAACAATATTTATATGGAAGTGATAACATTAAAGTTTGTCAATTCATCTGCTAACAATGTTTTAATCTAAGTAAGATCATGCATCACACACTGTAAGTGGCTAATTCAGAAATATATTTATGGAGTTATATTTCATATTTCTATAGTCCCTCCAAGACACGCTGGAGGCACTACGTCTCTCAGCTGGCCTGGGAACGCCTTGGGCTCCCCCCTGGAGGAGCTGGAAGAGCTGTCTGGGGAGAGGGAAGTCTGGGCAATTCTACTTAGTCTGCTGACCCCGTGACCCGGTCCCAGATAAGTGGAAGACAACGATTTATATTGATACAAAATATATACTTATTGTGCAAGAACTAAAAAAATGTGTTAACCCCCCAAGGGCTGCAAGAACCAAATGACATTATCTTGATCTTGCAGCTTTGATTTTGGGGTTCTTGTTCCATTCATGGTCACGTAAGACCATTGAACACTGATGTGAAAGGGAGCTTTAGAAAAATAATGGAGAAATTGCAATGTCAACAACTATAAATCGGGGTTCTGGTTCTCTTTGAAATACAAAATCTGCTGGCCTCTACCAGAAAACTGGGTCAAGCATAGGGTAACATATGGTTATACTAACACAGAAATGGTTCAACAGACCAAATTAACCTTCTTCCATTGCCATGTTATTCTAAAAGCAATGTAGATATCTTCAAACTGTGAGGTTCTGGAGATTGTGACAGGGAACCAAAAAACAGTTTTATGAATGTGATGACATAAAGGAATTGTTTTATGCTATTCCAGAACCAGAATCAACATGTTGATAAAATAAAAACTAATTTTGATTAAAAATAAAGCAGCAGTATAAATAATCTTCAAATTAATTGTCTCTTTACGCAGTGTGGTGTAGGAAGGTGCTACTCACTGGTGAAATGGCATTATTAACTCAAGCTTGATTATTAGCACATTATTTTTTTACTGAAAAGTTCAAAATTCATCATGAGTTGGTTGTAATGACTAAGCTAGTGCTTGTTTAATTTATATACTAAACTGGAAGCATTTCCTCCACCAAATTAAAGTCAGCAAAACCCAGCCCAAAACATTAGCTCCACAGGTCATGTAAGACAGTTGAAAACTAATGTGAAAGGTAGCTTTGGAAAAACAATGGAGAAATTGCAATATCAGCAGCTATAAATCTTTGAACTCAGCTGAGAAAATTGATAAAACTCAGAGAAGTAATATCCATCTTGTTTCATAACAGCAGACTGAAGCAAAATCCACCGTTGATTAAATTCAGTCGATGAAATTCTCACTTCATTTATATCAACACTTCTCAGAACCAAGTCTTTGCTAAACTAATTAAGTGAATGCTTAGATTTATTTTTTATTTTTTTTTTTTTGCTGTTCCATTTGGTGCTACGATGTTTATTTTCCTAAAGGTTTCAGGCTTTGTTTCCTACCTGCTCAGCAGGAAGCAGGATTGGCGGAGCAGCATGTGGAAAGGCCCAACATCTGATTTGCAGAATTAAATCGGCAGAGGACCTTTGTGTTTAAGACAGAACAATTACAACTCTTTACAATCTCATAGATGTTTACAGTAATAAACAGTCTATTAATATCCATCATTCAAAATTACAAGCTATCTCTATTAATAATAATAACACACCAGATCTCAATTTTAAAAAAAGCATGCTGGATATCCATACTCATATGGAATGGGTTGTGTTAGGAGCAAAAATGATGCCACATCATTTGATGAAACTGATTACTGAAAAGCAGTCGAAAAAATGAGGCAGGAAAACATATTTCTGGCCTCCACCAGCAGAAAACGTCCTGTTTATGTGGTTGTCTGATTGTTGTGTCTTTAGTGTACCTGTTGTTAATTTAATTAACACCAAAACAGTTGGCACTGATTAAAAACCCTCTCTACCACTTAACTGGCCAAATCAAAACTCCTGACCTCAACCTTCCTGAACACTTTTGGGATAAATTAGAGCAGAGGCTGCAATTCCAGTTTTCTCATCTAACGATGAACACACTCCTAAACCTTGTGGAAGATGTTTACGGAAAAGCTAATGTTGCTGGTTCTGGGAACAGTGGGTCCACCAACGATTTGGGTCTTAAAGATGAAGAATATGATGTCATCAAAGTTCATGTACATGTAAAAGTAAACTGTATTTTTGGGGACATATTTATATGCCCTGTTCTCTGAAACTCCCAGTTGGTGGCAGCAGATGGTGCCTGGTTCTGCTGTAGGTTTCTCTCTGTTAATCAGGAGTTTTCCTTTCCACTGTGACCGCCTACAAGCACAGAATCAGGGATTGTTGCAATCTTTTTATCTATTTAAATAATAAGAACTGCATTATTTTATAAATAACATCTTGTAAAATATTTTATTAGATGCTAAAAAAAAAAAAAGGAAAACAAACTTTTGTACAATTTCAGTAAACTTTTTCTAATAATTACGAAATTTTAAAAAAAGTCATTGCACTCATACGTTTTGGAAGCTCCTATAATACATCCAATAATTCCTTTATGAAAGTGCCATTTGTTTCCATCCACTTGTTTTCTTCAAAGAAGCAATGTTTAAAGCTAAAAAAAAATGCTTGAGGTTTGATGATGAGGTTTGTTTGTCTTTTCACAAAATGGTATCAAACATTTTACCACGGGCGGTTGTGTGCCTCAATGTACAGCATCGTCCACATTTATCGGCATTTCTGGTCTTAGACGTGTAAAAAGAAGTACAACACGTATCTTTTACTGAGGAATCATCATTATAAGATTGAAATTTCTAGAAAGCTCCCACCTCAAACTTGAGTACATTTTTTCTTTAAGATTTAATTCTGAGGACTGAATTGTCATGTTTGTCTGCAGCAGACAGCATTTGTGCGCAGACCAAGATATTCATTTTTGGAATGGTGAGAAGAGTTTCCCTGTGGTGCTGCTGACTGGAAAACATTTGTCCCTCACATGAATGGTGGTCCATTCTAAATGAGACTCGTGCTTTTAATTCGCTGCTTGTCTGATGAATGCTTTTCTTGTCAGTTAAAGGTGGGTTTGACAAGTCTTCTGTGTCTTGTTTAAACTTGTGATATTGTTTTATAATCTAAACCCTGCTTTAAACTTCACCACAACTTTCTCCTTGACCTGCCCGCTGTTATTCTTTTAGGCACTCACAGAACAACAGGATTTTTGCTCTGAGATTAAATTGCACACATGTGGACTCTATTGGACTATTTAGGTGACCTCTGCAGGCCATTGGTTGGGTTGCAATGAATGATTTTTAGGACTATCAGAGTAAAGGGGTCTGTATAAAAATGCACACCACACTTTTCAAAATTTTCTTTTTAAAAAAACCCACTTGCATCATTTTATCTTCCTTCCACTTCTCAACCGTTTTACGAAATGTGTGAAGCAGGTAGAAATACTCTGGCAAGCATATAAGATTAACGACGGTTAACCGTTTCTAAATTGTTACAGCAAATTATTTGGGCCCTGGATTCAGAATTGAGTTTCTTCAATGAAAACCACTAATCCATCAAATGAATTGATCATATTTATTATATGACATCAGCAGATTAAATTACATGTTATTATTATGTACATATATGCAACAAGGGTGTTTTTATAAAGTGCCAAATACAATTATTTTACAAAAAACAAAAATGGAATGGAAGACCATCACACCTGCCGGCCTGGTCCCACAGATTCATTGCTTCGTGATGAGTAGTCCTCCGTTTGGAGGCTGCATTGCTCAGTGCTGGTTGTGGGACAGCTTGGCACAACTCAGGTTACAATGTTACAATGGCATAAACACTTGGTGTGATTATTTTCTTTTTTAATCTCCACACGACTGAACATTGACAACATACAATAAATCAGCCTTGTAGGTTTTCACTGTGACGAGAACAGCCTGTGTTTCATTTAGAAATGGGTTCAGAAATCCAGCATCGTTGCTTCAGGGTTAGGATGTGAGGAGCTTACTCTGTTTCCCAACCACAGTGTATGAAACATACCGCTCACAGGTTGAAAAGGGTTTCGTATTAAATATAAGACAGCAAACTACACCATCCTGACCGCATTTTTTAGTCTCTTTTCTGGATTTATTTAAAAATTTGCTCTTTAGTTATAATGGTCTATGTGTGTGTGTTATGGTCCTCATCAATAAGACATTAGACGGTGACCAACAGACAACGCGTAACAGTCTATAACAACCGGAAAACAGGCACACACTTATTTGCATGTACGAATTTCAGCATTTATTTTTTTCCTTTGTTACCAGAAGCTACAAAACGGTTGATCAAACCAGTCCCCCCAGTCTTGTTACAGTTATGTCCCCATTTATCCCAAACGGCAGTGATAGACGCACCGACACAGGGTTAGAAGACCCCAGTTTCTGTCACTACCGGATGATCCGCTTCCTGCAACGATTAGGCTGTTCAGAAAAATCCAGAGTTTGCCTGTCTCCAGCCCTTCGCTGTTGGTGCAAAATATTGCTCTGAAGATGAGCATAGTCTGACCTTCAGATGGTAAAGCAGTTAGAAACAATTTATCTGGAAAGACGGACATGTTTCAGCTTTTTTCCTTCTTTTACAGCCACTCTGCAGCCTTTAAGAGCCTCTCTGGACCCTCATCCTCCCTCCTTTACCCGTTTTCCTCACTGACCCTGATAATTTGTCTGTTTAGCTAACTCTCCTGTTCCTCTTGTAATTCATCATCTTCACCTTCCTGAGGTTCTGCTACCTCCTCTGCATTCTCCTCTGCTACTTCCTGTTCTGCCTCTTCATCTTTACTGTCCATTTCTGTCTCATCCTCTTTATCTTCTTCTGTGTTGCCCTCTTCTTCTTTGCCTTCTTCTCCTTCCGTTAAATTCTCCTCTGTCTCCTCCTCTACTTCTGCATCCTCGTTTTCACCCTCTTCCTCCCCTTGGTTTTCCTCTTCCTCAGCTTTCTCAACTTCAGCCTCATCCTTGTTTACCTCTTCCTCAATTTCTTCATCTCTCTCATCCTCTTCTTTTATTTCTTCATCTTGTTCCCCATTGATTTCTCCCCCCCTCCTTCTTCTTGCTCCTCGAGAACGTCCTCTAGCTCCTCTTCAGCTTCCTCCCCTTGCTTTTCTCCAGTGTTTTCTTCCTCCTCCTCCTCCTCCTCCTGGATTCCATTCTGTTCACCGTTGTGGTTCTCCTCGTCATCCTCTTCAACTTCAGCTTGGTTCTGACCCTCCTCGCCTGTTTCCTCCCGCTCGCCCTGTGTTCTGTCCCCGTTGCTGTCATCACATAGGGCTTTCAGGCTGTTTCTGATGCCCCTGCTGCTGCCGCCGCTGGTCCTTCGATAGATGTTGTTGTGATTGTTGTGCTCCAGCTCTTCGAGTGTGAGTTCAAACTGGAAGCGGTCATGCTGGAGGTGTCTATCAGGGGGAGGTGAAGGTGACTGGGGCATGGTGTTCAGGTACCACTCCCTGTTCTCCTCTAAGGTGTCCAGGATCTCCTGGGCGTCTGGGTGCACCAGGTCAGCCCACGTCTCCCACAGCGGGTGGACAATGTAGTCAATGAAGCCCACCTATAGAGGAGAGAATAGCAAAATCTACATTTACCTACTTGAAGATATGCAAGGGATTGCTAAGAGAAAAACAAATTTTAGAAAAAGTACAGTTTAATTTTCGTCTTCAGAGTTGACACTGAGCAAGAAAACCGTTTGCTTTGTGCTGATAAGACTTCTGAGGGTCACAGTAACACAAATTCCAGCATTTATTATTAGAAAAGCGATTTTAAATATTCTTATCTTGAGAAGGTCAAAAATGTTACACAAAAAATGCACCAAATGGGTATTGTTATGCTTTCAGCTATCCACAGGATACTTTGGCCGCATATGATTGACTATAGTTTTAGCAGCATTAATGCAAATGTCTCCTTCCCCTTACAGGAGGACAGTCATGTCAAAATCCATGTGCTTTTAGGCAGCAATGCTAATACTGCCTTGCAAATGTTTCTGGCAGGGCCGTTCTGATAAGCGTTGATCAAAACCAGTCCTTTGTAGCTCTGGCTGTATGCTTAGGGTTGTGTCTCTGCCACAAGGTGATCTTCCAAACCAGTTTCAAGTCTTTTGAAACTCAGAGCACCTTCCTTCGCATGTTTGCTATGTTTCCTACAACTGCAAAAAGGACCTTTTCTGGCTTTCTTTCAACATGGGATAACACTAAAGATTTGACACCAAGTAAAGCAGTCGGTGTATTGCTTGTGTAATGGTGTAAATGTTCTGTTCCCTCAAAATAACTCAACACACAGCCATTAATGTCATAACCGCTGGCAACAAAATGAGTACACCCCTAGTTGAAAATGTCAAAATTGTGCTCAAAGTGTCAATATTTTTTGGGGCCATCATTGTTTTCCAGCGAGGCCTTAACTCTCTTGGGTATGAAATTCACTAGAGCTCCACAGGTTGCCACAGGAATCTTCTTCCACTCCTCCATGACGACATCACAGAGATTGTGGGTGCTGGAGACCTTGCACTCCTCCACTTTCTGCTTGAGGATGACCCAAAGATGCTCAGTAGGGTTTTTGTCTGGAGACATGCTTGTCCAGTCCAGCACCTTTACCCTCAGTTTTTTTTTTAGCGAGGCAGTGGTCGTCTTGGAGGTGTGTTTGGGGTCGTTTTCATGTGGGAACACTGCCCTGTGGCACAGTTTCTGAAGGGAGGGGATCATGCTCTGCTTCAGTATGTCACAATACATGCTAGCATTCATGGTTACCTCAATGATCTGTAGCTCCCCACAAGTGGCAGCACTTATGCAGCCTCAAACCATGACACCTCCACTACCATGCTTGACTGTAGTCAAAACACACTTTTCTTTGTACTCACCTGCTTGCTGCCACACATGCTTGACAGCATCTGAACCAAATAAGTTAATCTTTATATCAGACCACAGGATATGGTTCCAGTAATATATGTGCTTGTTTCTGGTAAACTGTTTGCAGGCTTTCTTGTGCATCATCTTGAGAAGAGGCTTCCTTCCTTGGAAAGACAGCAATGCAGACCAGTTTGAAGCAGTGTGTGGCGCATGGTCACCTCTTCAACCTCTGTAGCAATGCTGGCAACACTCACACACCTATTTTAGAAGATGACCTCTCAATATGACGCTGAGCACGTACACTCAACCTCTTTGATCGACCATGGCGAGGCCTGTTCTGAGTGGAGTCTGTCCTGTTAAATCGCAGTATGGTCTTGGCCACCATGCTGCAGCTCAGTTTCAGGGTGCTGGCAATCTTCTTATATCTTATATTAGAGAGATCTTTGCTATGAGTTGAGCATTGAACAATTTCCAGTGACCAGTATGAGAGAGCAATAAGACCAAATTTAACACACCTGCTCCTACATTCACACCTGAGACCTTGTAACACTAAAGGGTAACATGACACTGGGAAGGGAACATGGCTAATTGGGCATAATGTGGACATTTTGACTTAGGGGTGTACTCACTTTTGTTGCCAGGGGTTTAGACATGAATGGCTGTGTGTTATTTTAAGGGTACAGGAAAGTTACACTGTTATACAAGCCATATACTGACTACTTTACATTGTATCAGTGTCATATCTTCAGTGTTGTTCCATGAAAAGATATAATAAAATATTTACAAAAATGTTAGGGGTGTACTGACTTTTCTAAGGTACTGTACTAACCATACACACATAGATGAATCTATTTATATACCTTTGTGCATTGACAGTGCCATTGACAATGTCAAGTGTTAAAGTAGTCCAAGAACTTAATACTAAGGAGTTTTCTTAGTGTAATATTACTTCTTAAATTCCTTCACCATTATTTAAGGTTATGCTCTGAAGCAGGCAAGGAAGTCAAATAGTATTGAAGAAAATAGACATGAAGTATGACTACACAAAGGTGCAGAAAAGACAGAAATGTTTATATAAACACAAAATAAATGATGCTAAATACAAATACATCCTTTATTTCTGAATTTTATTTACAAAGAATTTTGAAAACTGTGTATCCTTTCTCTCAGTTTCACAATTATGATCTACTTTATCTTGACATATCAATAAAATCACAATAAAACATATTGAAGTTTTTGGTTGTTACATTTAATATAAAGTTTTTGGTTGTTAAATTTAATTTAAAGTTTGTGGTTGTCACATTTAATGTGAAAAAGTTCGAGTGGCAGGAAAGTTCTTGCCACAAATCAAGGGGCTGCTTTAAATACAAAAGGGACTGGATTTTCCACCACGACTGATGTGGCATAGCTGATGTGGATAACGTTTCTGACTCCAACATGCTAAAGAAGAGAGCAAAATGGCATGCTTTTCATTTTTCTCTAAGATATGAGGACATTTAAGAGTGCTGCTGCCCCCTACTGGTCAGTCAACAGCATTCATGGAAATATTAATCTGCCCAGTGCTTTGAGGTGACATCTGATCAGAAACCTCAACTCCAGACAAATGTGGCAACACATACCAGTGAGGAAGTTCAAATTCAGAGGAAACTGATATGTATCAAGCAGTTAAACTATGATGGATCACATGTGATGCAATTAACCCAATGTGTCTGGGTTAGCGGTAAGGATAAGAAATTTCCATACTGTTTATCGTGGAAATAAAGAAAAGAAAAAAAAAAAAATAGAGAAATTGCCACAAATTATAATGATAAAATATTCGGTCCAGATTGTCCATTCCTTGGTTAGTCGCAAAAGCCACAAAAAAATTTAAAAGATGCTGCCATAGTTTTTCACTTGTAAAAGCAACATATAGGAAACCTTAAACGGTAAATAATGGTTATCAGTAACAAAACAAGAACATGACTTCATGAATTATTCTATTAATATTGCAAAATTAGACATTAACGTAAGAAAAATCCCACTCATTCTAGATTAAAAACATAGAACGTCACAAGAACAATCAAACCATGAACCAGAGGCTTACTATTTATTATTTTGTCCACTTTGTTGCATCTTCAGTGCACTAGCAATGACACCCAGGTGGAGTTTTACCTGACTCTTCTCCACAGAGGCAGTGTGTTTGTCGCACATGGCGCTGATCTCCATCCCCCTCTCTCGTTCTTTGTCGCCCTGTCGGAAGAACTCCTCCATGATCCTCTCTGTCCACTGCCTGTATAACGGTAACAGTTTCGTGGGGTTGCTCAGGTCTGCACAGTGGACCATGTTCTTCAGCACCTGCAAGAAAAAAAAACATTTTTTAGAATATATATGTTTTAAATATTCTTTTAGAGAAATGCACTGATACAGATAAAGATTAGAGGTATTTCAGTGACTGAGATGGGGAAAAAGGAAATCTGTCATGATGACGCCTTACCTGTATCCTCTCTGTGTAGTGATCCAGCAGCAAAACACCTGAACTCGTCACCTTCTTGGTTTCCACCATGGTCTTTAGGTCAGCCAGCAGAGTCATGTGTTTGGACATGTCTGTGCCCAACACCTGCAGACCAACAGAAATATTCAGTTAATCTTTTTTTCTTGTTTTAGTTATTTGTGCCTCTTACTCTCAGATGCTGACTTCCCACTTTACCCCTTTATCACTAGCAGTTGCTGTTTAGAAAATAAAGAGTTGATAATTAAGCAAAAATTAAGGCAACAGTTAAATAACTCTCTCCTTTCTGAAAAAGTTAAATATATATAAATATAATTTAATATAAAATTGTAATCTACTAAACTTCTGTAACTGAAATTCACAAAATGAGCAAGTTATTATAGAAACTTGTTCTTTATTTTGTCTAAAAAGGCCTCTACAAATCTAATCCATAAAATATATTTGAGATTCATTAAATGAATTTTAGCAAACAATATATATTTTATTTTTAATTTTAATTTTAACCTTTGAAACAATTTAATCCAGGACTAATGTACATTACTTTACTAAATCTAATTTAAACAAAGTGAAATTCCATCGTTATGTCAATAACAAGCATCAACAAGCAAAGAGATCATCTCCCACATAGACACGTTGGATTTCTGCAGCATTGTTTGCAAGAAGCAAAGATCGAGAGGCATCATATATATCTATATATAGATATAGATATAAATCTATCATGTGTAGGTTCGATGTGGTTTTGCAGAGGCCCCGACCATATCAATGACGAGTTTCCGTAGGCTCTGCCGCTGCCTCTTGGTGAGGTTCTGGAAAATGTCGCAGTTCTCCTGATGCAGGAGCTTGAAGCCCACAGCCAGGTGGTGGTTCTCCAGGACCGACTCGTCATTGTACATCAGCGCCAACTCTGAGTCTGAGTGTAAAAAAGAGGGGGACATGAACAACAGCAAGACAAATATATACAACCTGTTGTTGGCCTTGTGCTTGAGTGGTGTGCTCACTGGTGTTGATGAGGAACTGGTTGGAAACTCCGGGATGGTCTACATCATGGATAGCTGCAGCAAACAGAGCAGCGAGGATCTCCAGGTCGGTGAAGACAGCCTGGTAGAACCAAGAAAAAGAAGAAAGACAACAAAATGAGCTTCACTGTAGGCCTTTATGTCAAGAAATGTCTGTAAATTTCAGTAAAATTAAAAGAATTTTAAACAGATGCTTCAAAAGGTTATTCTATTTGTTAAATAATCAGTTTGTGCACCAATCAGAAATCGTTTTGATCGATTCTGATCTTTCTTTTATGTAAAAGTGCTGATAAAGATTTTAGCAGTTTCGGATTTCTCATTAAAAATTACAATGACCAGCATTCAAACTAGTTCTTTCTAGCATCCTAAATTAGCAGTTAGCACGATATGCACAGAGTATATTGCTTAGAGAGTGCTGACCCCTTCCTTAACTATGAGATTTCCGAAGGCTGCAAACCTTTCCAAATCCAGTGACGGAAAGAGGTTTAACACAGAGAAACTTTGTTGTGATATGCTCAGTTTCGGTACTGAACCCCAAGTTGCCTTCCGGTCTGTGTGTGGGGTATGAATGGGTGTGTTGAATGGTTAGTTTAACCAAAAAAGCGCTACATAGGTTTAGTCCATTTACCATAAAACAAAACAGCCAACACAGCGAAGGTATAAGATGGAGCTGTCTACCTCTGTGTTACAGCAAACTGAATGAACAGCTGACACACCTGAAAAGACAACTGTTTCTTTAAAATAGCTTCCTACAGGTTTTGTGCTTTTTCCGACTTCATTTTTATTCACCTCACTGATACTGAAAAGCTAACTTTGTGTCGTTTTGCCTCAGTAACAACCCTCACACTCAAGAGTGTGGTTTTCATCACAGTTTTGCAGCTCATTTATGGTATATTCAGTGATTAGAGAAGGATTGGATTTTTAAAGATTGTGGCAAGGTCAGTAAAGCTGCAAATTGACCGGTTCTGGTCATTCCTGATTTCTCTGTGAAGTCTTAATTTCATAGGGCTGTGCCATTTCAGCAAAATATTCATTTGAGATATGATTGCATTAAACTGTTTCAATTACATCTAAAATTTTCATCTCGTTTAACATTTTCGAGATACTTTTTTTTTTTACTGTTACATAATGTCCAAACCGCTCTCCATGAGCTTTAGCATCATAGCCTGCTATAGGCATGAAAGGAAGTTAGAGTCCGTTCAACTGGCCAGTTATGTCATAGATATGCAGAGCAACAACACGACACTTGAAATGTTACAGCCTATGAAATATTGCACCCTAGCAGTTCTTTTTGATTGTGATTTTACACTTGTTGATATTGCATTGATGACAGCTATACTTTGCAGCATGCCTCACTCTTAATGCCATCGCAGATCTTGATAAAAAACTTTTTTTTTTCCTTCACTTATTCAATGAAACCAATTTTTTCTTTGGTTTTTTAGCAAAAGCTGTTTTTTAGGATTTTCTACTCATTTTATCCCCTGTGTGAAAAATTTCTAATTAAACTTACCACAAACCTTGTGCTGGATAAATAGAATAAATATTAAGAAATAAAAAAATGGTAATTGTTCATTGCTATATAAAACCAAAAAACATTAACAATTTAAGCACATACTCTATAGTGCCCTTTATTGCTATTTAGAATTGTTTGAAAAATGAACAACCTTTAAAACTGTGTTCAGTAAATAAAAATCTTACACTCATCCTGGTAAATCTGGCGGAACCTGAGAATTATTATAAAGGACTGAGCTATAAAGAAAAATGGTTTATAATAGTTTATTTTAATTTCTGACTGAAACACCTGACAAGCTCATGTTTACTCATTACTTAGCTGAGTCATTAGCTTCAGTGGCTAGCTGACAGTGAGCTATTAATTTATACAGACAGAGATAGCTACTTGTGTGAATTGTTTCAAGAGGGATAAAAAGGGATGGATGTTACTCCTAATGTAGCCTGTTGTTGTTTGCTTATCATACACAGCTGACTGACAGCTTACAGCAATTAGTCTGGGCGGGACGATGCTATCCTATGTCCCACAGAACTGCAACAAAAACTTTACTCTCTTATTAAAAATGAGTTTAAACTTAAGTAATTGAGTAACGCAACAATTTTTAAAAAACAAGAAAAACCCCAAAACAGGAAATGTCTACATTAAATCTTTCAAGATGTCAGAGATTTTTCTTTTAGTTTCTGTTTCTTATGTTTTCTGCTGAAATGTTCTGAAACATTTCCATAGCACCATGTATATTTGTCCCTTTTTTGGTGTGTGTACAATAAACCTACATCCAGAGCAGGTGTGGAGAGGAGCACGTGTGTGGACTGGGCAACATCTGCAGCATGGAGGCTGTTGTGGTATGCTACGTTTCCATGGTAATGGTCCTCCAGGGTCATCACATAAGTGACAAAAGTGTCAACAGGGATTCGAAATGTCTTCAAGAGCTCACGCTCCTGGGGAGTGAGGCAGACAGAGAGGAGACAGAACATTGAAAATAAAAATAAATGTTTTAAAAACCACAGGGTTAGAAGAATTTGGCAGGTTCTCTTTTCTTTTTTTACCTGAAAGATGGCATACATGATGCAGCTGAGGGGTCTGTTGTTGGAAAACTCTGCTACTCGGAATATGTTAAAACTCCACTTGTTCAGATCCTCCAGTTCCTGTTCAAACACCACAAACAGACACAGAATGATTACAACTAGGATCAAAATTCAGAAACTAGGCGGTCAAAAAGCCAAAATGTATAGAGTTACACCAGAGATTGTTTTAAAAGTGCTGGTTTTTCAGACCAGAAGGGTGTGTGGACACCTTGGCAAGCTCGTCCTCGTGGTCCGTGTTGACCCCAAAGCGAGGCATCGAGGCGCTGGAAAGGCTGGAGCTGTGAGACAGTTTCCGCACTCCACTGATATGAATCATGGGTTTGTCTTTGAGCGTCGGAGACGGGATTTCCATTTCATTCTGCTTGTCTACAGGTGGACAAAAAAAAACAAGCATTTTCTTTGCTGTATTCATTTACAAATGGTCATAAATGTGATGTAGACAGAGATCTGATGGTGATCCAGCTCACCCATAAAGGTGCTGGAGATGTATTCAGACACCTGGTTCCCGGAGCGACTCATCTCTGACAGGTGGGAGAGCTCTCTGTTCAGCATCCTTTTAAACTGCAGCAGAATAAGAACAAAACAAAGGTGCAGTTGGTCAATGTGGTATTTTTATAATTCTCATTATAACAGTAGAGTTGAAACCAGATATTTACACACACTGTATAAACAATGTCTAAGATTATAAACAGACAAACCCTTTCCTGTTTTAAATCAGTTAGCATGATCAAACTTATTTCAATTTGCTGCTATTTGCACCAGAATCATGATTTTTTTCAGGTTTCTGTTATGAACTTCCTTCAGGTTCTGAAGATTAAATACAGTACATCTCCTTAGTATTTGGTAGTAATGCCTTTAATACTGTATGATTTGGGTCAAATGTTCTGGGTATCCTTCCACAAGCTTCTTGCAACAGTTTGCTGGAACATTTTGCAGGACTGAGATCAGGTCTTCATGATGGCCACTCCAAAACATTGATTTTGCTGACTTTAAGCCACTTTCCAACTTATTTGACAGTAGTCATTGTCCATTTATTTGGAAGATCCATTTGTGCCAAAGCTTCAGCATCCTGGCTGTTCACATAATGTTCGTTCCTCATTATGGCATCTCGTTTGTGAAGTGTACCAGTCCCTCCAGCAGCAATACACCGACAAGGTATTTTGCTGCCACCCCAATATTTCAAAGTTGGAAATGGTGCTCTCAGTTTGCAAGTTTCCCCCTTTATCATCCAAATACAAGAATAGTGACTATGGCTAAGCACTCCAGTTTTACATTCTTAAGGGCATGTCTCCAAAAATTAAGAGCCCGGATTTGCACACTGTAATTTCTCCTTTTTACGTTTCTTTTAGAGCAATGGCCCCTTTCTCTCTGAGTGGCCTTACAGCTCATGATACAGAACCTGTTTCACTGCATATACTGACAACTTCTTACCAGCTTCAGCCAGCCTCTTCTCAAACAGTTTTGCTTTTGTTCTGGGTCTCATATGCATGGGTTGCACCAATACACATTAATCTCTGGGACACAGAACCAGTCTCCTTCTTAAACGGTATGATGGCTTAACATATCCAACTGTTTATACTTGCATAAGACGATGACAACTACAGGCCTCTGGAAATTGGATGCAAGGATGAACCAGACTTGTGAAGGTCCAAAATCCTCTTCTTGGCTGATGTCTTTTGATTTTTTTCATCATGTCACTCAAGGAAGCAGTGTGTTTGAGGTATACCTTAAAATACATCCACAGGTGTGCCTCCAATAAACTCCCATGCCAAGACTTTTTCATCTGGGCTTTTAAAAATAGTTTTAAAGTATAGCATAAAATGATAACTCTCATTATTCTGGTGTTTAGTAAACAGAAAATAATTTTGGTAATCTTAACTGACCTAAAACATTTAGTGTGATTTAATGTCACACCATGAGAAGGACAGGTTTTGTCTCCCTTAAACATTGTATGTAAATATCTGATTTTAACTGCTTGGGTGTTTAAAAAAGAAGTAGAAAATGTTGTTTCATAAAGCTTTTACCATCATGAAATCCTTAATCAGAAAATAAAACCAGAATAAATTCAAATTCAATTCAAATTCAAAAATACTTTATTAATCCCAAAGGGAAATTAAATGCTTTTTTACCTTATTGGATGCCATTTCACTGACAGAGCGGTGCGTCTGAATAGTCTCCAGCTGGTCCAAGCACCAGTCCAGCTCCTCCAGCGTGTCCAGGGCGAGCTGCTGGTACTGCTGATCCGAAAGTGTCGCCCTGGGGTTGACACACATTCCACCTAAAGGAGACCTCCTGAAAATACAACAGCTACACTGATCAGAGAGAAGACTGCAGATTGGACTAGTGACTGGAAAATTCTAAATATCAAAAATGTCCTATATTTGAGTTCTTCAGTGAGATGCAGTAAAGTTTTCATGATAAAAGTGAATAAGTTACGGTACAGGTCCGCACTACCACAACTAGACTAGATAAGACGACAGACAAGATAGACTCCTTCAGAGTCATACAGTCAGCTGCATGCCTGTAATGTAAGGTAAGGGTACTTTGAAATCTCATTTAGAGCAGTAATGTCCATATTGCTGCTATGAATTAAGGAAAACTAAATAAAGCGGTATGAGCATGACAGTGATGAGGTGGTTTGTTTTAGAAGGTGACCAACAAGGATTTTCTACAGCTAATGCAGATATTTAAAACTAGGGAGAACTGATGCAAACTGTCTAGGTTTTTTAACCATCTTTTTCTGGAGTCAGAATTTTACCAGTTATTTTTTACCACTCCAACCCTCAAATCTTTGATTTTTGTACTACAACCTAAAGCTTTAGCCACAAGAAGAGCACAAAACCACAATCCAAATTTACAAACAGGAAAAAAAAAATTTATACTTTATTGAGAATATTCCTCTATTTTGATTAGCTATTGTGTGAGCTGATCATTTAGGAAAAGTTTAGTTCTTACTTGACTGTTGGTGTGGCAACGTTGGCAAGGATGGTGAAGTTGCTTCGTACTGATCGCAGACTGGCCAGAACCTAAATCACCACAAATTATCAGAGCATTATACATTTGTATAGAAAAAGGTAAATAAATTGTTTTGCAGTGCTGGATTTTTATGATCATTCACCAGGATTAATTGATTTATCTTGTCAAACTCACTTGAGCAAAAGGTGTGACAATGAAGTCTTCTGCTGTGTGCCTAAAAGGAGGAGGAACAGTTGAAAAAAGAAACAAAGACAACAGAACTCATAGCAGCACTGCTGAGAGCTGTACAATCTCTAATGTCTTTTTTAAGTTCACCCTTCGCTGGCAAGGGAGGAATTACGGGACAGGGCCTTAGGGGACATGTCATAGTCTGAGTCGGATCTGTAGAGGAAGGACTCTCTTCTCTGGCCCTGAGGCAAGGATGTGTGCAACGTTCGGCTTGGACTCTGGGAGCCCACAGGGGTGTGAGCTGGAGACACGCCGTTCTCTGCTTCATAA
The DNA here is from genome assembly GCF_021462225.1 of Girardinichthys multiradiatus. Lineage (NCBI taxonomy): Eukaryota > Metazoa > Chordata > Actinopteri > Cyprinodontiformes > Goodeidae > Girardinichthys > Girardinichthys multiradiatus. Next base: position 39,585,014 of record NC_061798.1, on the reverse strand, counting down.
CTGAAACAAAAGGGAACATATAAAACCAAGCTTTGAAATAAAGAATAAGCTTTTTTTTTTTTACTTGTGTAATTTTATGTGATACCTGTCATTGTCCGCTTGTGTGATGGAGATGCGTGGAGGGATGCGAAGAGGAAGCGTTGTGGGACGTGACATATTGCTCAGGATATCGGGGGATCTGGTGCGATCTCGAGGGCGGAGCCAGCAGGGTACCTGACCAGGCAATAAAGCAAACATTGTGACTAAAAGACAGTGGCAATCTTGTGATTCTGGGGGTTTGAAGCACAACCTTAACACAGTTTTATTCTTTGATTTTGGTTAGAAACTACCTGAGGGCTGCAATCAAAGACTAAACAGTATTTTTACCGAGCTCCCTAATTTTAACTTTTGGTGCTTTATTGAGAGAATCAGAAAATTACGTATAAGCTCTATTTTAGCAACTAATAAGCTTAGGTGTAATTGTTTTCGGGACTTCAAATTATTTCACAGTGTTTCATGTTGCTAACTTAGTGAAAAGGTAGCAAACAGTGCTTTGCAAATATATTCATGCCCGTTGAACCTTTTCTCATGTTGTCGCATCACAACCACAAACTTAAATGTATTTGCTAGAAGAATACAATGCAGAGCCTATTTGTAAAGCTGTAGGGAAGCTTACACAAGGCTTTTAAAATTCCTTACCAATAAAAGTCTGAAAAGTGTGGTGTGCATTTGTTTTAGGCTCCTTTACTCTAATACCCACAAATGAAATGTAGTTCAACCAATTGCCTTTTTGGAGTCACCTACTTAGTACACAAAGCCTACCTGTGTGTAACTGATTCTCAGAATAAATGCAATTGTTCTTCAGACTTCATAAATTTCCAAACAGCATCATAACAATCAGAAAACACACCCAGCAGGTCAGAGATATTATGGAGAAGGTTAAAACACAGTTAGCTCATAAAATAATATCCCAAGCTTTAAAAATCTTAACAGGCACTGTTCAGCCCATCACATGTAAAAGGAGTATTGCAAAGCACCAAACCTACCAAGACGTGTCGCCAGTCTAAACTGACAGGTTGGCAAAGAAAGTATTAATTAGAGAAGCAGCCAAGAAGCCCATGGTAACTCTGGAGGAGCTGCAAAAATCCGGAGATCAGGAGGGAGAATCTGCTGACAGGACAACTATTAGTCATGCACTCCACAAATCCGGCTTTTATAGTAGAAGAAAGTAGTTATTGAATGAAAGGAGAAATAGCAAGCATGTGGAAGAAGGTATAGTCTTTAGGTATATTGTATACAAACACAATGAATTTTATTGGAATGTAGAAGAAGGTGCTTTGGTCAGACCAAAACTGAACCAATACTGCACATAATCTGGAAGACATCATCTCTACTATGAAACATGGTGGTGGCAGCATCATGCTATGAGCATGTCTCTCTTTAGCAGGAATAGGCAAGCTTTAAAGGCAAGAGTTTTAGCGAAGTTGGTCAATGGACAATTGACAGGCCGGGAAAAAGACCTGTTAGATGCTGTAAAATACTTATGACTGATGCAGAGGTTCCACTTCCAGGTCCTAAACATATAACCAGAACTCCAACAAAAAGATTTATATCAAAGCATACCCATGTGTCAGAATGGTTGAATCAATGAGCAGACCCAAAATTGATGTTCACAGATGCCCTCAATCCAGTCTAAAAGAAGTATGGGCAGAATGGGCATTCCAATCTCTATATGTGCAAAGCTGGTAGAAACATGCCCGAAAAAGACATTGACTTTTAAGGCTGTGACATGACAAAATGTGAAGCAGTTCAGCGAATAGTTCTGCAAAGCCCTGCACAACAAGTTACTACTTCACAAAAAAGCTAAAACAAAAACCTTTACCACCACCTTGTCTTCTTCTTCTTCTTCTTCTTTCGGCTTTTCCCCTTTCAGGGGTCACCACAGTGAGTCATCTGTCTGCATATAACCCTATCTTCTGCATCTTCTTCTCTCACACCAAATACCTTAATTTCCTTTTTCACTTCATCCATAAATCTCATTTTCGGTCTTCCTCAAACCCTCCTGTTCATTCCCATCACTCCCAAAGAGAACCTCCACATCTTCATCTCTGCTACATTCAGCTCTGCCTCCTGTCTCTTCCTCAGTGTTCTAAACCATACAACATCGCTGGTCTCACAACCGTCTTGTACACCTTTCCTTTCACCTCTTTTCCACACTCACAGTTGCCCTGGACTATTAAACCTAAGTACTTAAAATCCTCCACCTTCATTATCTCTGCTCCCTGTAACCTCATGGTTCCAGTTGGGTCCATCCCATTGTCACACATGTATTCGGTCTTGCTCTGGCTAACCTTCATTCCTTTCCTTTCCAGAACAAACCTCCATCTCTCTTGATTTTCCTCCACATGTTCCCTGCTCTCATCACAAATCACAATGTCACATGCAAATCACAGTCCATGGAGATACCTGTCTAACCTCACCTGTCAGCCTGTCCTTCCCCACAGTAAACAAGAAAGGGCTAAGATCAAATCCTGCAGCTCTCTGATCTCTTTCTCCATACCCACTCCTGTACTTCTTCATTCCACCACCAAGGCTCCTTACCAACTCTCTTTCCATAAGACATTAAATACTACCCTGTCTCCCTGATAGCATTAGCTGTAGCTGTCCAGTCATCAGGAAGCTACCCAGAGACTGTCTCAACTGATGTAATCCTTCAGATTACATCATCTACACAAGATGTAATCCATTTGTGTGCTCCTACCTCCACTCTTGTAAGCCACCTTGTGTTCCTGTATCTTCTGGAAGAATTATTCACTACAGTCATTTTCATCCTCTTTGCAAAGTCTACCACCATTTTTATGCAATCTGTGTTATATATCACTTCATCTAACTCACTCCAGAGAAGTTCACCTTCTCCTTTAACTCACATCCAATCTGTGAGGCATAACCACTAACACCATTGAACATCCCACCTTGAATGTATAGCTTCAGACTATCTCATCTCAATATCATCACCCTATCAGAGACTATTTTCATCTCGAGCACATTTCTGACAAATTCCTCTTTCAAGATAACTCCAACATCATTTATTTTCCCATCCACACCATGGTACAACAGAACCCTGCTCCTAAGCCTGTAGCTTTGCTACCCTTCCACCTGGTCTCCTGAACCCACCGTACGTCCATCTTTCTCCTCTGCATCATGCCAGCCAAATCTCTGGCTTTTTGTGCCATAGTCCCAACATTCAAAGTTCCTACTCTCAGTCCTGGACTCTTGCCTTTCCTCTTCTCTCTCTGCCAATTGACTTATCTTCCTCCTCTTCTTCCTCTTTTTCTTTGCTGACCACCACCTTGTCATAAATCACACTTTCATTAAAGTTTCTTTGTCCAGTTTTAAATAAATTACTGGACAGAAAAAGACTGATTCAGTTCATGAAAAATAAAGAAATGTGTTTGACAGTTTAAAAAACTTTAGAGATTCCACAGCTTGTATATTTTTCTGCAAGATAAGCAAAAGTCGACAGACAAAACAGTACAGATGAAGGCAAAACTGCCTGTGATTTTACAGCATAGTACAGACAATACAGATAACACATATAATTCAGTGCAAAAGTTTTAAGAAAGACTTTTATGTAATGTTTTTAAAGTGATCTTGATTGAAAGTTTTGCAGGCTTTTTTAAAGACTTTCAATGTTTTCTTTTGGATTTTGACTGGATTTTGAAAGTTTCTGTCCAGTCCTTGTAGGTGACAATGACAGCATTTTGTGCAACAAGGAAAAAAAGTGTTCTACCTAATAAAAGGATTATAGTATATGAAAATCATTTCTTTCTTAATAATGCAAAATAAATTAACAAAGCCCTTTCGCTTTACCTAAGACAGAGATAAAATCCTACAGCTGACTATACCCTGGAAGTCAAGCCTGAAGAAAAGTTGATCAAGATCATGTTCAAATGTTACAACAGTGTATGAAGAGACAAAGAACAATTTCAGGCTTTTGGACAGTAGCATACAGAGCACAAGTAGCAATAATATACACTCACCGGCCACTTTATTAGGTACACCTGTCCAACTGCTCGTTATCGCAAATTTCTAATCAGCCAATCACATGGCAGCAACTCAATGCATATAGGCATGTAGACATGGTCAAGACGATCTGCTGCAGTTCAAACCGAGCATCAGAATGGGGAAGAAAGGTGATTTAAGTGACTTTGAATGTGGCATGGTTGTTGGTGTCAGACGGGCTAGTCTGAGTATTTCAGAAACAGCTGATCTACTGGGATTTTCACGCACTACCATCTCTAGGGTTTACAGAGAATGGTCCGAAAAGAAAAAATATCCAGTGAGCAGCAGTTCTGTGGGCGCAAATGCCTTGTTGATCCCAGAGGTCAGAGGAGAATGGACAGACTGGTTCAAGCTGACAGAAAGGCAACAGTAACTCAAATAACCACTCGTTACAACCAAGGCATGCAGAAGAGCATCTCTGAACGCACAACACGTCGAACCTTGAGGCGGATGGGCTACAGCAGCAGAAGACCACACTGGGTGCCACTCCTGTCAGCTAAGAACAGGAAACTGAGGCTACAATTCGCACAGGCTCACCAAAATTGGACAATAGAAGATTGGAAAAACGTTGCCTGGTCTGATGAGTCTCAATTTCTGCTGTGATATTCGGATGGTAGGGTCAGAATAACATGAAAGCATGGATCCATCCAGCCTTGTATCAACAGTTCAGGCTGGTGGTGAAGCACGAATCATCTCAAGACTGCTTTCTTGAACATGACAATGAGTTCACTGTACTCAAATGGCCTCCACAGTCACCAGATCTCAATCCAATAGAGCACCTTTGGGATGTGGTGGAACGGGAGATTCACATCATGGATGTGCAGCTGACAAATCTGCAGCATCTGTGTGATGCTATGATGTCAATATGGACCAAACTCTCTGAGGAATGTTTCCAGTACCTTGTTGAATTTATGCCACGAAGGATTAAGGCAGTTCAGAAGTCAAAAGGGGGTCCAACCCGGTACTAGCAAGGTGTACCTAATAAAGTGCCCGGTGAGTGTAAGCAAGCAATAAGATAATTAACCTCTGCTTTGAAAGCAATAAATGCAGTAGAGAACAGCACATAAAAATAGAAAGGAAAACCTAAGACCAAGTCAAGAACACAACCAGACAATACGAATACCAAGAGAAAACCAATCTGTCAATATGACTAAATTTAATTGATTTGATTATATATTACAATATACACTCACCACCCAATTCATAAAGGCACACATTGCTAGTATTGAGAAGGACCTCTATCTGCAGAGAGAACTGCAATAATTCTTTGTAGATTCGACACAGCAAGGTGTCAGAAACATTTATCAGAGATGTCGGCCCGTACTGACATGATGATATCAAGCAGTTGCTGCAGATCTGACATTACAAAGGGACCTAAAAGGTGCCAAGAAAATATCCCCTATACCATTATACCACCACCTCCAACCTGAGGTTATGCCAAACTCTGACTCTGCCATCTGAATGTTGCAGCTGAAATCAAGACTCATCACACCAAGCAACCTCTTCAAATCTTCTTAGCTGGCAGGAGTGGCACCAGCCATGATTTTCTGCTGCTGTAGCTCCTCTGCTTTAAGTAGTGGTTATTAAAGCTACTGTTACCTTTCTTTCATCCCGAACCAGTCTCCTTTTTCTGTACTATCCTCTGATATCGACAAGGCAGTTTCTGAACTACTTAGACCAGCTTGTCATGCACTAACAACAATGCCACATTCAAAGTCATTTAATCACTTTTTTCTTTAATATTCTGATGTAAAATATGAGCTTCTGCAAGTCAACTTTACCATATCTTGGAGTACCCACCATGTGATTGGTTGATTTAATTTTGAAATTAGTATTAGTTTGTCTTCTAAAGTGCCCTGAGATGATATTTGTAGTGAATTGGTGTTGTGTAAATAAACTGAACAGAATTGAATTGTCTGAGAAAGAGATGTTTTGGAGCAAACATCACAGCAACCAGAAATAAGGAAACTGACAGCGGTTTTCCACACTTTAGCTCTCAAACTGTGGCTGACACATCATTTTTGTCAAAGTTTCAGGTTTGATGTCCCAATATTCATTGGTTTTATGCAGGTGTGGCAGTTTTCAGACGTTCATAGATATTCACCATATTTAAAACACTTGTTTAACATTTTGCAGTAAATGTAATCAAAATGTCCTTAGTGCTATAACATTGCTAATGATTTTATTATAACCCTGTGAATGACTTTTAAAGGTCATCAACAAAAGGACAGAAAAGGTTCAATGTGAGTTGTGATACAAATCCTACATGTTTCTTTTAAAATGGTTAAAACATGCTTTGTTACTTCCACTTCACTTCTCACATGGTTTCTAAATTAATTTAAAATGACGACTGACAGAGCATGAACAGGAAGGACTGGCTGTCAGTAATGCTTCATGGTTCCTTTAAGCTCAACACCCTCCAGGCATGTTAATGTGACCATTCTGTCTTTCTGTACCTGGAGACTGGGAGACAGTCTTCTGGTTCGTCCTCTGCGCAGCTCGGCCCCCAGCGTGGCCCCAGACGTGTAGGATCGGCTGTAGCGAGATGACTCCGCCTTCTCTCCAGCATCTGTTACCTCTAAGTCATTCCCCTGTGAGACAGGAGGGATACAAGGTGAAGAGAGAAAGAGAGCAGGAGCAAGGCAGATCATTGTGTGTCATAGATTGAGCAAACATGAAAAATATGAGGGTTTGCCAGAGTGGGAAAAGTTAAACAGAAATACATAAAACAGCAGTAAATGTGTGTGCATGTATGCGTGTGACTGTGCATGTTTGAAGCTGTGTGTGTGTGTGTGTGTGTGTGTGTGTGTGTATGTATGTGTGTGTGTGTATGCGTGTGACTGTGCATGTTTGAAGCTGTGTGTGTGTGTGTATGTATGTATGTGTGTGTATGTGTGTGTATGCGTGTGACTGTGCATGTTTGAAGCTGTGTGTGTGTGTATGTATGTGTATGTATGTGTGTGTATGTGTGTGTATGTGTGTGTATGTGTGTGTGTGTGTGTGTGTGTGTGTGAGAGAGAGAGAGAGAGAGAGAGAAAGGCCTCAACAGACCGAGCTCTAAGAGGTTGATCTGCACTGCAGCACCGTAGCAAGAAAACACTGGGGGAATGGTAGCAGTTGCTAGGCAACAGTGCCGTGTTGCATTTGATGTAGTCCAGACTCAGATGTGGATAGATGCTCTCAGCCACCCGCATGTACTGTACACGCACACACGGAGACACACACACACGCAGAAGCATGTGGTCACCTGATTAGCATAATCAATGAATGAGCATTTGAACGATGCATGATTTAAAGTCCTTCAGCCAAGGCGTCCCCTTTGAATAAGATCGGCTGATTTACACTCATTTAGCAGGAGCTTATTAATACAAGGGACTGAGACCAAGTGGTTGATGCTTAGAGAACTAGGTTTGAGGATAATAACTGTACCCCTCTTGTGGTGAGTGAATGACATAGCAACCAAATACAACAAAAACTTTAGCCACGCAGTGGTTATCTACAAAAATTACTCTTATAGAGGTGGGAAGAAATGAAAAACATTACATCTAGAAACCAAATCTCCGCGTCTTGTTCTTGCTTATGCATAAGCCGGAGTTTGTACTGCAGTACAGCTAGCTGCTAACAGCAGGTAGAAAATAAGTGGAGAGAGTTAAACAAACTGCTACTTGAAGGAGAAAGTTTTTATTCCTTCTCACTGCAGACTCCAACCTCCAAAGCTTTTAAGAATATGACACAAATGGTTGCTTCAGAAATGTAGATGTGTAACAAACTGTATTCCTTTTCAAATAAACTTTCTATGGGTCTCCTAGCTTAAAAAGGTGAAAGTTCAAACAAAACAAATTGGAGCACATGTTAAACATAGCTGAATTCTTGAACTTGAACGAGGAAGGCTCTTTACAGATGTTTTCCTCTTCACTACTTGTAGAAGAAAACAACACAAGTCTGCCTCTAGGAGCTATCTGCCTGGTGGATAATGCTAAGTAAGTTAACTTTTAGCTGGATGTATGTGGTCTTGTCTAACTTGTTACGAACGTTGAGGGATAAAATCTATGTTTATGTGCATTGTGATGTGATGTGCACATGGACAAGTCTGATTATCTCAGTACGTTGATAACCTAATATCGACAAATGCAAACAGCGGAACTCGGAAGCGCCTAACTTGGCTTGGCAAAAACCATCACCCTCTGTAATAAAGAGAATATGATTTGGGAAGGAGCCACACCATGTGCAGGCTATGTACAACTAAATTCAAATATTATTAAATATATCAAACATCACATCCATATTACACGCTTCCACCCTGAGTAGGAAGAATAACAGCTGATCATACCCTGCCGTGGTCAACCAGAGGACCACCGAGCAAGTGATGTCAAAGCTCAGAAAAGGTGAAGCGAATGACAAAGTTTAGTAATACTTTTACTGTAAAGGATTTTGGACCATTTACAGGTGCTGAGAAGCAGCTCTTTCAGGCTATGGAGATCTCTTTGGATACAACATTGAATCTGAAAGCTATTTCTCTGACAGATTGCACTCCACACACAAGACTAAGAAAAAGTCAAATGATCCATAAAAGCAGGTAGGATAGCTCTAGCATATGATGCATAGACAGCCATTGTCAATGAATGTCCTCAATAACTGCACATATTCTGATGTGCATCAGATAGCATCTTGCGTGCAATGAGAATAACACAGAGGCTATTGTGATAGTAGCAGAGGAATGTCAGATTACGAAGAATAATTTCCTTTTATTTACTGATTAAGTGAGGAGATCTTTGACTTGTTATTTACCTGTGAATAAGGTCAGCTGTTTATGTTAGCTCAGAATGTGCAGAGATCCACAAGCATCCAGAGATGGTGACACAGATTTGCTGTTTATTCATTTTTATTATCCTTTTTTGTTTGTTTGAGGTATTTATTCTATTTTTGTGAGACTGACCGGTCCCATATATTTTTTAATTAACTGACATGTGGCAGATGCACCAAGCTGCAACAATAATAACGGCATCGTAGCTTTCTGAATTGTAATTGAATCAAATCATGAAGAACCAAAATGATCGATTTGATGAGCATTTATTTTATAGCATCAAGACAGTAGATAAACTGAGACATAACTCATGTTAGCCCTTCACAATAAGAGCCTAAATAATTTACAATGCACTCTGAACTGTCAAACAAATGTTTGAAAAGCTAATTAACACGTGACGTTTTCGTAAATTGTTTTTATTGGCTCCACTCGTAAAAATAGAGTGGATTGTGTGTTTGGGCTGCTGATTGCAATTTGTCCCTGACAGACATAATGAAACACAGAGAACATTTGTTGTATGTTAGCGAGAGTGTACCATTACAATCCTTTTTAAAAAACAGTTTGAAACAGAGTATATTTTAACTTTTAAGGATATGCTCATTAATTGTTACTGGTACTTAACACAAGCAAGAAATTGTTAAATTGAATCCTTGCAGAAACATTTTTCAAGCGTAATTCTTTAAGTTTCCTTATTTAACAGCTCTGTTTTTGTTTAGAAAAACCTAATAAAATCGCTATTATGATTTTAGTGTAATAAAAAGTAGATTTTAATTTTTTATCTTTTTGCCATGTAGCCCAGACCTAACTTCACCTCACTCTATTTTTGAACCCAATTCTTCTGTTCCTAAAATGATTTTCTCATTTCTTAAAGTTGAAAACCCTGCAGCCATCTATTATGTTTTCCAATACACAAGATTGTAATTTACAGTGCAGATGAGAGACATAACTATTCTTTTTTTATTTCTAATGAATTTTTTAAAATGTGATGTTGATTGTCACAGCATCAGCTGGATAATTATTATGCCTAAAGAGTCTATAAATAAGTGTGTCCCCGTGTTCTTTGAAAAAGATCTAGGACAGATGGAAATGTATCCATATATAAAACATTTTTCCCTCTGTAAAGAACAAGAGGGTCTGCTTTTATACAATAGTTTAAAACCTTTGCTGATGAGTGATGAGTCTTTGCCCTGCAACTTTAACTGTTGACGTGTGTGTGATTTCTCCTGTTTAAGCATTAGTCAGTAAGATGAAAAACCTTCTTTGTCTATAAATATGTGCTGTCGAGGACTCCTGAAGTGGCATAGCTTTAGCTTCACCTGATTCAAATTCTGTAAAAATCTCCTATTAAACACCTTTTGCTATCAGATTATTAATCAATTAATTAAAAAAATAGTCAACAGATAAATCGATTAGCAAAATAATCGTTAGTTGCAGCCCTACAAATAATATACCTGAACAATACTTCATTAAGCAATGTGATATCCTGAGTAAATATCATGTAAACACCTACATGCAATGTATGAAATGCAAACATTTTTCACAGCCACTTTAGAAAAGTCGTTGTAATGTCCCTGAAAGCTGTTAAAAAATATTAAAGTCAAACAATTTGTGTGTAAGAAACAAACAAACATCTGTTCTGAAAGCCATCCTCTCCCTCCGTTACTTTTATAACTTGTATTGTTTATGTTCTCCAACTCACCTCTTCTCCAGTCACCGACAGCACGCTGCGGCTCTTCTTCATTCTGATTGGCTCGTTCTGGGCCCCAGGGCGGAGCGTTCCGGAACCCAGGCAGCAGAGCAGATGGAGAGCCAGGACCGGAGAGGTCAGAGGTCACTGCAAGCTCAAACTGGGGTCAGACCGGGTCGAAGCCGGCCCCCATTGGAGCTTTGGAGCTGACTCAGCTAGTTAACAGCAGCGCCTGCACTGTCTCCACACCCCGCTCTTCAGATGGATGAAATCAGCCGTTCTTCTGTTGTAAAACAGTAAAGGGGCATCTATCTGCCCCTTAGAAGCTCCAAAATACAAAAAACTGGTTTCTTGCCAAAAACAGAGGAAGAGCAATCAAAGGACAATTGTCATCCTCTGTGGATTTCACTTGATAAGATGAACCTGCAGAACATCCTAATAAAAATCCCAGATGAAGGCTTCATCTCCACAAATTCTTCTCATTTATCCAGCTTGTGGAGTGGGTCACATGATGGCTACGGTAAATTAATCCTGCCAATCAGTCTTTTTTCAACCATCTAGAATCCACGAGAATTTTAACGATTCTGCAGCAGATCTCTTCTGACTCTCAGGTTGGTTTTCCGCAATAGGACCAGTCACTAGGATCCAATCTCGGCTGGGCAAGTCTTTCTGGATATTGCTGCCTCATCTGGGACATCAAATTTAAAACTCCTGATTTGATCAGATGGTATTCATCCTTGAAACTTGAGTCCCTAAGCGAAAAGAACAGAAATAAGGAGTAAGTAGGATTCCAACCTCAAAGCTAATAAACCAGTTTTATCTCAAATCAAAACTATCACAACTCTTCTGCTCTCATATAGTGAATTATTTTCTATTACATAAAAGATATATCTTCTCTCCACATCACTCCTATTTAGCAAGAACATTTAGGCTATTTGGCCGACAACTATGAAGAAGTATATTTTCAGGCATCCATGTCGTCTCAAATTGAAGTTCTTGAACAGAAGGCAACAGAACCTTCTTTGTTTTTCTTCGACCTCTCTTTCAAATATCTTCAGTTTCTCAAATGGACTGCTACATCAGTTCTTGTGGATTGGTAGTTTTAGAATATGTTGTATACTTTGGGCCTTCTTAAAGTTTCTTCAACCTCTTATTTGAATGACTTCATTGGTTCTGGTTATGGATTGGTAGTTTCAGAATTACATTTCATAGTTTGAATGTCATAAGTATTTCTTTAACTTGTCATTGAAATATATTGTTCTTTAGTACTAGATTAGTAGCTTTATAATAATTATATATCTTATTGTAGATTTGCTTTGTGTTTACCAGCAGTTTCAGTATTACGTGTCATAGTTTGGACCTTTGGAGTTTCTTCAACCTCTTAATTGAATGACTTCTTTGAAACTTGGTAGGTTCATTATTACAGATCATTTTGAACTTTGTGTTTCTTTAAACACATTAAAGTAACTTCTTCAGTTCTTCTAATGGATTAGTAGGTTCAGTACTATACGTAGTAGTCTGGACATTCTTAGTGTTTTTTCAGTCTTTGTTTCAAAGTCGATTTTTGCTTGGTGGTTTCTGTTTCATTCAGACCTTCACAATGTTTCTTCGGCCTCTCATTTACATGTCCTCTTCAGTTCCGGTCATTGATTGGTATTTCAGTTGTATATGTCATTGTCTTTTTGTGACTATATTGCAGAAACTCAAAATCCATGATCAAATCTAAAGACCGCTTTCATAAGAGAGGAACAATATCTTGATAAAGAAAGAAGGGAGTCGATTTGCCTTCGGTTCAAGTACTCGGAAGTACGAAACAAATGTTAGGACTTTTCCATTACTGATCAAATGCAAAAACATGTTTTAATATTTTCATTTTTGTACTAAATTTCACAGAAATGCTTAGCTAGTTGGTTATTTGCTTGGAAACAGCAACTTAAGAAAATGTTTCAGCCTGTGGTGGACTTGTCAGAGCTGTACCCATCAGTGTGGCTAATTCTGAGGAGATACTGCAACACCAGAGCTCTCTGATGTTATATAATTACTCCAAGCAATCCGAGTTGACCTAATTTCATTGGATGGGACAGATTCAGCATATCAGGGTGCCTCTGATAAAAGACATGGTGGAAGCGACTTTTACCGGGGGTCACAGGGAACACACCCTCCCAGTAAAAACGGGACCTTCACAGCAGAGTCAGCGTAGATGCACAGAGCGATAACAGTTCTGTGAGGAGAAATCAACAAATGCATAGTGACACAGTGACATATATATGGACACACAACAAGGAAAATGAGCACATACTGGCATACACACACCATGGCTGCCACCACTTCAATCTCCAACAGCTTATAAAACCAAGCAGCACTGCATCAACATGCATCTCCTTTACCAACCTGCTGTTGTTACAAAACAACCAAATGTATATATATATATATATATATAAAACGCATTTACTAAAACAACCGTGTCTACGTGAGGGTTGTCCTGCTTTCATTTCTGCACACACACAGAGCAACAAAAAGAGGTGTGTGTCAGAAAGCCACACGTGCACACATGCATCCACACACACAGGCTGCAAGATGCAATAAAAACACACTCACCTTGATCGCCTGAAGCTCAATAGTAAGATGGGCTGGGCCTTGTCCTGCTTTTACTTGTCTCCTTCGCTCTGTCTTCTGTGTGTCTGTCTGCAGACATTGCAGTGTATCACCAAAGCGAGAGAAAGGGGGGAAAAAAACACTCTCTGTTCTCATGAATATCCGCGGCTTCACCAGCTCCCCTCCTCCCTCCCGAGCTCTACTCTTCCCCTGCCACAGTGGTCTCCCCCAGCCATCCCCCTCCCACCACCACCACCACCACAGGCTTCATGGAGAAGCCCATCCACCCTCCCTCCTCCTCCGTGTTGTCCATTAATCCCACACAAGTCTCCGCTCCTCCTCTCTCCATCGTTATACCCTGCTGTTTCCCTTTGTCTTTTAAAAGGGAGAACCTGTTTTTCTGTTTATCAGCAGCTACCCTATTTGAATAACCAGGCGCCCTCCATCACACTCACACAAAGAGCAGGTTCTTATTGATACACACCACTCATATAAAAAAAATACAAAAAGCATCCATGTCTCCTAGCAGCATATTCTGTGTCCTTTCAAAGCCATTCAAGGACAAACCATAGGACATACAATCTCAAACAGCAACTAACAGTAATTGTTCGTTTTGTTTAACCATATTAGAATAAATATAGATATTAATTCCATGGTGTGAGAGATAAAATACAGAGCAGGAGGATTTAAATGCTCAGTTGCCCAATAACAAGCTGCTTATTTTTGCATTTGAATAACAAATGTCCATTATTTTATTTACAGACCATAAAAGGACCTTGCATTAATGTTCTGATTAGATGATTTAGGAGGGACAAATGGTTCTATATTTTAATGGTCAAGTAAATGCAGCACAAAGCCACCTCTAAGAAGCAAGTGTCAGAATGAAACAGCTTAAAGAAAGGATTCATGCCACTTTTTCACACATTTTGTTGCTTTAAAACCACAAACCTCAATGTATTTTATTTGCATTTTATGGGGAAATAGACAAACACAAAGTGACACTTAAATGTAAAGTGGATGGAAAACTTTACAATTTTTATTCTTTTTTTTAACAAATACATATTATATTTGTATGCAGCCCCCTTTAAGCTTATTTCCCTAAATAAAATCCAATACAACCAATTGCCTTTCTTTTTTAATTTCATTCATTAGTTTATGTTCATAGGGACGACTGTTCGGGATCAACAAATACAGAACAATAAATGATTTCTAGCCAAAGCCAGTTGTGTCAGTTCATACACTGGCTTCTGATTACATAAAATCAAACAATAAAACAGAAAGTTTAAAATGCATGTACAATTCAGCAGAGGTGGACTATTCACGTCCAGAAAGCAAAAACACTGCCTAGTTTTTCTTCATCCTGTTCACTTTACCAGGCGATTAGTCCCCAGTCTATGTTGTGGAGATGGAAATGTAAACAGCTGGAACTAATCTCTGTAAAGGGGTTTTTACTTTCTGGACCTGAACAGCCTCACACCAAAGAAATTGTTGCTAGATAGATTTCATTTACACCCCTTATCTGCAATGATCCTTTCTTACTTACAGACAGCACTCAGGCTTTGTATTTACATAACTCCAGTCCTTAAGAGGCAGAGTTCAGCAACTGTTAGATACAGTATGTCCCAGGTCCAACACATCTGAGTCAGTTGAATGAATTACATCCTCAACATACTCAAGTTCTACAGAGTTCTAGTAATCGGTCATGTATTGGACTCGTGTGATGAGGCAGAGACACATCTTTTAGTTGCAGGACACCTGCACCGGCCCTCAGAGACTGGAGATTGAGACCCCTGATTTAGAGAATCCTGCAATAGGCCACTAATCATATATGTGGAAGGATAGAAGAGAAACAGTGACCAAGCGGGAAATTAATTATACACAATGGACAAACAAGTCCAAATTCAATTAAATTGGGAGAATAGTAATTATTTTCTGTGGACCAAAACAAGGGTAACGGGTCTAGGAGGGAAACCTAGACATCCCTCTCCCCGTCAAGACCCTCCAGCTCATTCTTGGGGTGCCAAGGGGTTTCCAGGCCAGACAGGACATATAGTCCCTCCAGCAGGTTCAGGGTCTTCCCTGGGGGCCCCCAAGTCTAACACACATTTTGATGAAAAGAACGAGACAACCAACTTCAGAATGCCCATAGTCTTTTAATTAAATACAGTGCCTTGCGAAAGTACTCGGCCCCCTTAAACTGATCAACGTCTTGCCACATTTCAGGCTTCAAACATAAAGATATAAAATTCAAATTTTTTGTGAAGAATCAACAAGTGGGACACAATCATGAAGTGGAATGAAATTTATTGGATGTGTCAAACTTTTTTAACAAATAAAAAACTGAAAAGTGGGGCGTGCAATATTATTTGGCCCCCTTGCGTTGATACTTTGTAGCTCCACCCTTTGCTGCAATTACAGCTGCAAGTCGCTTGGGGTTTGTCTCTATCAGTTTTGCACATCGAGAGACTGAAATTCTTGCCCATTCTTCCTTGCAAAACAGCTGGATCTCAGTGAGGTTCGATGGAGAGCGTTCGTGAACAACAGTCTTCAGCTCTTTCCACAGATTCTTGATTTGATTCAGGTCTGAACTTTGACTTGGCCATTCCAACACCTGGATACGTTTATTTGTGAACCATTCCATTGTAGATTTGGCTTTATGTTTTGGATCATTGTCTTGTTGGAAGATAAATCTCCGTCCCAGTCTCAGGTCTCTTACAGACTCCAACAGGTTTTCTTCCAGAATGGTCTTGTATTTGGCCCCATCCATCTTCCCTGTCCCTGCTGACAAAAAGCAGGCCCAAACCATGATGCTGCCACCACCATGTTTGACAGTGGGGATGGTGTGTTCAGGGTGATGAGCTGTGTTGCTTTTACGCCAAACATATCGTTTTGCATTGTGGCCAAACAGTTTGATTTTGGTTTCATCTGACCAGAGCACCTTCTTCCACATGTTTGGTGTGTCTCCCAGGTGGCTTGTGGCAAACTTTAAACAAGACTTTTTATGGATATCTTTGAGAAATGGTTTCTTCTTGCCACTCTTCCATAAAGGCCAGATTTGTACAGTGTACGACTGATTGTTGTCCTATGGACAGACTCTCCCACCTCAGCTGTAGATCTCTGCAGTTCATCCAGAGTGATCATGGGCCTCTTGGCTGCATCTCTGATCAGTCTTCTCCTTGTTTGAGATGAAAGTTTAGAGGGACGGCCGGGTCTTGGTAGATTTGCAGTGGTCTGATACTCCTTCCATTTCAATATGATTGCTTGCACAGTGCTCCTTGGGATGATTAAAGCTTGGGAAATCTTTTTGTATCCAAATCCAGCTTTAAACTTCTCCACAACAGTATCTCAGACCTGCCTGGTGTGTTCCTTGGTCTTCATGATGTTCTCTGCGCTTTGAACAGAACCCTGAGATTATCACAGAGCAGGTGCATTTATACGGAGACTTGATTACACACAGATGGATTCTATTTATTATCATCAGTCATTTGGGACAACATTGGATCATTCAGAGATCCTCACTGAACTTCTGGAGTGAGTTTGCTGCACTGAAAGTAAAGGGGCCGAATAATATTGCACACTCCTCTTTTCAGTTTTTTATTTGTTAAAAAAGTTTGACACATTCAATAAATTTCATTCCACTTCACAATTGTGCCCCACTTGTTGATTCTTCACAAAAAATTTGAATTTTATCTCTTTATGTTTGAAGCCTGAAATGTGGCAAGAGATTGACCAGTTCAAGGGGGCCGAGTACTTTCGCAAGACACTGTAAGCAGATCGAACAAACCACACAAGCTCACAATCAATACTTGTCTAAATTTGCAAATCTACATTAACCTTTGTAATATTAAATATGGTAGATGCACACAACTCTGTCTACAATTGCTTTAATGAACACACAAGCTGAACAATATACAAACAGATGTTAAGATGTTGACAATGTCAAACAGGTCTTTAGCAAAGTGCAGAACGGTGAAATGTGAATCAACAAAAACAACAGAATACTTTGCAAATAGTTGAAAATGCCTATTTGAATACAACATATTAAACTGAGGTTCTTATTAACAAGTTTGTTTTAATTCAATATTTCGATGCTAATATAAATATTTAAATGGATATATCAATTTAAAAAAAAGATCTAAAGCTTGAGTTTTGTTGTACACTACATGACTTCCTAATCTTTTGGACACACAAACATAGAAAGCAACTAAACAGTGAACAGTTTTAGTGTATCATTTCTAATCTTTGTCCTCATCTTCCTCCTTCTGTAAGTCAGTGTCCCACAACCCAGAGTCAATACATCTCTTCAGGTGCTACCATCCCTCCTGTTTACACAATGAAACAAGTTCAACTTCGTATTCAGAATTACTGGAAAACTGTGGATTGCCTAAAAGAAATATTTCTGGAAGAGACACCAGCTCACCACGGGGTCCAGTTTGTCCATCACATCCTGCAGCATCTCAATGTTCTTCTCATCAAAACTCCTCTGCATCACCTGCAAGACATGAGCTGTCAGAGCGATGACATGAAGCAAGAGGCCTTAACATGCCTCACATGCTTCATCCATGTGTCAGGTGCATCACAACAGAATTGAATATCATTGAAAAGTTCATTTATTTCAGCAACTCAGTTCATATGGAGGACCGATTCTGACAAAATTAAAAATAAAAGCAGAAATATATATATTTTGTTTTTCCTTTTCCTTACACATGCCTTTGTTCTTTTGACATTTCCATGCCTCTCTATTTCCTTTACCGTATGCATTTCTCCTTCATTATGCAAATGAGGAGGGCTGCCTTCTTCTCTCCAGCTCCTCTCCTATTGATCAATATACAGGAAGAAGGAGGATCCATGTGCAGGCCGAGGGTGTGTCCCAATTCAGGGGCTGGATCCTTCCAAGTGCGTACTTGTGGGCCGATTACGTCACAGCGCGGCGCGTAAAGTCTGTCAGATGCTGCCGACAAATGTGTCCTTCTTTTGCCCGATTTGAAGGATGCGTTGTGAGTATCCTTCGAGGTCCATTTTTTCCCATGATTCATTGCGGGTTGAAGTGGTTTGGTCAAAGAGGGGCAGCAATGGCAGACAAATGTAAAATTAAAAAATACTTTTTTTTACACTGATATTAAGCAAGATGGTTTTTTATTTGTTGTTTTTATTGTTTAGGGACAAAGGAGCAGATGGGCCAGTTTATTAAGTTCAGGGGTGACAACCACCACCTTTTTACTGGAGCTAAAAACTCAGCCACCGTGGCTTGGAGGTACAATAACATTCTTTGCAGTCAGTTTCTGTCTAGTTTCAATAACTCCTATCTTTCTAACTTTCATAAATCTCCATCCAGTGATTAACATACTTCTTTTGGTTTTCCCTTTTTCTTGTTTAGGACAATTCTGGAGAAGATGGTCCAACAGGGGAAGGTCACCCCCTTGCATGCCAAAAAAAAGTGGGACAATATGAAAAAGAAATATAAAGTTTGTTCAGAAGTTCTCATGTCACACACAAATAAAAAAATATTTCTAAAAGTCTTATTGGTTTCTCTGTTTTGTCAACTCTTCTTTTATTCCTTCTAACTTTAGGATTGCAAGTATCCAGGGTCAGGAGAGGGAGTCAGTGAAAAGCCCACTGCTGCTACTTGGCCCTGGTTTGTCTCTATGGATGAGGTGTTGGGACAGAGGTCTTCCACAACACCTCCTGTCCTAATTGCCTCCATCCCTGAGGACACTCCAGGGCCAAGCGGAGCGGTGGGCAACCAGATGGAGAAGGAAGACAGTGAGCCAGCAGGAAGGGATCAGAAAAGAAAGAGGGACAGAGTTGATGGAGTTGATCAGGGAGGACATGAGGGCACAGAGAGTGGACAGACTGTTTTCCATCTTAGAAAGAATGGTACTGAAATAAGGTGCTATATAAGAAATAATATTAAGTTTTGTTCAGATTGTTTCTTAAAGTTTTAAGCTGTTCTAACACATTTCAATATTGTTTTTGTCACCAATGTATTTTATTTCCATTTGACCTAACAATACATCAACTTCATTTAAATTTCTAAACACAGTTTATTTTGAAAATTACAAATAGCATTTAAACAGAATGTGGAAAAAAAACATTCAAACAGATCAAGATTACAAGACAAAAGGCATAAAATAAAACTATATACAAATATTTACAATGGCGACAGCAGGATCAACCTGAGTGACCGGTTCCTGGAAAAACCTCTTCAACAGAACAAAGAGGCAGATGTCTTTCTGAACACAAAGTCTCTGGTGGTGTGGCTAAATCTCTCGCAAGGTCAGAGACTTGGATGGGATGCTGCAACTGAGACCTGTGGTTTGTCTTTCTGGATGGTGAGCGAAGCATCACACAGGTGGTCTGCAAATGTTTGTGATGCCTCTTTCCGTTGTCCACGTCATCAAGTTTAAAGGGCTGGCTGGACCACATCACTAAGATGTAATAAGGAATATGCAGAATTAGAAGATGGTGCTCACAAAATATGACAATTAGTTATACCCCTCAAACATTATCACATCTATAATATACTTGCCTGCATACAGTAGTCATGTTCTGGATAAAGTTGGATAAAAACCCTCTGTAACAAAATAATTACTAAGTGCATCACTTAAAAAAAAAAAATCCTCTATTTGGCAGCATTTTAGTTGGAGCTTAGAAAATGACACGTGACAAACAACTTGCTGATTGTAAACACGGAGAATAGCTCCACTAACACGATTAAACTGCTGCTGAAGATGTTAAAGTTAGCAACCTATTGGTGCTAAACCAAAGGGATATTTCACATTAATGAGTATGGACTGTATTTGATCCTCCTAAGCTCCAAATGTAGAACTCTTAGTAAAGGAATGAGACCAGAACAGGATTACTCTAACCTAACAAGATATTCTTTAAAAGACAGTTCAGCATTTATTTATTGCTTTTGGGTTTGGACAAAGTTGGAATCAGACAAACTTAACAGCCGCAATACGTAGACGACCAAACCTGAACTGGAATATTCTGCAGTGATGATGAACACATCGTTGCAGATCTGATGTTGACATTTGGTGTTTTTATCCAGCAGAATAAAGTAATACTTAATGTTGAAGTTGCTATCCAGGAGCTCATCAACATTTTAACTGGTTGTCAGTTTCCACGATCTCACTACCAAATCGGTACCAAGTTGGTGGAAACAGAACTGGTGCAGCTTGGGGAAAAGTAAATGCATGCGTTTTTATTTCTGAGCCTACATAGGAGATGAAATCTCTAAACAAAACCCCTACTACAACTGGACAACCTAAATAATCATTGTCATGGTTACGCAGAGAGCAATCTAAATACAATAGAAAAATAAAATTGTCCACCCGTCTCCTACAAAGTCATTCAGTACTTTGAAAATATTAATAATGTAAATGTAAGTTAGCCCCAGAAAGGTTTTATAAATCGCCTTTGCTCCAGCATGTCACTAAATGCTGGATTCATAAAACACAATAGTAAGCTAAACTAGTACATTGAAATTCACCAAGTATTTACAAAGTTATCATTCTGTAACAGTATGAGGCCTGTAGGTTGATGATTATACGTGTTTTACCTTGGGTAATGATTCATAGACCTCTAATGGGTCTAACCCCTCAGGATCCACTCTCTTCTGCCTCTCCTCTTCCTCCAGCTCCTTCATAGCTCCCTCCATACGAGCTTGCACACACCTGCGGTCCAGCTCTCGATTGAAGACATCTTGGTACGGTTTATCTGCAGTCTGACAAGAACACAAGACAACTGGAAATAAACAAATTCTCCTAAACAAACAAGTTCTTGCACAGCAGAGCATGCGCTGGCAAAGACCAACCTTGATCTTTGAGAAGAATCGTCTGAAGCAGCCTCTAGGGTCAACTTTCAGAGTCCAAGCTAAATCCAAGACAAACTGCATGACGAGGGCTTGATGTGCAATCTGCTCCTTGTTTCTACAAGGACAAGCTTCATTCAGCAGGCTCTGTAAGGCTGAGCTGTGTTTTTTATTGACTATTACCAGCAATCACCTCATCTATCTCAAAGTCAATACAGAGGACAACAGGGTAATTAGCACTCTCTTCACACACCGGATGTGGGTTGTTGGACAGATACTTCTGGCTGTCATCCCAACGCTGCAGCATACCTGGTAAACCACATAACAGCAAGTTTAATGTCCTCTGCAAAACAACTCAAACTCAGTCATATTAGGGGTAGACCATCTGAACACCATGTTTCAAGTCTTGCCACAGATTCTCAAGTGGATTTCATTCTGGACTTTGACTTGGCTATTCTAACAGATTATTTAATCTGCACCTTTTTATCGTAGCTCTCGCTGTCAGTTTAGGGTTGATGTCCCTCCTGGAAGGTGAACCTCGGCCTCAACCTGATCTCTTATGCAGCCTCCAACAGGTTTTCTTACAGTATTGTCCATCTACAGGGGTTGGACAATGAAACTGAAACACCTGGTTTTAGACCACAATAATTTATTAGTATGGTGTAGGGCCTCCTTTTGCAGCCAATACAGCATCAATTCGTCTTGGGAATGACATATACAAGTCCTGCACAGTGGTCAGAGGGATTTTAAGCCATTCTTCTTGCAGGATAGTGGCCAGGTCACTACGTGATACTAGTGGAAGAAAACATTTCCTGACTCGCTCCTCCAAAACACCCCAAAGTGGCTCAATAATATTTAGATCTGGTGACTGTGCAGGCCATGGGAGATGTTCAACTTCACTTTCATGTTCATCAAACCAATCTTTCACCAGTCTTGCAGTGTGTATTGGTGCATTGTCATCCTGATACACGGCACCGCCTTCAGGATACAATGTTTGAACCATTGGATGCACATGGTCCTCAAGAATGGTTCAGTAGTCCTTGACAGTGACGCGCCCATCTAGCACAAGTATTGGGCCAAGGGAATGCCATGATATGGCAGCCCAAACCATCACTGATCCACCCCCATGCTTCACTCTGGACATGCAACAGTCTGGGTGGTACGCTTCTTTGGGGCTTCTCCACACCGTAACTCTCCCGGATGTGGGGAAAACAGTAAAGGTGGACTCATCAGAGAACAATACATGTTTCACATTGTCCACAGCCCAAGATTTGCGCTCCTTGCACCATTAAAACCAACATTTGGCATTGGCATGAGTGACCAAAGGTTTGGCTATAGCAGCGCGGCCGTGTATATTGACCCTGTGGAGCTCCCGACGGACAGTTCTGGTGGAAACAGGAGTGTTGAGGTGCACATTTAATTCTGCCGTGATTTGGGCAGCCGTGGTTTTATGTTTTTTGGATACAATCCGGGTTAGCACCTGAACATCCCTTTCAAACAGCTTCCTCTTGGGTCCACAGTTAATCCTGTTGGATGTGGTTCGTCCTTCTTGGTGGTATGCTGACATTACCCTGGATACCGTGGCTCTTGATACATCACAAAGACTTGCTGTCTTGGTCACAGATGCGCCAGCAAGACGTACACCAACAATTTGTCCTCTTTTGAACTCTGGTATGTCACCCATAATGTTGTGTGGATTTCAATATTTTGAGTAAAACTGTGCTCTTACCCTGCTAATTGAACCTTCACACTCTGCTCTTACTGGTGCAATGTGCAATCAATGAAGACTGGCTACCAGACTTGTCCAATTTACTTCCCACACTAAAATGACAGGTGTTTCAGTTTCATTGTCCAACCCCTGTATTTAGCTCTACCCATTTTCCCATCAACTATGAGCAATGTTCCTATTGCTGCTGAAGTAAATATGCCAGCAGCATCATGCGGACACCACGTTTCACCCCATACATGGTGGTCACAAATGGTAAATAACTGAACCTGTATAGCATTTGTCCATTTTTTTATTTAACCAGGATAGTCCCATTAAGATTAAAAACCTCTCTTCAAGGGAGTCCTGGCCAAGAGGCAGAAACAAAGAAAACACAAAGTTACATAAAGAAAAACAACAAATCATTAAAAACAGGAACAGGTTATTAAAGCAGCCTCAATAACTTTTAGTCTGGAAGTAAAAGCAATCAGTGAGATAAGTTCAGTTAATTTAAAAGTTTTCTGAAACAAGTTCCAGGAGAAGGGAGCGGAGTGAACAAAGGCTTTCTTGCCCAAATCAATCCAAGCAAAAGGGACAGAAAGAAGCAGTAAATTGTGTGAACGAAAGGTATACGAATCGACATTTCTCAACGTCATATCCACCACTCACAGCACTTTACACTGGAGCCACAATTCCCAAATCGAACTCACAAATGCGCACATTCATACATCGATACGCAGGTCAGTAGGCAACTTGAGGTAACCTGTCTCGCCTAGGGGCACATCGTCATGTAGCAAGAGGAAGCTGGAATCGAACCCACAACTTCCGTATTGCAAGAATTCTACTCTCCACCTGTTTCTGCATGACCTGTTATAAAAGATAATAGGACTTATTTCAATGGCTTCCCTCCAGTCACTCTTCCATAAAGACAATATTTGTGACTGTAATAGTTGTCCTGTCAACAGATTCTTCCACCTGAGCACTAAATCTCTGCAACTCCTCCAGAGATACCATGAGCTTCTTGGCTGTTTCTCGGATGTCTTGGTAGGTTCACAGTTGTTCAAAGCTAAACCCTTTCCATTTAGGATGGATTGAACAATGCTCATTGAGAAGACCAAACGCTTGTATGTTGCTTTATAAACTAATCATATTTTAAAATTATCCACAGCTTTATCCCTGAACAGTCTGATGTGTTCCTTAGTTTTCATAATGCTTGGGAATAAACTACACACAAGAGGACACTATATAACAATTAGGTGAACTTTGAAGGCAATAAATTACACTGGATTAAGTAACGCCAGAGTAAAGTAGGACTAAATACAAATGCACAATTCAGATTTTCATTTGTAAATACCTTCGAAAACCATGTTTTATTTTCCTTCCACTTTACTATTTCTGCACGACTTCATGTTGGTCTATCACATAAAATCCCCAAAAATACATAGAAGTTTATGACTGTAGTGTGAAAAAGGTTAAGGGTATGAATACTTTTGCAAGGCACTGTATTTAGACATGGCATCAGAGGCAGTGAAAGTCCATTCAACTGACCAAACATTAAATACATGCTTTATATTTGTGAGTGCAGTTAGGCCCCTTTTTACAATTCTGAAATCAGACAGTTTATCACACATGGTGCTGGTCTTGGGATGCTGACTAAATCCTGGCCAATGGGGAAAAATATTTAAGTTTCAGAGCTGCTACACGAGTTCAGCTGTTGGGATAGTTTGCAGCCTTTGATTCAAGAATGAAATCTTTCTCAAAATCAGTATTAGAAGATCACGTTAACATAACATAATCTTCTACCACTGTTGCAATAAGCACTGCAAAAAATACAGACGTGAATGGAAGAAATAAACAAGGATTATTTCTAATGGTATACCGATCGGTCGCCCACGATTTCCTTTATTTTGGGCTATCAGCTGACGATCACATGTGAAACCAATCTTATCTACCTCTCCATCAACCACTGAGCATTTATTTTGGGAAAGAGGTTCAAAACAGGTATGTGATCTAACCTGCTGTGCAAGTTTTGTTTTGTTTTTTTAAACGTGAAAAATAAAAGACTAAAGGAAATGTTTTTTTTTTGTTTCGTTTCGTTAACGTAGTAGGTTGGACAGCAATGCTGTGAACTTTTCGTTTCTATTTGAGAGCACTACCTCATGTGCAGTTAAAACAAGTTCGTAGTGTTTCACGGGTGTTGTTCCATGTTTTTCAATAAAATATGATTGGAACATTGAAGGTGTATTGTCACCTTATAACAACCGATAGTGTCAGTAATAAAAAAAAAAATCAATATCAGCAAAAATTGGAATCGGCAGGTCGAGCTTTTTAAAGATTGGTGATCAGCCAGATATCTGCAATCCGTGCACCCCTAATTTCGAAAGCAGTACAGATTATAAACTGTTCCTATCTGAAAGGTATGGAAAATAGGTTAAAAAGAAAATACAGGGTATCGCTTGAGAGTCGACAACAATGACATGAAAGAGGAACAAAAACGACACACCTCTTGTTTTAAAGACAAGAATAATAAAGCAGACCAAAAGAGGAGGAGAGTAGAGAGGATAAAAAAACATGAGGATGAGAACAGACTAAAACAACAAAAAATATTTATTTTTTTAATTTTACCAAAGTGTTTGAGTTCTTTGGCATACTTCTCCACGAACGTCTTGTGCTTCTTCACCTTCTGCTGCTGCCTTTCCTTGTTAATTTCAGGTTGGATGTTGAGAACACTCTAGAAAACAAGATAAATTCATGAGAGAACCCTGACAAATCAACAGCCACCATATTTACAGCAGGAAACAATCCAACTCATTAAACCATTTTTGGAAATATCAAAATATTCAGTTAACTGGAATAAAAACTGCAGCTGGGATGCGACCGTCCATGCATCACCTACTCCTCTGTGCACACGATACGTCAGGTGTTTGGGGCATCAACAGTTACCCCAATCTGAACTTCACTTAACTCCTCTACTCAGGACAATAGCTGACAGTAATCGTTGCAGTGTGAACCTACCAGCAACTAATATGGGAAGAAAAGCCTGCGAAACAATGTTTTACTCCCCAAAATGAACCACGTTTTCAATTATTCCAACTTAACCTAAGTATGTCTGGTCCAAATCATAATATTGTACTAAACCTGTAATAATATGAACAGCATCACACACATCAAAAGATACAATTTAGTCTTAAAGCTCCAAAATGTTTTTGACTAATTATTGCATATTATCTTCAACACATCTCGAAATGACTTCATGCTAAACACGTTCATTTACCTTGCTGGAACCTTCTCTGCTGACGGTGTCTACATTCCAGGGTAGTTCCTTCACATCTTGCTGATATTATTCTAAGAGGACTTTTCATCCTTCTCAAGTTTCTTCACCTCAGCCTGGACCTTCTTCAGCTCAGCCTCTCGCTCCTCATCCTCCCCTCCCTCCTTCATTCGTTCTTCCAGGTGTCCAAGTCTTCTCTGGGCTTCCTGCAGCAGCCTCTGCCATTCTGCAAAGTTATGTTCCAAATATTCACCCCTCTGCTGAAACTCTGCCGTCTTCTCCAGCCTGGCCTTTTGCGGTACATATGAGTAGATAAAGACAAATGGACACTGATGAAAATGGAACATGTGGAAAAGAAAGTGATAAAGAATGCCAAAATATAGCATATGGGAGGATGAACATATGAATAAAAGACTAGAGGAAAAACTGCATTTTACAAACTGCAGAATGAATAATGCAAAATATAGGAAAAAAAAATAAAGCAACAACACACAAAAGGGTTTTAAGAGACCACAGTTTACACCAAAAACTAAAATTTCCAAATGCAAACATCCCCCATCATGAACCTTATGTTCCATATTTTCATGAACATATAAACTTCTCACTAGCAGAGTTATCTGGACTTTCCCACATCTAGGAGAGTTTTAAGGCTTTACCACTGTTGAATGTCACAAAACAGGAAGGACAACATGGACATGGGCCATCAGGGGAATACCAGATACACACACTATCACTTTCACTTACCAATTTATGATGACGAAGTTTGATCAGTCACTTACAGTGAGGAAAATAAATATCTGAACACCCTGCGACTGCAAGTTCTCCCACTTAGAAATCATGGAGGGGTCTTAAATTTTCATCTTAGGTGCATGTCCACAGTAAGAGACATAATCTAAAAATAAAATCCGGAAATCACAACGTATGATTTTTTAATAATTTATTTGTGTGCTACTGCTGCAAATAAGTATTTGAACACCTGCCAATCAACAAAGATTCTGGCCCTCAAAGGCCTGTTAGTCCGCCTCTAAAAAGTCCACCTCCACTCCACTTATTATTCTAAATTAGAAGCATCTGTTTGAGGTGGTTAGCTGCATAAGGACACCTGTCCACCCCACACAATCAGTAAGACTCTAAATGCTAACATGGCTACGACCAAAGAGCTGTCCAAAAACACTAGAGACAAAATTGTAGACCTCCACAAGGCTGGAAAGGGCTACGGAGCAATTGCCAAGCAGCTTGGTGAAAAAAGATCAACTGTTGGAACAATTATTAGAAAATGGAAGAAGCTAAACATGACTGTCAGTCTCCCTAGGACTGGGGCTCCATGCAAGATCTCACCTCGTGGCGTATCAATGATCCTAAGAAAGGTGAGGAATCAACCCAGAAACCTGGCTGATCTGGACAAGATCTGTGTGGAGGAATGGGCCAAAATCCCTGCTGCAGTTTGTGCAAACCTGGTGAAAACAGGAAACGTTTGACATCTGTAACTGCAAACAAAGGCTACTGTACCAAATATTAACATTGATTTTCACAGGTGTTCAAATACTTATTTGCAGCAGTAACACACAAATAAATTATTTTTAAAAAATCATACATTGTGATTTACGGATTTTTTTTTTTTAGATTATGTCTCTTACTGTGGACATGCACCTAAGATGAAAACTTCAGACCCCTCCATGATTTCTAAGTGGGAGAACCTGCAAAGTCGCAGGGTGTTCAAATACTTATTTTTCTCACTGTAAGCTTAGTACTGATATTCACAACTGACTAAAGAAGCTTCATCACTGGTGATTAAGTCCTACATGTGTTTTAGAAAGAGTGAAGGGTTCCTATACATTTTTCACATAGAAATTCCCTACTTTTCCAGGTTAAACTTTCCAGAGTTTTACATGAATTTATGGCAAAAATTGCTCCCAAGGAGGGAAACACAGAAAGGAAGAAACAGGAAAGGTAGTAAAACAGGAAAGAAAGGAAGGTAGGTCGAACACAAGGACAAAAGGAATGAAGGACAGAAGTTAGAGGGTTGGCCAAAGTGAGGGAAGGAAGGATACAAAGAAGGGATGAGGGTTGAAGGGAGGACACAAGAAATGAAGAAAAGACACACAGGGGAGACAAAATGAACATAGGGAAGGAGGTAGGATAGAAAGAATGAAGAAGAAAAGGGAGAAAGAAAGGATGGAAGGATTGAAAATAAGAGGGGACACATGGAAGGAATAATGGTAGAACACAATGAAGGAAGGGCAGAGGTAAGGAAAGAAGGAAGTACTTGAATGAGGGACGTAAGCAATGACATAATGACACAATGGAGAGAAAGACACAAGATGGAAAGACATAAGAATGGAAGGACAGCAGGAAGGAAAAACACACTGAGTCCAAGCAGTTAAGGGCACCACTAAGGAAGGAAGGAAGAAAGGGCAAATAGTTCATGCTTTGCAGACTGATTAGGAACCTGCTAATATTTGTGCTCCCAAAAAGTATTCTGGATGAGAATTTTATTATAATGAACCTAGGTACTCCTTTTATTATTGTCGTATATTAGTTTTAATTCTACAATTTACATTAAAACTGGTTGATCGGATTCTAGCAAACACAATTGCAAAGAAAATGCGCTTCTAAGTGGCATCTGGCGAACAAACAGAGTCTGGCTAAAGCGCCGCTTAAAAATTAACCAAAACATTTTAACTAAATTAAAGCCTTCTGCTTTCTGTAAAACGTATCTCCAGCATTTCTTCACTGCACCATCTTGTAAAATTTGAGTGAGATTACACCCAAACATGCAAATATCAGGCATAATATTAGGACCACCTGCAAGATAATAAATTTGTTTAAAATTCTGTACCCTTTTTTGCTGCCAAAACTGCCCTGGCCCAACAAGGCATACAGTCCTCTAGACCCCTGAAGATTTTCTGGCACCAAGACATTAGCGCCAGATCTTTAAAGTTCTGTTAGTTACAGGATAGGGCTTGTTTAGCCAGCATATCCCACAGATGCTTGGTTGGATCGAGATCTGGAGAATATGGAAGTCAAGTCAACACATGTTGTGATCCTAAGTGACTCCGAACCAACTTTTACTTTGCGGCAGGGCGCATTATCTTGATGAAAGAGGTATCACCCATTAGGGAATATTGGTTTCATGAATGGGTGTACATGCTTAAGTAGATAAAACACGTTAAAGTAGCATCCACATAGCTGGCAGGACCCAAGGTTTCCCAGGAGAACATTGCTCAAAGCACCACATTGCCTTTGCCGCCTTCCCTTCTTCACAGTGCGCTCGGCCATCCACAGAATAAAAAAAAAAGAAAGGTTACTCATCAGCCCAAACCACCACCTTTCGTTGCTCTGCGGTCCAGTTCTGATGGTCATAGGCCCAATATTGGTACTTGCATGGGGGCCAGGGGTAATTTATCAGTGGTCATAAAGTTATGCCTGATTGGTGTGGAGTATTTAAATGGAGACGCTCATACCAAGGAATAATACTTGTAAAAATAGTATGTCTTAGATGGAGATTACATGTATTAAAGACAGATGGGGTAGAGTAGTCGTCTGCAAGCTAACGTGC
The DNA here is from genome assembly GCF_021462225.1 of Girardinichthys multiradiatus. Taxonomy (NCBI): domain Eukaryota; kingdom Metazoa; phylum Chordata; class Actinopteri; order Cyprinodontiformes; family Goodeidae; genus Girardinichthys; species Girardinichthys multiradiatus. The sequence continues at coordinate 39,555,536 of NC_061798.1, read as the reverse complement.
AGGTCGCACAGCGCATGCTCGCCGACCAGATACTGAGTGTGGAGCGGACCAACCCGGACTCCTTAGTAATCTTCGTTGGCGACTTTAACAAAGGTAATCTGACCCACGAACTCCCCAAATATAGACAGTTTATAAAATGTCCGACCAGAGAGGACAATATTCTGGATCACTGTTACACCACCATCAGAGACGCTTATCACGCCGTCCCACGTGCTGCACTGGGCCAATCCGACCACATCATGGTCCACCTGATTCCTGCATACAGGCAGAAACTAAAGCTCTGCAAACCTTTTGTGAGGACGACAAGGAAGTGGAGCAGTGAGGCTGTGGAGAATCTCCAGGCGTGTTTAGGCTGTACAGACTGGGATGTGTTCAGGACTACTACCAACAGTCTGGACGAGTACACAGAGGCTGTGACTTCCTACATCAGCTTCTGTGAGGACAGCTGTTTACCATCATGCACCAGGGTGAGTTACAACAACGACAAACCCTGGTTCACAGCTAAACTCAGAAGGTTAAGACTGGATAAGGAAGAGGCCTTCAAGAGTGGGGACAAAGACATATACAGAGAGGCAAAGTACAAGTTTGGCAAGGCAGTGAAAGAGGCCAAACGACTGTACTCTGAGAAGGTCCAAAACCAGTTCTCAGCCAACGACTCTGCGTCTGTCTGGAAAGGGCTCAAGCAAATCACCAACTACAAGCCGAAAGCCCCCCACTCCATCAACGACCGACGCCTCGCCAACGACCTGAACGAGTTCTACTGCCACTTTGAAAGACAAAGGGACAGTCCTGCAACCATCCCCCACGACGCCCCCCAACAGCTGCAGTCACAATCCACCACCCCCATCTCTCCAACCTCAAGAGGGGCCTTGGCACCTCCAACCCCCACCCTGAAGTTCCCCCCCACCAGCCCCCTACCCACGCCAAGGACGGCTCTTTCCATCCAGGAGAGGGACGTCAACAAACTCTTCAGGAGACAGAACCCCCGGAAAGCTGCTGGTCCGGATTCTGTCTCACCAGCCAGCCTGAAGCACTGCGCTGATCAGCTGTCTCCAGTCTTCACAGACATTTTTAACACCTCACTGGAGACATGTCATGTGCCAGCCTGCTTCAAGTCCTCCACCATCGTCCCTGTTCCCAAGAAGCCAAGGACCACAGGGCTTAATGACTTCAGACCCGTCGCCCTGACCTCTGTGGTGATGAAGTCCTTTGAGCGCCTTGTGCTCTCACACCTAAAAGACATCACCGACCCCCTCCTTGACCCCCTGCAGTTTGCCTACAGAGCCAACAGGTCTGTAGATGATGCAGTCAACCTAGCCCTTCACTTCATCCTCCGGCACCTGGACTCCACAGGAACCTACGCCAGGATCCTGTTTGTGGATTTCAGCTCTGCCTTCAACACCATCGTCCCAGTTCTGCTACAGGAGAAGCTCTCCCAGCTGAGTGTGCCCGACTCCACCTGCAGGTGGATCACTAACTTCCTGTCTGACAGGAAGCAGCGCGTGAGGTTGGGGAAGCACGTCTCTGACTCCCTGACCATCAGCACTGGTTCCCCCCAAGGCTGTGTTCTCTCTCCTCTGCTCTTCTCCCTGTACACCAACAGCTGCACCTCCAGTCACCAGTCTGTCAAGCTTCTGAAGTTTGCGGACGACACCACCCTGATCGGACTCATCTCTGATGGTGACGAGTCCGCGTACAGATGGGAGGTGGACCATCTGTTGGACTGGTGCAGCCAGAACAACCTTGAGCTCAACGCTCTAAAGACAGTGGAGATGGTTGTGGACTTCAGGCAGAACCCAGCCCCACCTGCCCCCATCACCTTCTGTGACTCCACAATTGACACTGTGGAATCTTTCCGCTTCCTGGGAACCATCATCTCCCAGGATCTCAAGTGGGAGCCAAACATCAGCTCCCTCATCAAGAAAGCCCAGCAGAGGATGTTCTTCCTGCGGCAGCTGAAGAAATTCAACCTGCCAAAGACTATGATGGTGCACTTCTACACAGCCATCATTGAGTCCATCCTCACCTCCTCCATCACCATCTGGTACGCCGCTGCTACAGCCAAGGATAAGGGCAGGCTGCAGCGTGTCATTCGGTCTGCTGAGAAGGTGATTGGCTGCAGTCTACTGTTGCTCCAGGAACTGTACACCTCCAGGACCCTGAAGCGGGCAGGGAAGATTCTGGCTGATCCCTCCCACCCCGGTCACAGACTCTTTGAAACTCTCCCCTCTGGCAGGAGGCTGCGGTCTTGCACAATGATCATCTGCACTGTTGTATTGCTCTTGCATCTTATACTGCTCTATATTTACTCTCACTCACTTAAAACTGTGCACATATATTTATATTATATTGTAGATATGTTTATACTGTTTAATTTGTATTGTATTGTACTGACTACGCCAAAACAAATTCCTTGTATGTCCAAAAACGTACTTGGCAATAAAGCTTTTCTGATTCTGATTCTGATTAAAATCCAAAAGTGTTGGGTGTGATTCCAGCTTCCTCCTGCCACTGGACAAGGCACTTAGTAGTATAAAACAGGACATGTCAAGCCTAGTTAGAAATTAAGTTCTCCTTGACTGAGTGATTTAAATATGGAGACATATTTTCATAACTAATAGTTGGATCATTTTCATCTTTTTTAAAGGGGGCGGGGATTCTGCTAATTTCAACGTATGTTTCTAAAAACGCATCTACATTTTGTTTATTCACTACTTATTGTGATACATTTTATATAGCACTATAATATCCAAACAATAAATTTGAATCAAATAATCCAGAGTTCTTTTTACTGCCTTGTTTCTTATTTTCCCCACGTTTAACCCCTATCTAAGAGAATAAGCAGAATCCTTACGTAGGAGTTTTAGCCTCATCTGAACTGCTTACAGATCTCTGCATAACACCCGTTAACCAAACTCTAGCAACACTGGCTTTGCTACATGTAACGTTTAGTAAAAACTAACCAGGATTGGGACTCCAAATTTCACAGCTAGAACAAGTGTCTCTGTTGTCCTGGTGTTTCATTCTGAACAAGCTCGGCGTGTCCACGAACGGACAGGCAACGTCTTCATCTTCGGAGACACAGATGTGGTCCCACACGCTGTAGTCGATGCTAATCTTCCCCGACCTTCCGTTTCTGACTATAAACTCTGACAATAAAACATAAACTACCAGTGTAAATCAACACGGCTTCATTTAAAACAGCTAGCAAATCAGGAAAGAGAAGTTAGTCGTTCAGAGAATCAGATTTAAAAGAATCAACTCCGCGGGTCTTCTTCTTCTTCTATAAAGTGGATCACAACAGGGTCTTCTTCTTCTTCTATAAAGTGGATCACAACATCTATGAGGTTTGAGGTGCATAGCGCCACCTACGTTAGGTGGAATATAACCCACTTAAAGTATGTAAAACAAAAATAAAATAAAATAAAATAATGCTCTTCTAAACTATTTATTTATTAATTCATTTATTTACACAGGAATGTCTCTTGAGACCTCATTTACGAGACTTATTACATACATCAACAACAAACATAAAACGTCAAGGTGACTGTGGCTCAGTCATCTTGCACTCAGAAGGTTGTGGGTTCAATTCTGGCTTCCGGCTCAATGTGCCCCTGGGCAAGGCACTTAACCTCAAGTTGCCTACCGATCTGTGTATCAGTGTGTGAGTGTGATTGGGTGAATGTGGCTCTAGTGTAAAGCGCTTTGAGTGGTCTGCATGACTATATGTTCAGTCCATTTACCATTTAAAAACAGTAATACAATCCGCTAAACACCTCTGAAGATCAATAAATACATCACCAGAGGGGCTTTTAAAATTTAACCTATTCCAACTCCATGTGAACCAAGAATCATAGTAGTAAAATAATTCTTTTAGATTTAAATGATTTCTAATCTCTCTCCCCCTGATTCCTTTCTGCGCCTTTATGTATTGTATTCAGCACAGAAAATTAGAATATGCTTGACACGTTCCATTGCACTACAGTGGCTTGCCGTGGTAGTTTTTGCACTATACTGGAGCTTTGAAGGTGCTGACAGTAAACAAGGCCTCTGATTTGTGCTGCAGATAGTGTTCCCTCATTATGCCCCATGAAAGACATCCAATATATTCTACTTATTTATTTATGTTCTATTTATTTATTTTGTCCAAGACTATTGAAATAGTCATTAGGTGACATCAGATTGAACCAATAATGTTTTAATTAAACATACCCTGCTCTTGAGATGATCCAACATGCAATGACTACAGAATTCTCCTGATAAAATGTTTAAATGTGATGATGTTTTCCTTTAAAGTTAAAGCTGTTTTCCTTCGCTGTGAATATCTCATGGCATATGATAATGTAGCGACCCATGGGTGATTCTGCTGCATTTTGAGGCTTGTGTTATAGTAGAGGGAGAGACTTCTGCACCATGAGTTAGGTGTGTGTCCTGTTTATTGACTTTCACAATGTGTTCTGTGTTAATGTCAACAAAAATGCATGTTCCTTTGCAATCAGGAACAGTTTTTAAGAGCAAACCAAATTGGAGCATGCTTTAATTCAGTGTTCACCATGCAGCTCTCCACAATATGATTTTCTCAATGACTATCTAATGTAGAAATGACAAAATTACTTTATTCTGTAGGCTTCTAAGAGTTGAGTCAGTGTGTAAGAGTGTGCAATGGAATGCTGGAAGAAAAATAGAGAAAGGATCACCCTGCAATTGACTGACTAGCCAGCACATGTCAAGAGAAGACTTTGTACCTAAGTAACCAAGCCTGGATCAACTTGGTTAAAAGTTGGCTGTGTTGTTTTTATTCAGTGGGACATTCATTAATTTTTCAGCAAGATTTTTTTGTTTTTGCTGGGGATCATTTTCACCCAATGCAGAGATAAGGCCGAGAGACCTGATGGAACCTGGAGCAAGAAGCACCAGCTGGTTCCCAGAAAGTAAACAGACTCAAAAATTAGGTATTCCCTGTCCTGTTATATGATATGGCTGTTATCTGCCTTCTGACCTCCAGGACTTCCTCTGTTGAGACCCCTCTTATGATTTCTTCTAAACCTTACCTTAGACTCCCAACAGGTATTTACGAATCCACAAAAAAACATGGGTTTACCTTTTTAAGAGACAGAGAGAGGCCATTTAATAAAGTTAAGTCTTTTATCAGCCAAAGAAAATCTGAATGTTCATTATATTAGTGGGATTACTAACAGTTTAACTGTTGATTATTTAGTGGCTAAATGCAATATAATCATTCAACGTGAAGTTGAAGCATTCATATTTTGATTATGAAAATAAATTCATTTTTATTATTTATTTCTCTCATTCCGTTCATCAAATTATTCTAAATGATTTAGGCTTGCTGAAAAAGATAATTTACTCTTAAGACAAACAGACAGATTTTAAAGAGGGAGACTGATAACAATATGTTTAATGAGACTCATCTGATAAATACATACTGGTACTTCCCATGCATCATTTTATCAATTTCTATCAAAAGTCTAGGTTACTGGTTTTCAACTGAGGCTACAAGGGGTTGCAAATGCGTGCTGTTAATTATTACTGTTAATTATGTCATTTTGGATATTTTTTTTGTTTGGGCGAACACATTTCTAGAAATAATGTCATCTAAAGAAGTTTTTAGAATTCACAAATACAAAAAAAAGTGTCACAAACCCTGAAACGCCGACCAGCTGCTTCTGGTCATTCCTAGTTCCAAGCGGAAGCTTAGAGGGGATAGAGTCTTATATTGGGGCCCCTAGGTTAGGCCCTGTTGTGGAATTGTCTTATCAAAGTGGGTAGAAGTTGACTCATAACAAGAGAAAATCCGGACTTTGTCTCAATAAGTTTTATTCAAAGGCATTCAGCGTTTGAAGACCCTGACACTGAGGTTAGTCAGTGAAACAGAGCCCCGATCAACATTTACACACAATATTTATACCAGAACATGACAGTGTTATCCCAACTGCAAAGAGTCTGTGTTTTATGACCCAAACCCTTCTTGAGTTCAAAGGTGACAAGGTTATCTAGGAACAGACCTAACTGCCCTTCCTGACATTGTCCTAAAGATGGGTCTGAACCATTAAACTTCTGATAATAACTTTTACAGCTTTCTCCAATAACACAGATGTTCACAGGAGTGAGGTAACCCAAAGGTCATACACTGTGGAATGCTTACTGCAAGAATTTCCATCACACTCCTTTCTTCTGATTACAAGATAATCACAAGTAAAGGAAAATTCTTCAAAACCATCACCCCTCTCAGCTAACAGATAATCCAAAGCCATTCTAGTTTGCAAACTCATCGTTCTAATAGCTTAGGCTGATTGAAGTATAAGTTGTGACCGTAGGTAGTAAGTGAGCAAGATAACATACTCCAGACCAAGTAGCAGGCAGATACAGATATGATATATTTCCACACATCCAACCCATGTTCTGAGGACATGAGTACCCATCTCATAAAGGAAAAAGAACAAAAACCCTGGTTAATTTACCTGCCTGGCCATACAACTAACCTCCATCCGGTAAGGCTGTAAGATTAAGAGTTAACTCAAAAGGATCTGGAGCCAAAGATTCTGAAATAGTATAAGGATCAGTCCTGACAGGACAAGGTCTAGATGTATTAATGTGGGTCAAGGCACATGAAACTGGTATAATAGTTTTACAACCCTCCGTCTTTCCAAGGAAATAAGGTGTACTTTCCTCCTGTGTAATACAAATATCTGGATCTTTAATCGGATTTCTAATACCCCGAATTCTATAAAGAGTTCCTGTAGAAGCACACGTTAAATTAGTCTCACTAGAAAATTTACTAACATTTCTGCTTTTTCTTACAGTATAATTCCTCACAGTTTTGATGCATCAGTTGCCACCAAACATTATCAGTATGATAATAGTAGTCAGAAAAGTGATGAATCTCTCTTCAAATCCGCTGATGAATATTATTAGTCAGATTAACCACACATTGTCTTTGCTGTACCTTTCCCAAAATGAACACAAGAGTTATAAAAAATATTTGCAATACCAATCATTAGCATCAGAACAGACCATCTTCCATATAGCTGCATCGTGACCTTGAAGTGGAATGTCCTTTCTTCTGGTACTGAAAACAAACCGTTTTTTTTTCAAAGAAACCAAATTATAAACACAACTTAAAAAACAAAAAATCCTGCTGACTCTCTTGAGTGGCTTCAAGCTGCCCTGTTACCAGTCTGGTACAGGTGGGCGGTTGTAGGAAGCTCCTCTAGAAATATATTTAGAAACAGGAACTCTAACCTGCTGGAAGTTAGGCTTCCATAGTCCAACTAAACAACGGTGGAAATGAACACATTCAAATTTGTAATAATACCATAATGATAAATATCAAGCAATAAACATAAAAGTTAGATAAAAGCATCCGAGATATCCTCCTCAGAGTCAGTCTCGCTGTCAAAGTGGGAGGAAAGAATCTCTCACTGTGGTGTGTGTGCAGTGAGGCAAATGACCTTATGATTTCTAACTTTCAGGCAATGCGATGGCCTTAAGTAGATTCTGAAATAACGTTGCACTGCCCAAGGGATTATTGTGCCCTTGTAAGAACAGTGTTCTTCAACCACCTGTTCAATCACTCGCCAGTGATCAGCTTACAGTTCTTTATCTTGTGGTGGTCCGCTGTCCTCACACCTTTCAGGCCGTGGATGATCCAGTTGGAAGATGACTTGCGTCCTGGAAGCCAGATGAAGCTGGAGGAGCTGGAGCTTTCCTGCAGCTTTTCTGGGTGTCTAGTAGGATCTGATATGGGCCATTCCAGCGCCTGGACTTCCTGTGTTTTCTCCTAGATTCTCTGACCAGAATCCAGTCCCCAGGAATAAAGGACTGGAGGGTGGAAGTGGCTGTTTCTGGTAATGCAGCCTTCACCGTCTGTGAAACTTGAGAAAACACAGTGGACAGGTTTTGACAGTAAAACAACATCCTATCTTCACACAAAGATGTGGAAGAAAATTATCTTGGCTATAACTCCATGTCCAAATTAGGAGACCTGCCACACAGCACTTCAAAAGGACTGAGATTTGCCTGTGTCCTTTGTCTCAATCTCATATAAGTGAGAACAATAGGTAGAGCCTTGACAACACTTGGCTAATTTTCAATTCAAAGTCCCATTCTCAAACCTAAGTGCTTAACTACATGAACTTCATCAAAACATCCAACAAAATCCAAATAATTGATCTTCTGACTTCACCTGATATACTAGCAGTGACCATCAGCTAAATATTCTGAATATCAAAAATGTGACATGATGTTTGAGGATTACAGGTCAACATTTCATAGTTTCAGAATACCCACAAAGAATTTCAAAAATGGTCTAATCTGTGGAGATATAAAATTTCACAAAAAATCAACACCATAATTTCAGAGAGGTTTTCAGAATGTGGTCTTAGGGAGCTATGCACCATTTATATAAACAAAGTACAACGTTTCTCTCGCATTGTCACTAAGTCCTCACTGGAGGTATGAGCTACCCTTTTTCCCATGAGTGCTAAAACTTTTGGAACCCCATGTTACTTTATTCTGACATTCCCCTCTTCTGGCGCAGGGTCCAACCCATGCGACAATTCAGCAAAAAGTCTGAACAAAAATGTTTAGTAACCAAGATCACATAACCTAGAACCAAAGAAATGAATTCTGACATAACTATGTGTCACTATGAATTTAACGAAAGCAACATAAAGAAAATCCAGATGTTTTTAACTGCAATTCAGTTCCATTAACAACTAAACACAAACTTTAGTTATTCAGTTCATCAATGTCTCACTTAGAAATTAGTCACATATCCTCCTGATTTGTCTTGTATGAAGATGAGTATTAGATTAATGGACATCTAATGTAATTCAGATGCATAAACCCTACAAATTGAATCTCATAAATAATTCCCACCAAGTATGAAATCATAACTCTGATTCTTTATCAAAAATATATTCCTTACTTTTGGCATATCTTGAATTGTCAGTTAGCTTAATGGTACCAGGGAAACTTTCAATCTAATAAATCACCAATGATTCTGCATGCAAAACTAATTCTTCAAACTAGTTTAAACTATTTTATTAACCTTTTAGTAAAAAACACATAAATCTAAATGTCTTGCTACATCCTTAATCATTATACAAAAAAACATGTTTTTAAGGCAACAATCACTACAAGCATTTTGATTCTATTGTCTGTTAAACAGTGTTAAAACTCAGGAAGGGAGGTGCTGAGCGTTACCATGACAACAAAGGCATGAACCAACCTGGTAGGTGGGCGGAGTCAGGCAGAACTAACCTCTGATTGACAGCCTATGGGCGGAACCACAGTTTCTTCATCCCATCCCACATTAGTGTAACTTAAACTGCAAAACTGTTAACATGCACCTACCTCAGAAACAAGCTGCTTCTTAACTCTCCTGAAAACTCAAAGTTTAATCAATCTGGGATTTAGAAACATTATTCTAAACATGGATTATTGTTTCATGCAACATATAAACAAACATTCAGTCCAACAAAACAAAGACAAAACATCAAAGACAGACAAATGGCCAAATTTGAAGCTTCAAGAATTCAAAGAAATTTTTAACAATCTCTTTTCAGAATATGTTTTCTCAGCCATATCTTTTAATGCTATAATTGATAAATTTTGTTATGACAATCGTCAGGATCCTTTTTAAAAAAAAATGAGTGCACATATTCCAAAAAATCTCAAAGTATTTAGAAGCACAGCAACAGTTTTCTCCTATATGAATCCAAATTTACTGATGCTGAAACCTTTTGCTAATCCTTTGTACTGTAACTCTGTAATAATAATAACTACAATCCTGAGAGTTATTGTTATAGTTCTCTTTTTGTTTGGCTCAATTTGATCGCAGCTGTATTGCAGAATTTCAAGTTAAATGCAAAGAAGTATTTTTAATTTAATTCAATTCAAATTCAAAGATACTTTATTGATCCCCGAGGGAAAATTAGAAAAGTCAGCGTTGACATTTTCATGTTATACCCAAACTAAACAAAAACTGCAGTGTTTGATTTAATCATAAATTAAGATAAGAAGCTTGTCTCCAAACTGGACTTTTTCTCATTTTCTTTAATTTGGGCTATTTAAATTTTGAGAGTTGGGGAGAACTTATTACTAGAACCCCTCTTTTACAATCCAAATGCTGATAAATGTTCTAATATTTTATCTCTTGGTAATCTGAAATCACCTTGTGTATCTTTGTACTCATATGTATTCCTTTAATCTTTAAACCCTAAGAAATCAAACAAGGAGACTTGAGTTTGAGCCGACCATCCTCTTACTGTTAAGAGGGCCTTTATTTCTTTTCTTTTCCTAAAATGAAGGATTTTACTTGTCTTTATTCCGTTATACAAGTCCTAACCTTGGTTCCAAAACTAAACTCTTCAACCCCAATCTGTTTTCCCCAGAGTAGAAATTTTTGAGTATTATTGCATTTCAAAGCCACCAAATGACTGGAACTCATCATTGGCTTCGATCTATTTTAATAAGTAATCAGCCTACCTTTAATTAAGTATTATAATTTTATGGACCCAAAATCTATGGCTTACAGGCTTCAGGAGTCCAAGAACCACAAGTTGAGTACTACTGCATTGAACAATGGTGTTAACTTTCTGCAGAGATTGAAGGATTGGCTAAATATATTGTTTCTGCTTGGACAATAATCAGATTTAAAATTATTAGTTCACAGCTCCTAATTTACCTCAGATCATATTTGCTTCTAACCCAGTTCATAAGAAGCTTCAGACAAACATTATGCTAAAAAAACAAAAACAAAACAGAAAAACAGATCTGTTTTAAAATAAAGAAAAAGCATGTTTAAAAAAACTTGTTACTGTGGTGGAAAATAACTCCACAGTTCTGAAGGCCTTTTCATGCAGTCTTTTAGGAAGCATGAGATTAGTTTAATTTTTGTGTGGTACCACTGTCCAATCAGATTCTTTCTAAATAACCCAATTTTTCATACTCATTTTAAAGGTTTGTTTTACCAAGGGAAATGTGTTTAACAAAACCAATTACTCTCAAAAGTTTTAAAAGTTTTTAGCTGCTGATATCTTAGAAAACAACAAGTGTTTTAATATTTCTATGCAACACAGAACTGATCAGGTGTCCTTTCCTTCTCCAAAGGGAGAAAAAAGAACCTGCAGAATCAAACCTTTCATAGTTTTTTGTCAGGACCTGATATAAGGTACAGTGTAAATCAACACGCTGCATGAATCAGAAGAGGTAAGAAAAAAAACCTAATATAACCTCTTCCAGCAGCTGCTGTGAAAAACAATGAATTTGTACTTTCCATAAGCGTCAGTTAGCACTTGCGGACAAAAACTGCACCAAACTTTAAGTACTGTGTCAGAAACTGTATGAAGACCATCTGCAGTAGAACTAAGCCTGTTTTAATGAGGTCTCTACCCATTAGATTTATGGGATACAAACTCTGACAACAGAAAATTATACCTGAAGGAGAAACCCATCAGGTTTTACGCATTCGCTGGGTTTTAAAAATGCTCCTTCATGAGATCTGTCCTGAGAATAACATAGAAACACATGGTTACTGCTGAGTTTTGGAGATGTTGTAACTTCCTCTGCATTTTCATAACTTTTAATAACTATAATAATTGACCCTGAATATTCCACGACGAAAGAGAACTTGTTTCTCTAAAAGAATTAACTGGAAAGTATCAAATGAGTTAAGTTATCACCCTTTTAAAGATACTTTTCTAACCCTAAAATAATATTTTAACCCGCTATATCTGTCAACGTCAAGCAAGCGTCACATGAGCAGCGGTTAATAAGCGTTTTTCATTGCAGAAAATAGGAAAGGCAAATGTGTGTGTGTTTGTACGTTACCCCCATCAGTTTCTAAATCGCTCCAGAGTCAGACTGTCACACAGAGTCCTCTATCAGTCCAAAAAAACAACCAGGCCCTTCCCCGGTCTGTTGGTGAGACATTCACTCATTCTTTGTCCACTTTAACTTCTCCAGGAGGGAGAAAGAAGAAACTTTGCTCCGGTTTCTCTTCTGCCCGCGCAAAATGCTTTCAATATAAATCCAGTGTATCACTCTTCTGGCTCTTGCAAACAGCATGGATCGTTGTCCATCTCAGTGGGTCCAGACTTCTTCTGAGTTTTTTTCTTTTTTTTCTTGTAGAAAGTCACATTGCGATTTTCAACAAGCAGGAAGGCAGATCTCTCTCTTTCAGGCCGTGCTGAAGAAGCGTCTCTGGCGGAGTAGCCATGGAGAAGGGCAGGTTTCTAAAATCCAGACTCAAAAACGCAGATGTTGAACTCAAATCCCATATATGTGTGTATTTGTGTGTGAGAGAGGCAAAAGAAAAGTTTAGTATAGGTTCCGATTTTGCACAAAGAAATATTATCAGTCAGTCAGTCAGTTGTCCCCCTGCCTGTCACTTCCTTCCACAACATGAACTATACTCCTTTCTAAAACAACTTTCTTTTCGACTCTCTAATGTCCCTTTTCAATTTTACCTTCTTTTCCGACTGATCGCAATATTTAAGACAACAAAACTTCCTTCAGGAAAGTTTTAACTCTTTAACCCCTTAATTAATGAACTCTGTGCTTTTTAATATTCTTCTTATGTTTTTTTTATTTTTCCATCAACTGTTTTACTTGAAACTTTTTAAACTATTTAACTTATTTACACTCAAACTTCCACGCTGTGAAAAACCAAACTTATCTTCCAAATTAAAGCACATTTAACACAATCATCCCCACTTTTTCCTTTCATTATTTTATAAATCAGAGTATGAAGAAGGAGACACCCCTGATGCCTCAAGGTTCCGGAACCATTTTTTTTTTTACCCGTTCAGCGGCACGTCTGCCCACTGGCTTTTCTCCTTTATGAGGTGTAGAAAGTTGCTAAAAACCACCCGCAAAACCCTGTGTTCTGCTTTATCCCATTGTTACCAATGAGAACCTCCCTGCAATTCCTTTTGCAGGGTAACCGGGCCCTCAGCTGATGTCCTCCCTCTCGCAACTCTGGAACCTAATTAATTAGTTAGGAGATGATGGTTAATGTGTAATAAAAGTAATAATATACATTATATCCTACAGAGCAACTTCTCACCCAGATATATTTGAAGACAAAGAGTTCGGATCTAATCGTCCAGAAGCCGCAGGCGGACATGAGGACTCCCCTCCGTAAAATGGAAGTGGACTGAGAACAACTCTCAGGCTGGCCAGGCGTCCGTGTCCCATCCTGCGGTCTCCTCTGGCACGTTAGATCCTGTTCGTGACGCTAAAATTGTTGTGGAATTTTCTTATCAAAGTGGGTAGAAGTTGACTCATAACAAGGGAAAATCCGGACTTTGTCTCAATAAGTTTTATTCAAAGGCATTCAGCGTTTGAAGACCCTGACACTGAGGTTAGTCAGTGAAACAGAGCCCCGATCAACATTTTCACACAGTATTTATACCAGAACATGACAGTGTTATCTCAACTGTAAAGAGTCTGTGTTTTATGACCCAAACCCTTCTTGAGTTCAAAGGTGACAAGGTTATCTAGGAACAGACCTAACTGCCCTTCCTGACATTGTCCTAAAGATGGGTCTGAACCATTAAACTTCTGATAATGACCTTTACAGCTTTCTCCAATAACACAGATGTTCACAGGAGTGAGGTAACCCAAAGGTCATACACTGTGGAATGCTTACTGCAAGAATTTCCATCACAGCCCCTTTACCTTTGCACATTTGACAGGCCCCTTCACTGTCCATTTTTTAAACTAATTTAAAAACACATTATTACTCATTGGCCTTCAACCCAACTGCGTCTTGATTTTACTCAGATTTCATAGGTATTGATTTTATTTGCTTTATATGTTTGGTTTTTACTATGTTTGGATTGAGTTTTTAAGTTTTTTACATTGTTGTGTGCTTATCTTTATTATTTTATCTGATGTTCAGCATTGTTCAGCTATGGCTGATGTTAAAGCGCTGTATAAATAAGGTTGATGATGATGATGAAAACCGTGAAGCTTATGTGTACCAAACAATCAATTTAATGTGATTTGCACGCAGCAAATTAACCAGTTTATATGGTGTGGCAGAAATACTACATACATATACGCTGTGAACAACTGGGGGTGCCAATTTCCCACTGACACTACAAGTAAACAATAAAATAGTTAATGGTTTGACTGACAAATTACAATTTTCCCCCCTAAGTGCTTGTGGTGGGGAGTCATGTAGGCCGAAGACCATCTGAGGATGAATCAACATTCTGCTGTGTATGTAAAGACCTAATTTAGGCTAAATGGTGGACACTGTGAGCCGGATTTAGCATTTTATTAAAAGTGTTTCTTTTAGAAAATATATCCCTAAAAGTTCTGCCAAAGCTCTGATATCTTCCTTTTAATAATGATTTTCTTTTCAGGCTTTCCTTTATTTAAATAATTATTGAGTTTAACCCTATGGGAAGCATCTGCTAAGCCTTTAAGAAACCAGCAGCTAAATCTGGGTAAACTGCCAGCCCCATTTGATCTCACCTCTGTAACCCTTTGAGCTTGTAATACATTTGGTTATTTTGAATGCACAGACGCACTGAGAGTTGATATGAGATGCAATGAGCTAACTAATGTTCAAGTTGTGTTTGCTTTAAAAATTACCATGGTTTTGTTCGTCCGATTTAAAATACAATTTGAAAATAACAACCTTTAAATAGGTCCTAAAAATACTTTTCATATTCCCACATTTCTATAAAAAAGTTTTTTATTGGTCTGATGTAATATTCTAATGTTAAATGTTGTGTTTTCATTAGCAGAATATCATAATTAACAGAAATAAAAGCTTTAAATTGAATAAATACATTTAAATAAATAAATTTAGACTATTGATTTCAATTCCGTTCAATTCAATTCAGTTTTATTTATATAGCGCCAATTCACAACACATGTTGTCTCAAGGCACTTCACAACAGTCAGGTACATACATTCCAATTAGTCCTAATCATTGAACAGTGCAGTCGGAGTTAGCTTTTTATTCAAATTGGATAAAAAGTTTTTCTGTCTAAGGAAACCCAGCAGATTGCATCCAGTCAGTGACTTGCAGCATTCACTCCTCCCGGATGAGCATGTAGAGACAGTGGACAGTCACTGGAGTTGACTTTGCAGCAATCCCTCATACTGAGCATGCATGTAGCGACAATGGAGAGGAAAAACTCCCTTTTAACAGGAAAAAAACTCCAGCAGAACCAGGCTCAGTGTGAGCGGCCATCTGCCATGACCGACTGGGGGTTTGAGAGAACAGAGCAGAGACACAAAGAGAACAAAGAAGCACTGATCCAGGAGTACTTTCTATGGGAAAGAAAAGTAAATGTTAATGGATGTAGCTTCTTTAGTCATTTCACCTAGAAAGAAAGAACAGATAAACTCTGAGCCAGTTTTCAAGGTTAGAGTCTGAAAAAGAGCACATAGAGTTAATCACAGTAGAAGCTCAGTCAGTAGCCATGTCTAGGAGAGAGAAAGGGTTAAACACTGAAAGACAGGGCCATGTGGATCATCGGTAGAGGGTGAGCATTAAGTTGTTGCCAGCAGAAGCTTGGACGATGCCCCTCTCCAGAAAGGTGTCACAGGTAGACACAGAGTCAGGCCAGGTGTAGCTTCTAGGAAGAGAAAAGAGAGAGAACAAAGCTAAAAGCTGAAATAACAGCAAATATTGCAAAATTGGAGAGTAGTGTGAGAATGTGGCAAAGAGGGGGAAAGTGGTCATTATGTCCTCTAGCAGCCTAAGCCTATAGCAGCATAACTACAGCGATAGAGTGGCTTAGGTTATCCTGAGCTAACTATAAGCTTTATCAAAAAGGAAAGTTTTAAGCCTAGCCTCAAAAGTAGACAGGGTGTCTGCCTCAGACTAAAACTGGGAGCTGGTTCCACAGGAGAGGAGCCTGATAACTAAAGGATCTGCCTCCTATTCTACTTCTAGAAACTCTAGGAACCACCAGTAAACCTGCAGTCTGAGAACGAAGTGCTCTGTTAGGAACATATGGAACAATCAGATCTCTGATGTATGATGGAGCTAGATCATTAAGGGCTTTATATGTGAGGAGGATAATTTTAAATTCTATTCTGGATTTAACAGGGAGCCAATGAAGGGAAGTTAAAATAGGAGAAATATGATCTCTCTTTTTAATTTTCCTCAGAACTCTTGCTGCACTGCAGCATTTTAAATCAGCTGAAGGCTTTTAACTGCATTTTGTGGACATCCTGATAGTAAAGAATTACAATAGTCCAGCCTTGAAGTAACAAATGCATGGACTAGTTTTTCAGCGTCACTCCTGGATAGGATATTTCTAATTTTGGCAATGTTCCGGAGATGAAAGAAGGAAATCCTAGAAATCTGTTTAATGTGGGATTTAAATGACATGTCCTGGTCAAAAATAACACCAAGGTTTTTACTTTATTACCGGAGGTCAATTTAATGATATCCAGGTTAAGTGATTGACTAAGCAGTTTCTTTTTTAAAGACTCCGGTCCAAAGACGACAACTTCTGTCTTGTCTGAATTTAGAAGCAGAAAATTTATAGTCATCCAAGTTTTTATGTCTTCAAGACATGCTTTTAGTCTATCTAACTGGTTGGGTTCATCAGGATTTATGGATAAGTAAAGCTGAGTATCATCAGCGTAACAGTGAAAATTTATCCTATGCTGCCTGATAATTTGGCCTATTGGAAGCATATATATAGTAAAGAGAATTGGCCCACGTACTGAACCCTGTGGTACTCCACAATTAACCCTGGAGTTTAAAGATGATTTATCATTTACATGAACAAACTGAAATCTGTCGGACAGATAAGATTTAAACCAGCCTAGCGCTGTCCCCCTGATCTCTACAGCATATTCCAGCCTTTCTAGGAGAATATTATGGTCGACTGTATCAAATGCATCACTGAGATCTAACAGAACCAGTACAGACACAAGTCCATTATCTGAGGCGATAAGAATATCATTAGTGACTTTCAGCAGAGCTGTTTCAGTGCTATGATGAGCTCTGAAACCTGACTGAAACTCTTCAAACAGGTCATTGCTGTATAAATGCTCACACATTTGATTAGCAACTATTTTCTCAAGAATTTTAGATAAAAATTGAAGATTGGATATAGGTCTGTAATTTTTCAAGTCATCTCGATCAAGCGAAGGTTTCTTAAGTAAAAGTTTAATTACAGCTAACTTAAAAGCCTGTGGTACATATCCATTTACTAAAGATAGATTAATCATATCTAAAATGGGGCTGGTAATCAGAGGGAACACTTCCTTAAATAATTTGGTTGGGATTGGGTCTAACATACAAGTTTTCACAATGGTGAAACTGTCCTCTGCATTAAACCCATCACTTAGGGAGCAGTATATTATTCGGTATAATGTGTTTCACTTAGTGAATTGAGTTACTGAAAAAATGAACTTTTTAATAATATTCTAATTTATTGAATATGACTGTATGGCTTGTGTTCATAAGCAATATGGAAATTATCAGTCCATCTACCAACACTTGTTCTTGTGTTATCTCATTTATGTGATGCACCTATACCAGATAAAGCCTGTACCTTTATTAAACCTGCCTCACATTCATATTATTAATGCTTTGCACAGAAAGTTTTCTTCTTCGGCAAAACAATTTATATACTTCCCATCAAAGTAGTTCCTTCTTGAGTAATTTTGTACATCATTAAATCTCAACCTTCACAGCACAGAATGTTTTGTTTCTCCTTGTCCACAGTAAATCACAATTTTTAAAACAATGACACATTTAGTCCTGCTTGTCCAAATCTGAGACTTGCTGAACGTTAGTTCTTCCTCTTCCAAAGAATTTTATCAGACTACCCTCCTTTCTTTTCCTCTTATCATTGCTTCTGCCACTGTTATTTTAGTTCCTGACAAATGTAGCTCAGGATTTCCAGACCTATATCGACAGACAAAAAACATAATTGATCATGGATTTTTGTTCAAAATGTTTCTGCAATTAAATATGTACACAAAAGAAAAATATGCAGTGCCCTCCAGACCTCTTACCAGCTTTAGCTGGTAAAAATTTGGAAATTCCCTTAAAATTAATTAATCTATTACTAGCTCATTAATAAAGTAATTTTACACATAATCTTTTTCACAAAAAATCCAATCTTTAATTTTAGCACATTTATTCAGTGGATTCCAAAATAACAAAGAATAGTTTTTTATAAAAAAATCACTGGTGCCATACAAATTTGCTTTTCGCCTAAATTTGCATGTATCAGTCTGACTGATATTCTGTTGTCAGAGGAATACAAAAAAGGTAAAACTGTAACTGCAAGAAACAAGAATGAAGATCGGAGTGTATTTAACAATCACAATAAAGATGATGCGAGAGAGGTAAAAACAATTATCTCCAAAGGTTCCTGTAAGAAAACTGCAGCAAAGAACGCCATTTTGGAGATTACCAGGTCTTCGTTACAACCCATAGATGTTATCTGCATGCCAGCAAAAATGTATTTTCTATCAAACTTTCACATATGTATATTTGGAGAGCATGATAAATACTGCTGAGGTTTTAACTCGAATTTTGTGGTTTGGTCTGGTGAGACAAAGATTGAGTTTTTTGACAAACAAATGCCTTGCACCCACTGATAGATATGGCAAAAGATATGTGATGCTGTGAGACTGTTTCTATTGAGTGGGAATTAAACCAAAATAAAATTAGGAATGTTTCTAAAATCATTTATTCCATTTTTATGGATAGCGGGGTTGCAAATAACTGTAGCACTTGTCCAAGTTACCGCACCCTGTTGGCTGTCAGACACCTCGGAGCTCCTCCGGTACTTGAACCCCAGAAGCAATCACACACTATATCTAACACTGACTCTTTAAGGAACGACTCTCAACCAGTTTCTAACTTTTAGCTCCTTTAATCTAAATTAAGGCAGAGGAATGTTTACAGAGATCAGCGCTGAGGCTCCTGTCTCAAACCGTCGCCGTCTGTTAGAGCATGACGAAGAGCCTCGATAGAAGTTCACATATACAGGTCCTTCTCAAAATATTAGCATATTGTGATAAAGTTCATTATTTTCCATAAAGTAATGATGAAAAGTTAACATTCATATATTTTAGATTCATTGCACACTAACTGAAATATTTCAAGTCTTTTATTGTCTTAATACGGGTGATTTTGGCATACAGCTGATGAAAACCCAAAATTCCTATCTCACAAAATTAGCATATCATTAAAAGGGTCTCTAAACGAGCTATGAACCTAATCATCTGAATCAACGAGTTAACTCTAAACACCTGCAAAAGATTCCTGAGGCCTTTAAAACTCCCAGCCTGGTTCATCACTCAAAACCCCAATCATGGGTAAGACTGCCGACCTGACTGCTGTCCAGAAGGCCACTATTGACACCCTCAAGCAAGAGGGTAAGACACAGAAAGAAATTTCTGAACGAATAGGCTGTTCCCAGAGTGCTGTATCAAGGCACCTCAGTGGGAAGTCTGTGGGAAGGAAAAAGTGTGGCAGAAAACACTGCAAAACAAGAAGAGGTGACCGGACCTTGAGGAAGATTGTGGAGAAGGGCCGATTCCAGACCTTGGGGGACCTGCGGAAGCAGTGGACTGAGTCTGGAGTAGAAACATCCAGAGCCACCGTGCACAGGCGTGTGCAGGAAATGGGCTACAGGTGCCGCATTCCCCAGGTCAAGCCACTTTTGAACCAGAAACAGCGGCAGAAGCGCCTGACCTGGGCTACAGAGAAGCAGCACTGGACTGTTGCTCAGTGGTCCAAAGTACTTTTTTCGGATGAAAGCAAATTCTGCATGTCATTCGGAAATCAAGGTGCCAGAGTCTGGAGGAAGACTGGGGAGAAGGAAATGCCAAAATGCCAGAAGTCCAGTGTCAAGTACCCACAGTCAGTGAAGGTCTGGGGTGCCGTGTCAGCTCCTGGTGTTGGTCCACTGTGTTTTATCAAGGGCAGGGTCAATGCAGCTAGCTATCAGGAGATTTTGGAGCACTTCATGCTTCCATCTGCTGAAAAGCTTTATGGAGATGAAGATTTCATTTTTCAGCACGACCTGGCACCTGCTCACAGTGCCAAAACCACTGGTAAATGGTTTACTGACCATGGTATCACTGTGCTCAATTGGCCTGCCAACTCTCCTGACCTGAACCCCATAGAGAATCTGTGGGATATTGTGAAGAGAACGTTGAGAGACTCAAGACCCAACACTCTGGATGAGCTAAAGGCCGCTATCGAAGCATCCTGGGCCTCCATAAGACCTCAGCAGTGCCACAGGCTGATTGCCTCCATGCCATGCCGCATTGAAGCAGTCATTTCTGCCAAAGGATTCCCGACCAAGTATTAAGTGCATAACTGTACATGATTATTTGAAGGTTGACGTTTTTTGTATTAAAAACACTTTTTTTTTATTGGTCGGATGAAATATGCTAATTTTGTGAGATAGGAATTTTGGGTTTTCATGAGCTGTATGCCAAAATCATCCGTATTAAGACAATAAAAGACCTGAAATATTTCAGTTAGTGTGCAATGAATCTAAAATATATGAATGTTAAATTTTCATCATGACATTATGGAAAATAATGAACTTTATCACAATATGCTAATATTTTGAGAAGGAACTGTAGTTTTTATATCTGGCACTCCAATGCAATGGATGTGCTCTCCCTCAGTGATTATCAGTAGACTATGTGTCACCATTGTGGTGTCTATCTGTTAGATTGTGTAGTAGCTGGTGTCCATCCTTAATCTAAGTGTGCTGTAGCTTTCTAATCAACCCAGTTATACCGGCTGCTCCATTTTCAAACCCAGTCCCCCAGCCTCAGGTCAGTTATGACAAACCTTAGGCCATTTATCCTTGTACTGTGTGTCAATGAGCATGCTTATCCTATTCTAATAAAAGGGAAACATTAGAACTTATACTTTATTTCACTACGGTATAAATGGGAAAACAGCTATGAGCATTTTAATAAAGGTTATTCCTAACACACTGGTGATTTTGTTAAATGGACTCAAATCAAAAGTAAGAGTGTTTGAACTGTGTGAGATTTATACTTTGATAAACCGATAAAAGAGCAATAAATTTGTTGGTCAATGAATGTAATGCCATAAGTGACACAGACAGCAACTGTAGTTAAGAAAATAAATAAATGGAAAGAGAAAACTTAAGTCTGCCTAAATTAACTTTTACACCAGTTTTGCAGATTTAAACCATGTCCCAGATCGTTCTGATTTCAAAAAGGTCAAGGACTGGTGTCAATGATAATGCCCCCCACATAACATAAAACCCACCCAGAGAGAAGCAAATTACCAGTTATAGCGACACACACCATTTAGTAGAATGGGACTCAACCCCACTTTAATTCTCAAGAGTTGAGTTTTTTGCTGCAACAAAGGGGCGTTTGGACAGAAGCATGATAGCTTCCCTAAAGAGACTTGACATAATGTGTTGATTCAAAGTAAGATATATTAATTAGTTTCCATTCAAGCCTCATATAAACAGAGCAGACAGACTTTCTAACAAGATGATGGCTTAAGGAGCACATTCAGAATAAAAGCAGCCGACATGTACACACAAATAACCCCCATCTAATTCCAGCAAAACATTCTTTCTGAGCAGGGAGTAAAAGGAGAGGAAGAGATGAATAAAGCATTTCTGGGAAGGAATTACCTCATTCCACCCTTGGCACAGTCCGTGTGTTCTCAGAAAAAATCTTCACAAATAAAAAAGAAACATCCCCCACAGTACTGAAGAAGTTTAGCTGGTAATCTTACAAATGGGAAGTATGTTAATAGCTTCTGCTAACAGTCAGTAGGGGTATGTTTTTCATAGTAAATCCTGAGCCTGTCTAGCAGTCATTTATTGCGTACAAACAATGGAAAGGAGAAGGAAGCATGTTTTTTTTAAAAGAAAATGGCATTTATTTACAATTTCAAAATTCATTAAAAAGATTTTGTATCTTTAATTCATAATGTTCAATCTTTTCAAACATTTGCATGTTCTGGTCATTGTCTTCACAAACATTTATAAATATAGACAGTCAGTGATTTTATAAGGTTTACCACACAAACAACAAAGAGGGAAACAATATTTACCAATACAAACACTACAGAAAACATGGGAAAAAATACCAAGATGTGGAAAAATACCAAACTTCTCACACAGACAACTGTTTACACTTAATTTTACACATTTTAAGGGACATCTCTGACCACGTCCACAAGGAAACAAAGTAAAGCTGTCAAAAGCTCCAAAAGCAAGTTTGCCTATGCTTTAACTCAAAAGTTAAAAACCTACATTACCAACACCTCTCAATACAATTAGTTAAATGTTACCATACATCTGTTTTATAACAAAAACAAAATTCATATGTTTCAATTTACAGATAACTCAGAAAGAATCAGAAAATTGGTTAAATGAACAGTTAAAGATAACCTTTAGTACTCATATACATACGTTTGTCTTCATCCAATAAGTCCTCTCCTTTTCACATTCTCTCAAATTTCTTACATGTCAAATAATGTTTCATTTAAAAACTTCCATATTTCTTAATTAAACTATGAAAAACATTTAAACAATCGCATCGGCGTCATAAATTGCTCAAAATATTCAGTAGAATACTAAATTTCCTTTATTCATAGAAAGAGAGTTTAGGAGCGGTGTTAACCTACGTGGTGAACTTTTAACAATTCTTGATTATATAACAGATTTCAACGTGGCCGAGTTCTTCCCAGCATAAATAATTTTGGAGTGAACATAGATGTAACCTGAAAAATATTTAGGACAAACTTTAGCTTCTTTATGAATGAAAGAGTTGCAACATTTTCCCAAAAGGTCAGAGTGTGGTGACTGCTGTGTTTTTGTAGGTGTGTGTGTCAGCGGGCAGTTCAAGCTGCTGTACAGACTTATTTATGTCTCTGTAGGCACCTGTTATTGCCTTTCTCCTTGCTTTAAATTTTAGTAAAACATTTTGCTGTAAACATAACAGTATAAACTAAAGACTCATACCCCAACCTCTGAACTTTACATATTTTATGTTGTTATTGCACTACACTTTGATACAGACAAGACGTGAGAATGCAGATGTTCAACAGAGACAGGGGAATAAATCCCTGCCTAATACATTTAGTCACTTCTAATGTTGCTTTCTGACCATCATAGAGTTTAACATACCCAGAAATAAAAATGCAGGTTTGCTCCATGGCATTTTGCCAGCTGATTTAATCAAAGAGTATCACCAGTCTTGTAGTGCTTTCAGGGTGGTCGCATTTAAAAACCTATTCTTAATGGGAACATTTTCAATCAGAATTCTGCAGTTGTTTTACTTTCTAACAACCAAAACAGAAAGATATGCATAAAAGAGTTCAATCACATTAAAATACAGTTTAGCTTAGCAAAGATTTTGACACCATTTGTCCCTTTACCTTAACCATAAAGAAATTCATCCTAGTACAAATAATTAAGAGTAAACAATTATAGTCCATTGCAGCCTCAGTGTGAAACAAGTTACCACTGGATTTCAAATACAAAGAGCTCTTGTAATTTTCTCTCAACACTGAAACCATCTTTGAGGAAATGAACATTTCCATATAGTAAGTAACATTTATGTCCTTGTTTGGAAATAGGAGAACCTTCATCAACACTGACCTGACTCAGATCAGAGGCACTGAAGCTAAGCGTCTTTAAAGCTTCAGCCTCAGATTGTTCATCCAGGGATTTTTTTTTTTTACAAACTTAAAGGAACTGTTGTGTGATCCACTGTGCCCAGACGGAAAACGTCCTTTAGTCGGTACTTTCCCATTTTGTTCTGTTTGTAGTAAAAGGTGTAGAACACTGTTGCACCACTAAAAAACAGAGCCACAGCAGCAATGATGGCAGCTATAATGTAGGGCAGGATGTTTTCTGCCAAGGAGAAGAGAAAAAAGGAACAAAACACGTCAAACATTAGATGATTCAAAATACCCAAACAGTCCCAGTTAACTTCCTTCTATGGGGAATGTGAGTTAAAGGTAAATATTACCAGCTGTGGTAATACAGAAAAAACACTGTGGCTCACTTCCCAGAAATGTTATTAACTTTAGAAATTGACCATGCGAAAACTCACTTCGGACCGTTACGTTGAATCTAACGCTGACAGTTGACACCTTGTTGCTGACAGTACAGACGTACTGTCCTCCATCCTGAAAATCAACTGATTCAACTGTCAAAGTTTTCTCAGTGTGGTGGCCTTTGTTGGACGGCAGGGTCCAGTTGTACAAGGGGTCAGGGTTCCCCTCGGCCGAGCAGTTCAATTGGAGAGTTTTTCCACTAATGATGTTGATTGGAGCTGGATCAGCTGGAACTTTCAGCTCAGGTCCATCTGTGCATGAACCAAAGAGATAAACAAAATGTAACAATTCAAACACTACAGAAAACATGGGAAAAAATCCCAAGAGGTGCAAAAATACCAAACTTCACACACAGGCAACAGTTTACACTTCATTTTACACATTTCAAGGAACATCTCTGACCACATGATCCAAATTACTCTTACTTATAAGCTCCACTTACAAAGTATTTCCTGCATATAAAGTGTAGCTGTAATTTATTTCTAGACACTACATACACAACAAAAATGTAAAATATTTAGCATTTAAAATTCTAAAAATAGGTTATTTATGTTGTAAATTTCTAACTATTAATAAAATATGTTTAGTTGCTCTGCTATTGGTTATGAATAGACTGTGTAAATAACCATAAGCTTATTTTGTGACAGCAAATTAGAAAGTATTAAATTTTTGTTCAAAGTTTCTGGAATGAGATCGTTGACTTTCTGTTTTTGAGCTGCATGCTTTTATTTTGAATTTACACTTCCTGTCTAACGCAGCTGTACAGAAAGTAGCATGTTTTCCACAAGTGCAGCCACAGTAAATATAATTTTATACTGGCAGCCCTCCGAAGGGGCAAAAGGTGCGTTGATTTAAACATTTAACATTCATGAGTAGTTGTCTGTTGATATGTTTGCATAAATTGAAGACAGCATGTAAAATGGAATGATTTAAACTGAGTTATACATTTCTATATGTGTTGCAGCTCTTATGGTGGTGATATGGTGATTAACAGAATGGAACAAGGTTTAAAAGGAATAAAATCTCATAAAACCATCAGTAAAGTCTCATCCTTGTTCGAGAGGGCATGCTACAGACTGTGTAACCGGTTCAGCAGAGTTTTTCTTAAATATATCTACCTGCAGGGGCTAAATAATGATGATAATATAATAATTATAATATTAACAAAAACTTCTTGCCCATTGTACATCAATGCTACTATAGTCAAAATCAACTGATGTCAAATTCTAGGAACATGTCCCGATTGGGTCAAAATGACTTCGCCCTGTACTACAATCAAAAATACTAATTTAGATTTTTTTTATGCAAATAACTATCATGTGTTTGGGAATTAAAATACAGTCAAAAACCAGCTTGAATAAAATTTTAAAAAGCATAATGATTCATTTGTATTGGCTTAACTGTAGAAAGTAGTCTGAAAAGGTTTTGTGAAAGTTTCTTCAGTACAACATCATGAGTAGATTTGTAGCCATTTAAAATAGTAGTCATCTATTCAAATGTTAAAAACTTAATTCCTTCATGATTGTTTCTCTCAAATTAAAAAGGAAACAAAGGAGTATATACAGTCATATATAAACTAGAATATGTGCTCCGATGAGAATCGTTTCTCAGATTAAAAATACTTTTTGAAAATAACAACCTTTAAGCAGGTATTAAACATACTTACCATTAAGTCCAAATTTCTGTATTAAAAAACGTTTTTTATTGGTCTGATGTAAAATTCTAATTTTAAACATCGTGTTTTCATTAGCTTCAAGTAGAAAATCCTCCTAATTAACAGACGTAAAGGCTTGAAAACATCAGTCCGTGTGAAATAAATCTTTATAATGTTTCCACTTAGTAAATTGAGTTTCTGAAAAAAATTCACTTTTCAGTAATATTCTAGTATGTGCGTCTGTTTAAACTTACAGTGAACTGTGACAATGAGATCCTTTGATTTCACTACTGGAGGTGGCTTTGGTCCCTCAGCTCCCAGTTCCAGCTTTGCTTCACACCAGAAATGGGCTCCATTGTCTTCTTTACTGGTGTTGTAGCTCAAACTAAATGTCTCACTCACTGGTACCTTTGTGGTACTGTTGGATTTAATGTGACCCAGTTGTGTCTGTCCTCTGTAGAAGGCCACAATGAGGTTTCTAGCAGGAGCTACGCCCTGTACAGAACACTCCAGGGTGTACTCAGTACCCTCAGTCAGAGGTCCACCTTCATTTAAGTGCATGATCACATGTTCTGGAGGTTCTGTGGAGAAGGAGAGAAAAATTAACAAAATGTAAAAAAAATTAAGGAATGACTAAAATAATACTAATAGCTATGAAAAACAGCAAAGACAACAGCATTAAAAAGAAAAACAATGAAAATGTGATAATGGATTAAAAAAAATCACAAGAATTATCACTAGAAAACGTACTCACTGTAGACAGTAATAATCAGGTTGCTGCAACACTGATTATCTTTATTGTCAGTATAAAAGCACTTTGGAGTTAATTCCCACTCTCTTAGATGGTCCACTTTCCAGGTCACTGTGGTTCCATTTCTAGTGGTCTTTCCTCGAGATATTTCCATATCAATAACGCTTTCCTCCAGGGGAAAACAGTCCTTCTGGCAGGCTACACATATGGCGGAGGTTGGATCACCGTACTTCACCACCAGTCTAGATGGAGTTAGAACTGGTTTATCTGAACAGCTGTAATCTGAAAGAAACACAGTAAATAATATGAGTACATTTGAGTCCTCTCACACTATCCTTCAATGTGTCTAAAGCTAAAACACAAAACAATACCTTTTGTAAATATACTGCTTAGTAGGGATAGGCTAAACTTCCTGATGCACTCTGTGTTTAATTGTGTTCAACCCAGATCTAATCAGTACTATTATTCTGTTATTGGAAATGCTGGACCACACCTCTCAGCTGTAGTTTTTTCTAAGTTTTCTCATTTAAAATGTTCCAAAAACAAATAAAATGATCTAGAAGCTCCTTCCTTCTGCCAAACAGCATCTAGATTTTGAATACGCTACATCACTGACACAAGGTAATTTAAAATGTGCTTTAAAAGAAAAGACATGCTTTGCACATGGATTGTTGATGTTTCCATGTTGTTTGATTTTGGTGTTGGTTTTGGCAGCAGGATAATTTGCTTCCTTTGTCGTACACACAAGTTACCATTTTATCACTGCCTACTTCTATTTGGTAGTCATGTACAGAACCATGGTGTTACCCCTGGTCTAGATAATATCCATAACCTAATTTCCCTCACAGCAGATTGAGAAACAGATTTGAAATCCTCAGCTGTGACAGTCAAAATGAAGTGGGTTGGGTTAGTCATCTGCCTGCTGGACCATCTCAGGGTCAACAGGAGTTGGGCCTTGTGTGAGTACTGTAAGAAAATATGTCAACACACTGAGCCTTAGTAAATGACAAGGAAGTTATCAATAATTAGCAGCTTTTTATTTTGCTCAAAATTAAAGGGGTATTTCAATTGTTTTTCTTTTTTTTATTTGCAAAAACAAAATAATTGTGATTCTTATTTCTCAAAAAGATTAAGATGGAGTCATGCTGCAGTAATTGATTATTTCTGACAAAGATAATAGTGCCCAAGCTACTAAAGTGCCACAGCGAGGGTTGAAAGCAATAATATCGCAACCCTGATATCTTACATCCCAACTTTGAAGTATCTAAAGACCCAAATGAAAGATAAAGTGGCTCCGTTTGTGGTGTGCTGTTCTCTACAAACACATTTATATTTATATATAAATACTTAATGTCTGTACACTGTGAGAGTATGAAACCAAAGTCAAATTCCTTGTTTGTGCACAGAAACTTGGCCAAAAAAGCTGATTCTGATTCAGAAATGTAATTAATGTACTCATAGAGTTTACTGTTTAAGGTTTTATTAAAGTTGTCAATAAATAATAATTGTCTCAGCAGTTTGCTACTATTCTGTTAAACAAAACATAAATCAATTATACTAGACTATGTTATTAATACAATTTGAAAACCAGATCTCTTCAAATTCCACTTTTTCATGTGTGTCAACATTATTCAGCAAACCAACACTAATAAAGCGACAAAACACATAAGTCATCAAAATCTAACGCTAGGAATGAGGGGATCGTTACCCAGTTAGATCCACTATTAAATCTACGGAGTCTATTTGCGAATTAGTGCTAAATATAAAATTTAAACCAACCCTGCCGACTAGAGACGACTTCTTGTCAGATGACTAGTCTGCCTGAAAAATGGCTTTTCTAGACTATTCCTTTCGGTATGAAAGGAGGATAAAAATCCAGGATGGATGATGGAAAACTCACCGCAGGCGGACACATAGACGCCACGCAGAATATTCAACAAAGAAATCCCCAGAAATATAGAGCAGGAGAACATTTTGTCTCTTGTGTTTCAGGTTTCTGGTTTTAAAAACTGATCCGAAGCGACCAATGTCCGACGGACTGAAGCGTTGAACTGAAACTAAAAAGTTTCCGCTCGTTTACATGAATAGAAATACAGGGGAGGCGCAAAGAGAAAGAGCTTATGTAGTTTCCCACAGTGTTAAAAAGTAAAAAAAAAAAAAAAAAACGGAATGTGAAATTGAAAGTTGTAGGTTGTATTACAGCGGCAGACGCATTACGTTTTCTGGGAAATCCCAGAACTATCAGCAGAGATGACGATGATGAAGATGAAGATGGACCATGATTCAATCCTATGGCGGCGGGGACTGGCCTGATGCGATCAAAACAGACTGTTTGTCAGCCTGAATAGAAGGAAAAAGAGATTAAATTAAAACTGGGAATCAAGTAATTCCTGTTATTTTTTCTTACTGTCTGGATTTTGTATCAGGAACTCATGAAACGAGAAAAAAAAAACTTTGTCATGTGGAACTAATAGTTTTTTGATTGGTGGCCACGTTGAATGCTGAATCATATGAGGAGAACAAGTAAACTTCATGCAGAAAGACCCCTCATCAGGATTTGAACCCAAGACCTGAACCCAGGTCCCTGTTTTCATCATCTCGCTGTTGTTTATTATGTTATAAAGGTCTTGCCTTATTAGTTCATTCTTTTAGGTTTAGCTTCTTACTTATTTCTTGTGTTCTGTTTCGTGTTTATTCTAGTTTACTTCCTTTGGTCAGTATAAAGTCTTTTTCCTTTGTTTTGTTGTTTCTTTGTGTCTTAGTTCAGCTCCCTCTGTGTAAATAAGTCTCTGTCAATTGGTTTATCTGCCCCAGCTTCACATCCTCTGATGTACTCACCTACATCCAATATCATTCTCCATTCTTCCCTCAGTATTTGATCTTTTTGATTGTCATTGTTCTTTGCTGGATCCTCCCATTACTTTCAGTTTGCCTGCCGGTTCCTTTGTTGATCCCGTTCTGCCTGTTATCCTTCCTGTGCCCCATATCCTGTTCTCCTTGTGCTGTTTTCTGTATGAATGAATAAATATTTTATTATTTTGTGTCTTGCATACCTCAGTGTGCCCAGCCCTCAAGGGCTTATAAGACACTATTAGACAAACATAAGGAGCAGATACACTGGGCACAACATACTCATAAATTATTTAAATAAACAAGCCTGCCGCCTCTTCCTGCCTTTACAAACAAAGGTTGCCTGTTTAAATACATTGAAATTAAACAACATTTCCATCTTATCATCATCACTGAACCAGAACATTTCAGGCTTTTTAACAAATAATTCATCAAACAACCCAATTCTCAAATCATCGTATAAAGGACAATACAACACAAAATGAACTTCATTTTTCACCTCTCCCAACTCACATAGACCACAAAGTGTCTGCTTCTGGAGTTTGAGTAAACCTTCTAGTTTTTAGAGCCACAGCTCTAAAACTACTGGGCTAAAAACTACCAGAAATGTTTGCTTACTCACTTCTCAGGCAAAGATGGACTAATTGGCCTTGTGATAATTAACACCATAGGGTTAAGGTTATGGATTTGAGCTAGCATAATTTAACCCAGAAAATAGCTTAAAGTGACTAACATCTAACTCAGGTTTGATCTTATGAATAACAGATTGTTTAAAGCATAAAAACAGGTCAAAATAAGATCTTCTTATTCTCAAGTGTAAACTAAAGTTATTAACACAACCCACTGACTTCATTATAATAATACAGTTTGATTTTGCTATCTTACCATTTTCATTTCTTCCTGTTGAAGAAGTGCATTAAAAACTAATCAGGTTGTTTTAGAACCCAAATGGCGGTTGTAAAGCATGATGATGATGAGGCTCGTTCTGGCCTCTTCTCTGACTCACCAAACTGGGACACAATCTTTGGGCCAGTATTTGGTTAAAGGTTATTTTTAGTGAACAAACTCGTTCTCAAGTGTGAACTAAAATTATTAACACAACCCACTAGCATAGCTAGACAACATACTTTTACCATCAAAACATTTTTTATTTCATACTGTGGAAAAACTTCAATGAAGTCTGTGTTATTGTAAAGTTCAAAATGGCGCAGTGCAAGAAATGATGCGGTTTTTTCAAATCTCTTCTTCCACCAAACAAACGGAGTCACCTTTTTTGACCCATTCTGTGGTTGAAACATCCCAATTTCTGTCCCAAAAGCATAAACCCAGAATCTGAATTCATATAATGTGTGTGTGTGTGTGTGTGTGTGTGTGTGTGTGTGTGTGTGTAAGCAACATGTACAGAGTTCACAGGGGTCACCTGTAAAACACAAGCAAAAATAAAAATATTTCAAAACTTTACACTGAACAGTGCTCGTAAGCTCAGCCAAGGTACATTTGACCTCTGGAAAACAATACAGCTCAGAGAAACCATTAGCCATCTTTACTCTTCCTGCCTATTTATCTTTTAGCCAGCTCCACTGAAGGCACTTGTCCTGGTTTCATTCATTGTTCAGCTCTGTCCAGCTATCCCAGGTCGGCTTATTCTTATACCCTCCCACTCCACATGTTACTTCCTGGATACTCTGCACTCTTATCAGCAGGCCAGATATTTTACTAACACTTGTGGCAGATAGAAGGCCAGGGCTGCAAAGCTTGAAATATCTATCTCTTGAGTGAGGCCTGCCAAAAGGGAAAATGAGTATCAAGAGCAACTCTCAGAACTGTATCTGAAAGTAGTTATTTTAGGTTTAACCTCCTTTTTCCTTCCAGCCAAAGGCATGAACAGAAACCACACTAACATAGCTTAAACATTATGCTGCAACACTGACTGTTAATAACTAAAGAACAGTCTTAGTCTTTCGAAAATGTGCAAGGGTCATACCAGGAAGTGAGCTGAGATGTCTTACAAAGAAAGTCAACATTACAAAAAATACAGCATTTTCACAACAACTCAAATAAATAATGCAGATTCTTTCATTTGTTGGACTGAAAGGAATTGCCTTAATAAAGAGGACAATTTATGTACAAGTCAGGTTCATATATTAACAATAAAATGTAATGTTATGTACAGTATCATTTGAAACTCAATTAAGATCTCTCTAATCTGCTGTATGGTGTTTCTCAAAATCAGCGCTGAGAAAAAAAAACTAACATTCTCAGTTCAACAGACATCTGGTCAACTTTGGTTTAAAGCAAATAAACAGTTACATGTGTCATTTCGGCTGCGCATTTACAGAGCTGTACAGAAGTGTAACAGTTCTCTGAGATTTGTGAACTGTTTCCAGAGGTGGGTAAATCAGGCAGCAGATAAATTATGCAGATATTTGTCATTTTTCATGACCCAAGCATGCACTCAGTCAATAGCCAAAGATAGTCATCTCTGAGCAGCAGATTATAGCTGTGGCTGTGCCGAAAATAAAAGAGGAAAGCATGTGACACTACAGCCTCGTATCAGTCAAACAGCTAAAGGCTGACCTCCAAGAATAGCCTGTTGTGCACCAGTCTCTGTGTTTTGGTGGTTTAAAAGCAAGCCTTTAACCAGCTGTAGGTTTGTAAACATTAAGTTCAATCAGCAACAAAGAGATCTTTACAGAACAGCTGTGTTTTAATTGAGATTATGTCACACACAGGTGGAGTGTATTTACCAGTTAGATGACATCTGAAGGAAATTGGTTGCTCTGTACTATTTTTAGAGGTATCAAAGTAAAGGAGTCTGAATGTGGATACCTGCTACAGTTTTCAGAATTTGTTTTTTTATGTGTTAGAAATGTTGAAATCCATGTATCATTTTGCTTTCACTTCACAATTATGCACTACTTTGTGTTGGTCTATCTCATAAAATCCCAATGATACAGGAGGCAAGCTTCTGCGAGGTGCTGTATTATACTAAAGCTGCTGTATTTTGGCTGTGATCCAACTGTCTGAGTTTGCTGCTGTGTCCTCAGCAGGAATCCTCTTTTAAAGGCACAGCACTGAGACAAGTATGTAAACAACTACCTCCACAATAACAGCTTATGTGAGCTTGTATATTTTCCCTGTTGCTCCCCCTCATGTCCAACTGTGGCCATATCTGTCTCCAAAGAACTAAACAACAAGGTGGGTGAATGCTCAATGTTTTAACAACCATCCACAG
The DNA here is from genome assembly GCF_021462225.1 of Girardinichthys multiradiatus. Classification (NCBI taxonomy): domain Eukaryota; kingdom Metazoa; phylum Chordata; class Actinopteri; order Cyprinodontiformes; family Goodeidae; genus Girardinichthys; species Girardinichthys multiradiatus. Next base: position 39,522,943 of record NC_061798.1, on the reverse strand, counting down.
TTAAATCCATAATGTTACCGTAGCTTTCTTCTTCTATATACTAATGAAAACATGAGGGTAAAAAGCTTTATTTTTGCTGTTTTGAGTTGCAGAAATTGCCTAAATTGCACATTTCATTCCTACAGAAACCGCTTTCTCTTTGCTGCTTCATTTCAGCTGCTGTCTGTTTGTTTTAATGGGAGATACCTGAGAAGCAAATAAGTCATATCAGGCTTTTCAAAATAGATTTCTATGTAAAAGCAACTCCCTTTTGCATGAACATTGGCTCTGTGAGTTTGCAGGTGCTTCACATAATCTGTTACCAAAACGGAAACAAATAAACCACTTTAAAGGCACAAAATGATCTCAAACATACATGTATCAAAACAAGCTTTTTGTTTCCAAATGTATGAAGTATTGCAAAACCTAACATGTATAAATGAGGTAAAATATAACAGTGAACCGGACATCTTAAGTGTTAAAGAATAGCAAGCATTTACATTCATATAATAAAGTAGGTACACCCTCAGGGTTTCCAGAAGTAGTGATCATTAAATGCTGTGGATTACCTGATCATCAACAAGTGTGATCTTCTCTAGAAAAGCAGGAGTTTTGGCAGTTTGCTGATCTTTAGCAGACAGGAGTGTAGTAACACAAGGGTGAGATGGAAAAGCAACGGCAATGCCCTTAGAGATCCAACTGTTACTCGTCATCAATGTAGAACGGGTTATACAGCGTTTCCTGACTATCTGAGGTCCATCATTACACAGTTAGAAATATTATTTGCAGGTTAAAATCATCAGACAGTTGACAGCCTTCCACAAGAATCCCTTTTCCAGCAAATTCACCTAAAGATAAGATGCAACATACAGAGAAAACAGCTGAGGAACTTTCTTTAAAACCACATTGACCTCATCAAGCGTGGTAATTACTCACACCAGTACTATTTGAAAATGACTCAACAATTGTGGCTTATTGTGAAGGTTTGTCAGGAGAAAGATTCTCTAAAGCAAATATGTCAACTTGATATAGGTTTGCAAAGCTGCATATTAATGGACCACAGGACTTCTAGAACAATGCCAGTTGGACAGACAAGACCGACCAGGAACTTCTCTGTATACCACAGTACACAAAAATGAGGCCATTTGTCCTACAGTTAAAGCATAAACAAAAGTGGTTCAAGAAACAGGACTGTGATCCAGAACAATGCAGCTATTCTACAACTATCTGGTGAGGCATAAAAAGAATCAAGGTGTTGAAATGTCCCAGATAAAGTCCAAACCTCAACTTGGCGGTGGTGGGACCTTAAGAGAACAGAAAAACGAGTCTACAAACAGAAACAGAAGATTGGTCCAAACATTCCTCCACATTGATGAGACTGGTAACTATTTCCTGCTTTTGCCACTAAAGGCAGAGCAGGTTGAATCATGGGATGCAGTTTTTTTGTACAATAGGTTAGGGGGGGCTATCTCTTATTTAAGCAGCATTAGCGTTGACATTGTACTTTAAATCATTCCAATAGATGGCATTATTGACAGGGCAATGCATATCAAAAAAACTATAGGTGAATATTTAAATGTAATGTTTCATTGTTTTAGATTCTGTACTCAAGCTGAATTTAGTAGTGAATATGTTGGACAGCATGAAGATCTGTTCATGTTTTCCCAGTAAAACCCCCTCATAAGCTTCCTCTTTCTCTTTGCCATTAACCTTGTGACAAACACTGACATGGGCTCCTTGAAAAACAGTTTACATTTTCTCAAAAAAAAACTGAAGTGAAACCTTGAGTAAAGTTCTTCGGGGTCACTGAGAAAGCGATGACATGATGGTTTCAGAGGGGAACTTCTCGAAAGATAAAAGTCACACAAGCAGCCTGAATCACACATAAACCAGCAGAGGCTACCATTTATGTGAATGAATGTCTATTAACAGAATCACAACTGTTGAATTTAGGGGTAAATGCAGCTTTTTAATGGGTAAAGTGTGGAAAAGATATTAATGTTTTCTCAATATTGCAAGAAAGACTGAACAAAGCAAAATGAGCCCCATAATCCCTTTTTAGATAAAATTTTTAAAACTAAGTTTAATTCAGTTTCTTTTCATTGCAACAATTAACAGAAAATGTAATCTTTTCAGGGCAAACTGCTCTAATTCTTCAAAAAGTTCGTTCGTTCGTAGTCTTCCACTTATCCAGGACCGGGTCGCGGGGGCAGCAGACTTAGCAGAGACGCCCAGACGTCCCTCTCTCCAGACACCTCCTCCAGCTCCTCCAGGGGGAGCCCAAGGCGTTCCCAGGCCAGCCGAGAGACATAGTCCCTCCAGCGTGTCCTGGGCCGTCCCCTGGGCCTCCTCCCGGTGGGACGTGCCTGGAACACCTCCCGAGGAAGGCGTCCAGGAGGCATCCGGTATAGATGCCCGAGCCACCTCAACTGGCTCCTCTCAATGTGGAGGAGCAGCGGCTCTACTCCGAGCTCCTCCCGGATGGCCGAGCTCCTCACCCTATCTCTAAGGGAGTGCCCGGCCACCCTACGGAGGAAGCTCATTTCAGCCGCTTGTATCCGTGATCTCGTTCTTTCGGTCATGACCCAAAGTTTATGGCCATAGGTGAGGGTAGGAACGTAGACCGACCAGTAAATTGAGAGCTTTGCTTTTCGGCTCAGCTCTCTCTTCACCACAATGGACCGGCACAGCGCCCCCATTACTGTGGCAGCTGCACCGACCCGTCTGTTGATCTCCCGCTCCATTCTTCCCTCACTCGTGCACAAGACCCCGAGATACTTAAACTCCTCCACTTGAGGCAGGAACTCCCCTCCAACCTGAAGAGGACAAGCCACCCTTTTCCGGTCGAGTACCATGGCCTCGGACTTGGAGGAGCTGATCCTCATCCCAGCCGCTTCACACTCGGCTGCGAACCGCCACAGCGCATGCTGTAGGTCTTGGCTAGAGGGGGCCAGCAGGACCACGTCATCCGCAAAAAGAAGAGACGAAATCCACTGGTCCCCAAACCAGACCCCCTCCGGCCCTTGGCTGCGTCTAGAAATCCTGTCCATAAAAGTTATGAACAGGACCGGCGACAAAGGGCAGCCCTGCCGGAGTCCAACATGCACTGGGAACAGGTCCGACTTAGTGCCGGCAATGCAGACCAAACTCCTGCTCCACTCGTACAGGGACCGGATGGCCCCTAATAAAGGGCCCCCGATTCCATACTCCTGGAGCACCCCCCACAGGGCATCACGAGGGACACAGTCGAATGCCTTCTCCAGGTCCACAAAACACATGTGAACCGGTTGGGCAAACCCCCATGAACCCTCGAGCACCCTGTAGAGGGAATAGAGCTGGTCCAGTGTTCCACGGCTGGGACGAAAACCACACTGTTCCTCCTGAAGCCGAGGTTCGACTATCGGTCGGACTCTCCTCTCCAATACCCTGGCGTAGGCCTTACCAGGGAGGCTGAGGAGTGTGATCCCCCTGTAGTTGGAACACACCCTCCGGTCCCCCTTCTTATAAAAGGGGACCACCACCCCAGTCTGCCAGTCCAGAGGCACTGTCCCCGACCGCCACGCAATGTTGAAGAGGCGTGTCAACCATGACAGCCCTACAACATCCAGACACTTGAGGTACTCAGGGCGGATCTCATCAACCCCCGAAGCCTTGCCACCGCGGAGCTTTTTAACCACCTCGGTGAATTCAGCCTGGGTGATGAAAGAGTCCAACCCCGAGTCCCCAGCCGCTGTTTCCACCACGGAATGTGTGATGGCAGGATTGAGGAGATCCTCGAAGTACTCCTTCCACCGCCCGATAATGTCCTCAGTCGAGGTCAGCAGTCTCCCGCCCCGACTATAAACAGTGTTGGCAAAGCATTGCTTCCCCCTCCTGAGGCGCCGGACGGTTTGCCAGAATCGCTTCGAGGCCAACCGGTAGTCCTTCTCCATGGCCTCACCGAACTCTTCCCAGGCCCGAGTTTTTGCCTCTGCCACAGCCCGGGCCGCAGCACGCTTGGCCTCACGGTACCCGTCAGCCGCCTCAGGAGTCCCACAAGCCAACCACAGCCGATAGGACTCCTTCTTCAGCTTAACAGCATCCCTTACTGCCGGTGTCCACCACCGGGTTCTGGGATTGCCGCCACGACAGGCACCGCAGACCTTACGGCCACAGCTATGGGCAGCAGCATCGACAATAGATGCAGAGAACATGGTCCACTTGGACTCTATGTCTCCAACATCCCCCGGGATCTGGTCGAAGCTCTCCCGGAGGTGGGAGTTGAATACATCCCTGGCCGAGGGCTCCGCCAGGCGTTCCCAGCAGACCCTCACTATGCGCTTGGGCCTGCCGAGTCTGTCCGGGTTTCTCCTCCTCCAGCGGATCCAACTCACCACCAGGTGATGATCAGTGGACAGCTCAGCCCCTCTCTTCACCCGAGTGTCCAATACATGCGGCCGAAGGTCTGATGATACGACAACAAAGTCGATCATCGACCTCCTGCCTAGGGTGTCCTGGTGCCAAGTGCACTGATGGACACCCTTATGTTTGAACATGGTGTTCGTTATGGACAATCCGTGACTAGCACAGAAGTCCAATAACAAAACACCACTCGGATTCAGATCGGGGAGGCCATTCCTCCCGATCACGCCTCTCCAGGTGTCACTGTCGTTCCCCACGTGGGCGTTGAAGTCCCCCAGCAGAATAATGGAGTCCCCGGGAGGGGCACTTTCCAGCACCCCCGACAGGGACGCCAAGAAGGCAGGGTACTCTGCACTACCACTCGGCCCGTAGGCTGAAATGATAGTCAGAGACCTCTCCCCAACCCGAAGGCGCAGGGATACAACCCTCTCATCCACTGGGGTAAACCCCAACACGAGACGGCTGAGCTGGGGGGCAACAAGCAAACCCACACCAGCCCGCCGCCTCTCCCCGTGGGCCACTCCAGAGTAGAAGAGAGTCCAACCCCTCTCAAGGAGATGGGTTCCAGAGCCCACGCTGTGCGTGGAGGCGAGCCCGACTATTTCTAGTCGATATCTCTCGACCTCCTGCACAAACTCAGGCTCCTTCCCCCCCAGCGAGGTGACATTCCACGTCCCTAGAGCCAGCCTAAGCATCCGGGGATCGGGCTGTTGAGGTCTCCACCTTCGTCCGCCACCCAATCCTCTTTGCACCGGTCCCTCACGGTTCCCCCTGCAGGTGGTGGGCCCACTGGGGGATCTTCAAAAAGTAAATATAATAAATCACCACATCTGTCAAGCAGCATATACCAAGGCCATGTGGTGCCATGGGCAAAGACTAGCAGTGGCCTCCACCTGTCCACCCCTCTGAAAACTTTCTGCATGGACGTTGCAAAGACATAATTCTAATAATATTCATCTTCTGGCCTTTTTACGGTCAGACTTGAGTTGTAAAAATGTCTTCCAGATGAGAAACCAACAAATTCCACTTGGGTCTCGTGTATTTATTGTCCCAAACAAAAATAATGTTTGTTGTCAAGATATAGAAAAAAAATTATAACCTATTTTATGGCAGTCACTTTTTAATCTTTTCCAGCTGTCGGAACAGACTTTCAAAGTTAAACTTTTCAAAGTTTTCTGAGTGCAATAGTTTGTAATTTATTTACTAAGTGACCTGTTGTAAACGGTCAGAACAAATACTGTTGACCCTCTTCACGGCTTACAGTAATCTGCATACAAACATCTGCAAAAGCTCAACCCCTGCTAAGGAGAGGGTAGTGATGAATAATGCTGTAACGTTGAACATGTGAAAGTTCACTAATGCTGAAGGCTATAAAAGTCTGAATTTCCCAACTAACATTACTTAATAGATGGAAAACATGTTACATAAGCTTTAAACACATGATTTTGTGTGCTGAGTTTAGAGACTGGTGACTTGTTTAAAATTTCCCCTTTTCATCATCATTCACGTGAAACAAAAGAAAAGCTAAAACTTAGATTTTTAAAATGATATGAGTTGTTGTGGGTCAGGAGTCGCCACTGTGTGGCCCCTCAGGTCCTAGTTCCTGTGTGGTATTGGACCAAGTGATTGTTGCCCTCAGTTTGGGGTCATTGGACTCTGGTTGAGTGACTGACGTTTGTTCTAAGAGGGAGTAAAAAAAAATGTGTATGATTACAAAGCTAATGATGGCATTTTACACAGGTTCATTATGGACAAACAGAAAAAGGCAAGATGAAAAGAGATGAAAATTATGAAAACAAAAATAAAATGTAAAGCATCTGTCTTTTTCACTGGTTAAATCTCAAACCAGGCTGCAAAAAAAGTATCTTTGAAAAATATACACAAATATGTATTTATTTTCATCAATCAACAAAATGCAGTGAATGAACAAAAGAGAAATCTAAATCAAATCAATATTTGTTGTGACCACCCTTTGCCTTCAAAACAGCATCAATTCTTCTAGGTCCTCTTGCACACAGTTTTTGAAGGAACTCGGCTGGTAGGTTGTTCCAAACATGTTGGAGAACTAACCACAGATCTTCTGTGGATGTAGGCTTTCTCACATCCTTCTGTCTCTTCATGTCATCCCAGACACACTCCATGATGTTGAGATCAGAGCTCTGCGGGGGCCAAACCATCACTTCCAGTAAGTCTTGTTGTTCTTTACGCTGAAGATAGTTCTGAATGACTTTGGCTGTATGTTTGGTTTTGCTCACTTAGCATTTTGTAAATTGATAAAAATAAACAATCATTTATATTTCTGAAAGCATTCTTTGTTTAAAGCATTTTTTCACACCTGCCTAAAACCATTGCACAGTAATGTATATCTATAGAAACACATTTTTACTATTTACATTGTAGATTCTCACTGACGGCATCATAACTGTGAATAAACACACATGAAGTTATGTAGTAAACAAAAAGTGTGAAATTACCCAAAACATTTTTTATATTTTAAATTGTTCATAGTGATTACTGCTTTGCTCTCTTGGCATTCTCTCCATGAGCTTCATGAGGTGGTCACCTGAAATGGTTTCCAAAACAGTCTTGAAAGAACTTCCCAGCGGTGCATTGAGTGAAGCCCAAAGGTTAATATTTCAGTCATCAGAGCAAAGAGTGGATACTTTGAGGAATCTAAAGTAAAAAAACATATTTAAAGTTATTTTACAATTTTTTGTTCGTCACATAATTCCCTGTGTTCAGTTTTGATTCCTTTAGTGAGAATCTATGTACAATAAATGAAAACAAAATGAAAACAAAAAAACATAATTCAGTAAAATGAGTAAGTTTGTCTAAAACCACCTCTAGTTTTCTGTCATTCCTCATCATGGCTCCGTCAAGTTAATCCTTTGTTTCAGTTTATGAAAGGTATGCTTTATTTTTTGCTTATTTTATATAAATGTCGTAAATTCACATCAATTCTCTCCTGCCTGCATCTGGGTCCTTCCAAACTACAAACTGACAGTTCAATAATATATAACGCTGAATTTTATAACCCTGCTTTCACCTTTGATAAACCAAAAAGAGGGAAAGTATTAAATTGCACATTTTTTTCGTTCTCATAATTATAAAGTCTTTAATATTTACTGGAAATGTACATAATCAGAAATTGCATCACATTCTCTAATGCTACACACAGAGGCAAAACGTCACAGCAAGTTGTCAAAAACATACTCAGAGCCCTTCAGTAGCATGAATCTGCATTTTCAAACCACATGACACAGACTGATATGAAAGCTTTCAGCAGCTGATCAAAAGATTAGCATGCATGTTGATATTAATTTGTTTTGCCATGTAGACCAGTAGATCAATGAGTCTGAGTGTTTTTGTAAACAATTTATCACAAGCTAGAGATGGGGCCAATGAAAAAGGAAGCAGATGTGTCTACATAGGTAAGATCTTTCGTACATTCAACGCAGATCTCAATGATGTGATACAGGTTAAATTGAACTTGCACTGAAACACAGATGGCTGTTTTGTTGTTTGCTTTGTATGAAACAGGAAGCTAAAGTAAACAGAGGGGAAAGAATGGGGACATTTTACACATAGTTCAATCAAAAGTTCAAATCTAACCCAAAGTAAACATTGCAGTCATGTTTCCACTGTAACATTTACCAATAGCTGATAACTGAAAAAGAACAGAAAATACATTAAAGTGATAAGCAAGAAATCTTGTCTTATTCTGTCTGTTATAGGACTTCTATCCAAGCTGTCAGAAAAAGCCTCTTGGAGTGGACCCAACTGGAGACAGGCAGGTAGAAGCAAAACGGTGAGTAGAAGAAACTTAAAAACTTACATCCGGGCATAAGACTAGCAGGCAATAACATGAGCAGACATGGCATGAACCAACAGACATGGACAGGCTTAGCATACAGGAATCTCCCATGAGGAGTAAACAGAAGAGTAAATATAGAGCATGGCACAGGTGAGACTGACTGGTGTTGTGGAAAATTCTTTTTAATACTCTGAACTTCCCTTTACCTCTCTCCTCTCTGACCTCTGTGTTTTTTTACCCTAGAGGAGTTGGTGTGTAAATTCATTATCAGGAAGTTTATGGTTAACACTCCCTGAAGTGTATGCCTCAAGGGAGGGTAGATGGGTGCCCTCATAAATAACTTTGTTACCTCTGACCCGGGGAGGGTCTGGGGATCATGATTCTAAAACTCTTTTAAGTTGAGGTAACACCCATATACTGTTTAAATACTGTCTGTAAACTCTTGTTCTGGGCTTTGCTTCACTGACAGGGTCTTCAAACGCTGAACTGCCTTTGAATAAATTTATAAAGACAAAGTCCGGTCTTTCTATTGTTAATGAGCTGATTTCTCTCCCACTTTGATAAGAAAATCCATAACACTGGCATGGAACAGGTAGACCGAATCGAGCTGGTTATGGCGGCAGTGGTTGAGAATACAAGCAAGACATGATTAGAACTAAACAAGGAAACAAAGACCAAAGGATAAATCCTACAAGACCTAAAATGCACCATGAACAGAAGAAGTAAGAAACAAACCTAAAGGAATGAACTAATAAGAACCACCTGGAAAACATGAATCATGATCAGATTTCAGGACCCAAAACAAAACTCTACACCTCCAACACTTTGAATGATGAATTTCTGACAAACACTCCAGCCACCAAATTACTGCGAATTTTAAGTTTTCAGAAAAATAATGTAATCTTTTGGCATTTTTTACAGATTTACAGAGAATTTATCATAAACAGATTTAGTATTTTATTATATTTATGGATATTTACAGTAAACAAAATGTAAGTTCATGTAAAATTAACAGATAAATTAAAACATATGCTACTGACACATAAAAAGAAAAAATTTGATGTATTTATTTAACAGTAAATTTCTGGCAACTAGCTGACCAAAGTGCTTCCCAATTTTACCAAACGACCAATAAAATAGAATACAGAATAAATAGTTAGTAAAATATAATAAAATAAATAAAGAGCCCTGAAAAAAGTGATTTTGGCACACTTAGAATCCCATAAATCAGGTCTAAAATAGGCTAGTTTTCCTCAACTCTGCTTATGACCAGACATCTAAAAATATTGAGTGTTTACTTTGCAACGTTTAAATATTTAATTAACAAAAAAGTAAATCAACAGGATGCAGGGCACCATTGAAAAAAGTTTAATTAATTTGGTTCAAAGTTTAGATTTAAAAAAAAACTATTCACTGACAAAAAAAATAATAATAATAATTATAGAACCCCTGTTATTCTCACAATTATTAGAACACAAAATTATTGGTAGCAATTTGTTGAATTTGTGTTATATAAATAAATAAATTGTAAAAGAACTGAACCCAGCTAATTAATATGGAAAAAGAAGCACATAGATTTACAGGAAGCTTTGTCATATATCATATAAAAACCTTTTACAAGATTCACAAATGTGTTTTTAATGGGACATTTTGGTGCAACCCTATGATTGTATTTAGACTAAAGGTGAACTTTGAAATTCCTTGATTTCACCACTGGAGGGAGCTGTGGTCCCTGAGGCTCCTGTTTACATCTCCCCTGAAGTCATATCCACTACTATCTGATGAGGCTCAAAGGAAAAATATGGTAAAATTTCAAGTGACCCAATGCTTAAAATTTATTTATCTGCCTTTATAAAGAATGAATAACCTGAATGTGCTTTATTTGTTGTGGGACTTTTAAGATTTGTAGGTTTTCTGGCAACAAACATGCTAAAATATGGCCTTCAAGCAAATAATTATTTTAATGTGCTTCAGGTCTTAGATTAACCAGTTGCTCAATAAATTTTTTAGTGTTGAATTTAATTAGAGAAAAAAAGTTAATTGAATGAACAGGATATGGCACTGTTAAAAACAGAATATTTAGAGGCTGAGGGTTTCATTCATACTCCTACTCGTTCTCGTACTCATACTTGAACTCGTCGTCTTGCGCTGTTTCGGAAAAGGGTCGCAGGGGCAGCAGACTTAGTAGAGATGCCCAGACTTCCCTCTCCCCAGACACCTCCTCCACCAGCTCCTCTGGAGGAAGCCCAAGGTGTTCCTAGTCCAGCCAAGAGACATAGTCCCTCCAGCGTGTCGTGGGCCATCCCCTGGGCCTTCTCCCTATAGGACTTGCCTGGAACACCTCCCGGGAGAGGCATCCGAAACAGATGCCCAAGCCACCTCAACTGACTCCTCTCGAGGTGCAGGAGCAGCGGCTCTACTCCGAGCTTCTCTCGGATGGCAGAGGTCCTCACCCTATCTCTAAGGGAGTGTCCGGCCACCCTGCAGAAGAAGCTCATTTCAGCTGTTTGTATCCGGGATCTCATTCTTTTAGACATGACCCAAAGTTCATGCCCATAGGTGAGGGTAGGAAAGTAGACCGAACGGTAAATCAAGACCTTCGCTTTTCGGCTCAGCTCTCTCTTCCCCACAACAGACCAGCACAGCATCCTCATTACTGCTGTGGCCGCACTAATCTGTCTGTTGATCTCCAGCTCCATTAAAACATTATTATCTCTCTTACCCTGGTTAGGTGTGGGCAAATTAATGCTGCGCGTGGAAACTTTAAGTTATCGATTTGGATTGTTTCTAAATAACTCCATAATAGTAGAAGAGGGTCAAAACACAGAAATGAGCGCTATGCGAGCCATGATAATTCAGAACCGCATGGCTTTGGATATTCTAACAGCATCAACGGGGGGCGTTTGTGTTCTATTGAATAACACCTGTTGCACATATATCCCAGATAATATACACTCTGCAAACATAACGGGAGCATTAAACAACCTACGGAATCTGCAAAATGTCATGGCACATGACCACCCAGATCCTAACTCTTCTTGGTTAGATTGGATGCTCACAAGGGGATGGATAAATCTGTTTAAGGTTCTCTTAGTTGCAGTAATAGCATGCATGGGCCTTCTGTATCTCCTGTCAATATGTATTATCCCATGTTGCAAATGCATGGTACAAAGAATAGTAACTCAGTCAGTCACTGTAGCATATGCAACACTGAACCAGGTAGAAATGCACGAAAATGAAGGGGACGATTATGATGACATGTTGTAAATAAATCACATCAAAAGCCTGAGTGAACTCATACATTGTATTTCATAAAATGACCTTACAGCAGAAAATCGAAAGAAGTTGTTGCTTAAGTGAAATGAGAAAAAGTACAATGATGACATAAACAGGGCAGATTTTTAAATTCCTTTATTATGTTTCACTGTTTTCATTAAGTATTATTCTTCGTGTAAAATAAATCTGTGAAGCTACAGTTGTGGGAGACCCGAAGACTAGTTAGCGTAACGTGTGCGTGAATGACAAGTGAGTATAATTACGGATTGAATTAAATATTCTTTGTTAACTGCTGCAAATGAAGGTACGGAGCTTCCTTACCCTATATGGCTCAGTACCTGCGCCTGCTGATTAGCCACTAGCACATCGGCGCCTGCAGCTTGGGTGTAAATGCATTATGTTCATGCTGACTAACACTTTTATGTTCATTGTCTGGTTTCAGTACAGCTCCCAGAGTGTTATCCCTGCACAAATATGTGTCGTAATTAGTTAAAGCTGACCTTTTATCGGCCGTTGTTCAAAGCTACTGTTAACACTAACCGGAAGTAGCTTGCATGGCGTTTCACAATAAGAGCGCCATGCCGTTTCCGTTACAGGAAGTGCAACATTAACATTGACAGTGGCTTGACACATTTGAGATATCTGTCTATGTATAGTTTAATGCTCTGTTTATGATGTAATGAGGAGGGGGGATATTGTAATCTTTAATTTAGCAACTTTATTTGTTTTATGCTGTTTATACCAGTCTGTTGACAGTAATTGGTTAAGCTAATTTCTGGATATGTTATTATTATAACCTAAGTTGTGTTTGTTGTTTTATAGGAAACCACACATACACATACAAATATCCTCTCCTCATATGTTTTGTGGAAATAAAGAGAAGAAGAAATTATTGGATAAGTCTCCAGCCCTTTTCTGACCCGTACTCTGAATGGCCTTAAGAAGTGCTCTGGCCGGCACCCTAGTATGAACTTGAAGATTAAACCTAGACTAGCACCTTACAGTCTCTCCATTACACAAACAGTTCCTGGTCACACCAGCCTCCTCTGTTCCCTGTGAAAGAGTATTTTCCAAAGCTGGAGAAATTGTCTCAAAAAAACGAAACCGTTTGAGCCCTTCTACTGTGCAGAAATTACTTTTCTTGAATTAAAAACACCTGAAGTTAACACAAGCACCCTCTTTATTACACCAAGCACAATGTCCAAAAACACTCAGTACACCAAACACACTCCCAAAGAAAATATCAGAATCAGCTTTATTGCCAGGTTCGTACATACAACAAACAAGGAATTTGACTCTGGTACACTTTGCTCTCTGGGTTTCCTTTTTTTGTTTGTTTTTGCGTTATAAGATATATTCTGCATATATCTTTATCTCCCTAAATACATACAGGAGTTGGTCAATGAAACTGAAACACCTGGTTTTAGACCACAATAATTTATTAGTATGGTGTAGGGCCTCCTTTTGCAGCCAATACAGCATCAATTCGTCTTGGGAATGACATATACAAGTCCTGCACAGTGGTCAGAGGGATTTTAAGCCATTCTTCTTGCAGGATAGTGGCCAGGTCACTACGTGATACTGGTGGAGGAAAACGTGGGGCCAAGCGTGCCGCGGCCCGGGCGGTGGCGGTGGCAGAGGCAAAAACTCGGACCTGTGAGGAGTTCGGTGAGGCCATGGAGAAGGACTACCGGTTGGCCCCGAAGCGATTCTGGCAAACCGTCCGGCGCCTCAGGAGGGGGAAGCAGTGCTTCACCAACACTGTTTACAGTGGGGGTGGGGAGCTGCTGACTTCGACTGGGAACATTATCGGCCGGTGGAAGGAGTACTTCGAGGATCTCTTTAATCCTGCCATCACGCATTCCCTGGTGGAAACAGAGGCTGGGGACTCGGGGTTGGACTCTTTCATCACCCAGGCTGAAGTCACCGAGGTGGTTAAAAAGCTCCGCGGTGGCAGGGCTTCGGGGATGGATGAGATCCGCCTTGAGTACCTCAAGTCTTTGGATGTTATGGGGCTGTCATGGTTGACACGCCTCTTCAACATTGCGTGGCGGACGGGGACAGTGCCTTTGGATTGGCAGACTGGGGTGGTGGTCCCCCTACATAAGAAGGGTGACCGGAGGTTGTGTTCCAACTACAGGGGGATCAAACTCCTCAGCCTCCCTGGGAAGGCCTACGCCAGGGTATTGGAGAGGAGAGTCCGGCCAATAGTCGAACCCCGGCTTCAGGAGGAGCAGTGTGGTTTTCGTCCCGGCCGTGGAACATTGGACCAGATCTACACCCTCTACAGGGTACTCGAGGGTGCATGGGAGTTTGCCTAACCACTCCACATGTGTTTTGTGGACCTGGAGAAAGCATTCGACTGTGTCCATTGTGATGCCCTGTGGGAGGTGCTCCAGGAGTATGGAATCGGGGGCCCTTTACTAGGGGCCATCCGATCTCTGTACAAGCGGAGCAGGAGTTTGGTTCGCATTGCCGGCACTAAGTCGGACCTGTTCCCGGTGCATGTTGGACTCCGGCAGGGCTGCCCTTTGTCACCGGTCCTGTTCATAACTTTTCAAGACTTCTTATTTTACTGATCCAATTTTATCAGAACATTTAACAAATTCTGACTCAAATAAAAGCAGGGACAAAAAGCATCAAACAGAGGATGAACCTGTAAAGTTTCACACTAGGAGCATCACTGTTTGGTTTAGAAGTTGTCTTCAAATCTGTAAGAGAACAGAGATGTAATAACAGTTAGTCAGACTCAGGTCCTCATTACTGCTCTCTAGATGATTTATTTCAAACTATTAATAGCATTTTGCACTGAAAACTAAAGAGGATCTAAATTAAACACAGAAACCAGCAGCAGATACAAAAAAAAAAAAACTATTAGAAACACTGGTTTGAGAAAGTATTTACACACCTTTGAACTCCAGTTTGGAGTTTATTCTTAAACAAATTTGATTTAAGATTTCTTTAAAACAATCAAAAATATTTACAGAAAATAGCCCATAATAACAAAGCGAAGCCATAATTTCCGTTTTTTCTTTTGTGAATGTCCTCAGCTTTCGCTTCATCCGGGACCGGGTCGCGGGGGCAGCACACTCAGCAGACACCCAGACGTCCCTCTCCCCAGACACCTCCTTCAGCTCCTCTGGGGGGAGCCCAAGGCGTTCCCAGGCCAGCCGAGAGACATAGTCCCTCCAGCGTGTCCTGGGCCATCCCCTGGGCCTCCTCTCAGTGGGACGTACATGGAACACCTCCCGAGGAAGGTGTCCAGGAGGCATCTAGTATAGATGCCCGAGCCACCTGAACTGGCTCCTCTCGATGTGGAGGAGCAGCAGCTCTACTCCGAGCTCCTCCCCGGATGGCCGAGCTCCTCACCCTATCTCTAAGGGAGTGCCCGGCCACCCTACGGAGGAAGCTCATTTCAGCCGCTTGTATCCGTGATCTCGTTCTCGTTCTTCATGACCCAAAGTTCATGGCCATAGGTGAAGGTAGGACCGTAAACCGACTGGTAAATCGAGAGCTTAGCTTTTCGGCACAGCTCTCTTCACCACAACGGACCAGCACAGCGTCAGATCCGATCTTTTGTGAATGTTTTTTATTTTTTATTTTAAAAGGTGTATAAATATTCATACTGAGCTCAGGTGCATCTGATTTCCTTTGATCATCCTTGTGAAGAATCTGTAAAGTAAAATGGAGTCCCTTTGTGGCAGCTTTAAGCAGATAGAGAATGGTGTTGGAGTGTAACACACTCGTCTCTACAAGATCTCAAAGTGGACAGTGTGTATCTGAGGAGAAACCAAGCAACGATGCCAGAGCAAGCCTGTAGACATCTGAGGCCGGATTGTCTGAGGGCACAAATCTGGGGGAGGAAACCAAAAAAGTTTGGGAAGCACTGAATGTCCTGAAATGCTTTTGGTCACCATTATTTAAAAACAGAAGACGTTTGGACCCTCTCTAGATGTGACTGCTTGAACAAATTAAATCACAGCAGATAGGAGGCCAAGAACTCAATGGTTATTTAGGCAGAGTTCCAGAAAGATCCAAAGTGGTTGCACGACATAAAGACACAAAGAAAATAACAAAAAATAAGCATAGGAAAACACTTTATACCAGGAGAAACTAAGTTTTCTGGTCTGAGGTAACTCTTATGATCCCTGCAGGACTCTTGTGGGTAGGTCAGCATTTATCTTTCATATACAACACTAATTATCGACATGGGACACCTGACGACCTGGACGATGTCTGGCAACTAACTTATTTTTGCCCTCCTCTACAGGTATGCTGCCACCTTTTTTCTGCAGATTATTTTGTTTCTGCATTACAACACCTCCACATATATCCTCCACTCATAAACACCATGCACCACAGATTTTCACACTCCATACTGGAAACTTATATTTTAACCTAAGTTTGTGTTAAATACATTTATATTTAACAGCTCTCGATGTTGTGGTCTTTGAGCCAGGTCATAACACTAACCAAACCAAATAATTGGCCTGATATTTAAGCTTCATGTCGAGATAAAAAGAGGGGCTGCTTATTACCTGGTGAGCACTATCCCTATTGTGAAGCATGGCAGTGGCAGCATTATGCTGTCAGGGTAAGATAAAAGCAGGGAAACATAGCAAGATTCTTCAAGAAAACCTGTTCCAGAGCTCCCTGGTCCTCAGACTAAGGAGACGATCTTTCTTCCAACAAGATAATGACATGAAGCACACAGCTGAGATAGCAAAGGAGTGACTTTAAAAGTAGTGAAACATCTTTAGAAATATCTAAACTTGTGTCTGCTGACACTGACCATCAAACCGGACTGAGCTTGAGAGGATCTGCAGAGACGAATGTTAAAACAGCCAAATCAGGTGTTCCGAGATTTTAGAGACACACCCAAGAAGACCCGAGGCTCTAAACGTTGCTAATTGTGCTTCAAGAAAGCACCTTTGTCATTGTGGGTTATTATCTGTAGATTTTGATTAGAGAAACTAAAACTCAAATTGGTTTTAGACTGAGCTTGTAACGTGACATATTTTTGAAAAAGTGAAGGACTGTGAATACTTTATGACCTTATACCATGAAAAATACTTTCTCAAAATCTTTTTACATACGCTCATAATTGTACTGCTTGTGAAAAGAACCAGACTTGTTATTACTGGATGTGAATCCAGGTTTTCTGACGGTTATTCACGGTTATTCTAAACATGTGAGCAGACACCAGATAAACTACCTGGATCTGGAGCCACATATTTCTAAAGAAAAATCAACAAACTGCATTAAAATGAGATCGAGTAACTGAAAAGTATCAAAGCAGCTGAAAGAAAAGCTGATAAAACAATGCTGATCATCTAAATGTAGTATTTTAATATGATGTGCATCACTGTTTTAATCAGCTAAAAACAGGCAGAACCTGTAATTTTATTCAGGTCTATAAATGAGGCATTCAGTAAACTTAAACACTTGTCATTGGAATAAAAATCCAAAACAATTGAATTCATCTGCAAGTGTTTATTTTTTAGTAACAAGCAGAATTGGTTTTGTCTTTTATAATGCGTGTTCTAAAAACATTTATAATTTAGTGATTTAAATTAAAAAATATATATTTCGGCTTAGATTCCCATATAGAGCCGCAGCTCCGCTTGCCAGGAGCTCAGTGAACCTCGGATCGATGAAAGATGGTGAAAAAATCCTAAGAGAGGACTCTGATGTTAAGTTCCTCTCTGCTGAATGACACCACAGAACTGTGGCTCGAAAAACATAAAAACACACAAAATACAAAAACAAAGAGAGAGCGAAGCTCCAAGACAGCCGTTGTCAGCGCCATCTTGGTGGTCTATTTGATCAATATTAAAAGAAGGCGCTATTTGGAGCAGGCTGGGCCAGGGGAACGTCAAAATATCAGAATCAGTTTTATTGCCAGGTTCGTACATACAACAAACAAGGAATTTGACTCCGGTACACTTTGCTCTCTGGGTTTCTTTTTCTTTTTGCGTTATAAGATATATTCTGCATATATTTTTATGTCCTTAAATACACATATACAATATACACATATACAAGGTGGAATTGCGACTTCAGTATGAGGTTGTTTGGTACTTTATAAAATGTTCATCAGAAAAACAGCCTGGGGGAAGAAACCGTCTCTGTGGCGGCTGGTTTTAGTAAACAGTGCTCTGTAACGGCGGCCTGAAGATAAAACTCTAAACAGTTTATGTGCAGGGTGTGTGGGGTCTGCAGAGATTTTAGCAGCTCTTTTTCTGACCCTAGACCTGTATAAGTCCTGGATGGAGGGAATGTCAACCCTGATTATTCTCTCTGCAGACCTGATTATTCGTTGCAGTCTGGACCTGTCCTGTTGGATGGATGAAGACAGGACAGACTGAATGATGGCAGTGTAGAAGATGACCAGCAGCTCCTGTGGAAGGTTGAACTTCTTGAGTTGCCTCAGTATGTACAGTCTCTGCTGGGCCTTCTTCCGAACACAAAATATTAGTGATTCGAGGGTGGTTGCATTTAAAAACCTATTCTTAATGGGAACATTTTCAATCAGAATTTTGCAGTTGTTTCACTTTCTAACAACCAAAACAGAAAAATATGCATAAATGACTTCAGTCACATTAAAATACAGTTTAGCTTAGTAAAGTTAAACAGATGTAAATGAGCTGGCAAAGGACAGCTTGCAAATGGTAGGCAATGACATGATAAAAACGTTAATACCAAATGCTTTTTTTAAAGTAGATTTTTTTTTTTTACAAACTTAAAGGAACTGTTGTGTGATCCACTGTGCCCAGACGGAAAACGTCCTTTAGTCAGTACGTTCCCATTTGGTTCTGCTTGTAGTAAAAGGTGTAGAACACTGCTGCACCAATAAAAAACAGAGCCACAGCAGCAATGATGGCAGCTATAATGTAGGGCAGGATGTTTTCTGCCAAGGAGAAGAGAAAAAAGGAACAGAACACGTCAAACATTAGATGATTCAAAATACCCAAACAGTCCCAGTTAACTTCCTTCTATGGGGAATGTGAGTTAAAGGTAAATATTACCTGCTGTGGTAATACAGATAAAACACTGTGGCTCACTTCCTGGAAATGTTATTAACTTTAGAAACTGACCATGCAAAAACTCACTTCGGACCGTTACGTTGAATCTAACGCTGACAGTTGACACCTTGTTGCTGACAGTACAGACGTACTGTCCTCCATCCTTAAAATCAACTGATTCAACTGTCAAAGTTTTCTCAGTGTGGTGGCCTTTGTTGGGCGGCAGGGTCCAGTTGTACAAGGGGTCAGGGTTCCCCTCGGCCGAGCAGTTCAATTGGAGAGTTTTTCCACTAATGATGTTGATTGGAGCTGGATCAGCTGGAACTTTCAGCTCAGGTCCATCTGTGCATGAACCAAAGAGAGAAACAAAATGTAACAATTCAAACACTACAGAAAACATGGGAAACAATCCCAAGAGGTGGAAAAATACCAAACTTCAGACAGGCAACAGTTTACACTTCATTTTACACATTTCAAGGAACATCTCTGACCACATGATCCAAATTACTCTTATTTATAAGCTCCACGTATTTGCTGCATCTCAAAATATTAGCATATTGCGATAAAGTTCATTATTTTCCATAATCAGCCTGTGGCACTGCTGAGGTCTTATGGAGGCCCAGGATGCTTCGATAGCGGCCTTTAGCTCATCCAGAGTGTTGGGTCTTGAGTCTCTCAACGTTCTCTTCACAATATCCCACAGATTCTCTATGGGGTTCAGGTCAGGAGAGTTGGCAGGCCAATTGAGCACAGTGATACCATGGTCAGTAAACCATTTACCAGTGGTTTTGGCACTGTGAGCAGGTGCCAGGTCGTGCTGAAAAATGAAATCTTCATCTCCATAAAGCTTTTCAGCAGATGGAAGCATGAAGTGCTCCAAAATCTCCTGATAGCTAGCTGCATTGACCCTGCCCTTGATAAAACACAGTGGACCAACACCAGCAGCTGACACGGCACCCCAGACCATCACTGACTGTGGGTACTTGACACTGGACTTCTGGCATTTTGGCATTTCCTTCTCCCCAGTCTTCCTCCAGACTCTGGCACCTTGATTTCTGAATGACATGCAGAATTTGCTTTCATCTGAAAAAAGTACTTTGGACCACTGAGCAACAGTCCAGTGCTGCTTCTCTGTAGCCCAGGTCAGGCGCTTCTGCCGCTGTTTCTGGTTCAAAAGTGGCTTGACCTGGGGAATGCGGCACCTGTAGCCCATTTCCTGCACACACCTGTGCACGGTGGCTCTGGATGTTTCTACTCCAGACTCAGTCCACTGCTTCCGCAGGTCCCCCAAGGTCTGGAATCGGCCCTTCTCCACAATCTTCCTCAGGGTCCGGTCACCTCTTCTCGTTGTGCAGCGTTTTTGTGCCACACTTTTTCCTTCCCACAGACTTCCCACTGAGGTGCCTTGATACAGCACTCTGGGAACAGCCTATTCGTTCAGAAATTTCTTTCTGTGTCTTACCCTCTTGCTTGAGGGTGTCAATAGTGGCCTTCTGGACAGCAGTCAGGTCGGCAGTCTTACCCATAATTGGGGTTTTGAGTGATGAACCAGGCTGGGAGTTTTAAAGGCCTCAGGAATCTTTTGCAGGTGTTTAGAGTTAACTCGTTGTCTTTTCAGATGATTAGGTTCATAGCTCGTTTAGAGACCCTTTTAATGATATGCTAATTTTGTGAGATAGGAATTTTGGGTTTTCATGAGCTGTATGACAAAATCATCCGTATTAAGACAATAAAAGACCTGAAATATTTCAGTTAGTGTGCAATGAATCTAAAATATATGAATGTTAAATTTTCATCATGACATTATGGAAAATAATGAACTTTATCTCAATATGCTAATATTTTGAGAAGGACCTGTAGAGTGTAGCTGTATGTATTTCTAGACACTACATACACAATAAAAATGTAAAATATTTAGCATTTAAATTATAAAAATAGGTTATTTCTGTTGTGAATTTCTAACTATTAATAAAATATATTTAGTTGCTCTGCTATTGGTTATGAATAGACTGTGTAACCAGTTCAGCAGAGCTTTTCTTAAATATATCTACCTGCAGGGGCTAAATAATGATGATAATATAATAATTATAATATTAACAAAAACTTCTTGCCCATTGTACATCAATGCTACTATAGTCAAAATCAACTGATGTCAAATTCTAGGAACATGTCCCGATTGGGTCAAAATGACTTCGCCCTGTACTACAATCAAAAATACTAATTTAGATTTTTTTTTATGCAAATAACTATCATGTGTTTGGGAATTAAAATACAGTCAAAAACCAGCTTGAATAAAATTTTAAAAAGCATAATGATTCATTTGTATTGGCTTAACTGTAGAAAGTAGTCTGAAAAGGTTTTGTGAAAGTTTCTTCAGTACAACATCATGAGTAGATTTGTAGCCATTTAAAATAGTAGTCATCTATTCAAATGTTAAAAACTTAATTCCTTCATGATTGTTTCTCTCAAATTAAAAAGGAAACAAAGGAGTATATACAGTCATATATAAACTAGAATATGTGCTCCGATGAGAATCGTTTCTCAGATTAAAAATACTTTTTGAAAATAACAACCTTTAAGCAGGTATTAAACATACTTACCATTAAGTCCAAATTTCTGTATTAAAAAACGTTTTTTATTGGTCTGATGTAAAATTCTAATTTTAAACATCGTGTTTTCATTAGCTTCAAGTAGAAAATCCTCTTAATTAACAGACGTAAAGGCTTGAAAACATCAGTCCGTGTGAAATAAATCTTTATAATGTTTCCACTTAGTAAATTGAGTTTCTGAAAAAAATTCACTTTTCAATAATATTCTAGTATGTGCGTCTGTTTAAACTTACAGTGAACTGTGACAATGAGATCATTTGATTTCACTACTGGAGGTGGCTTTGGTCCCTCAGCTCCCAGTTCCAGCTTTGCTTCACACCAGAAATGGGCTCCATTGTCTTCTTTACTGGTGTTGTAGCTCAAACTAAATGTCTCACTCACTGGTACCTTTGTGGTACTGGTGGATTTAATGTGACCCAGTTGTGTCTGTCCTCTGTAGAAGGCCACAATGAGGTTTCCAGCAGGAGCTACGCCCTGTACAAAACACTCCAGGGTGTACTCAGTACCCTCAGTCAGAGGTCCAGTTTCATTTAAGTGCATGATCACATGTTCTGGAGGTTCTGTGGAGAAGGAGAGAAAAATTAACAAAATGTAAAAGAATTTAAGGAATGACTAAAATAATACTAATAGCTATGAAAAACAGCAAAGACAACAGCATTAAAAAGAAAAACAATGAAAATGTGATAATGGATTAAAAAAAAAATCACAAGAATTATCACTAGAAAACGTACTCACTGTAGACAGTAATAATCAGGTTGCTGCAACACTGATTATCTTTATCGTCAGTATAAAAGCACTTTGGAGTTAATTCCCACTCTCTTAGATGGTCCACTTTCCAGGTCACTGTGGTTCCATTTCTAGTGGTCTTTCCTCGAGATATTTCCATATCAATAACGCTTTCCTCCAGGGGAAAACAGTCCTTCTGGCAGGCTACACATATGGCGGAGGTTGGATCACCGTAGTTCACCACCAGTCTAGATGGAGTTAGAACTGGTTTATCTGAACAGCTGTAATCTGAAAGAAACACAGTAAATAATATGAGTACATTTGAGTCCTCTCACACTATCCTTCAATGTGTCTAAAGCTAAAACACAAAACAATACCTTTTGTAAATATACTGCTTAGTAGGGATAGGCTAAACTTCCTGATGCACTCTGTGTTTAATTGTGTTCAACCCAGATCTATTCAGAACTATTATTCTGTTATTGGAAATGCTGGACCACACCTCTCAGCTGTAGTTTTTTCTAAGTTTTCTCATTTAAAATGTTCCAAAAACAAATAAAATGATCTAGAAGCTCCTTCCTTCTGCCAAACACCATCTAGATTTTGAATACGCTACATCACTGACACAAGGTAATTTAAAATGTGCTTTAAAAGATGTTTGATTTTGGTGTTGGTTTTGGCAGTAGGATAATTAGGTTAATGACATTTTCTTTTTTTGGATCCAGGAAGCAAGAGCTTGATGAAGCTATTGTGGACTTCGTAGTGAAGGACTCCCAGCCTTTCTATGTATCGAAACATAAACCACCCAGCCAAACAGTTCCTGGTCACACCAGCCTCCTCTGTTCCCTGTGAAAGAGTATTTTCCAAAGCTGGAGAAATTGTCTCAAGAAAACGAAACCGTTTGAGCTCTTCTACTGTGCAGAAATTACTTTTCTTGAATTAAAAACACCTGAAGTAACACAAGCACCCTCTTTATTACACCAAGCACAATGTCCAAAAACACTCAGTACACCAAACACACTCCCAAAGAAAATATCAGAATCAGCTTTATTGCCAGGTTCGTACATACAACAAACAAGGAATTTGACTCCGGTACACTTTGCTCTCTGGGTTTCTTTTTTTTGTTTGTTTTTGCGTTATAAGATATATTCTGCATATATCTTTATCTCCCTAAATACATACAGGAGTTGGACAATGAAACTGAAACACCTGGTTTTAGACCACAATAATTTATTAGTATGGTGTAGGGCCTCCTTTTGCGGCCAATACAGCATCAATTCGTCTTGGGAATGACATATACAAGTCCTGCACAGTGGTCAGAGGGATTTTAAGCCATTCTTCTTGCAGGATAGTGGCCAGGTCACTACGTGATACTGGTGGAGGAAAACGTTTCCTGACTCACTCCTCCAAAACACCCCAAAGTGGCTCAATAATATTTAGATCTGGTGACTGTGCAGGCCATGGGAGATGTTCAACTTCACTTTCATGTTCATCAAACCAATCTTTCACCAGTCTTGCTGTGTGTATTGGTGCATTGTCATCCTCATACACGGCACCGCCTTCAGGATACAATGTTTGAACCATTGGATGCACATAGTCCTCAAGAATGGTTCGGTAGTCCTTGACAGTGACGCGCCCATCTAGCACAAGTATTGGGCCAAGGGAATGCCATGATATGGCAGCCCAAACCATCATTGATCCACCCCCATGCTTCACTCTGGGCATGCAACAGTCTGGGTGGTCCGCTTCTTTGGGGCTTCTCCACACCGTAACTCTCCCGGATGTGGGGAAAACAGTAAAGGTGGACTCATCAGAGAACAATACATGTTTCACATTGTCCACAGCCCAAGATTTGCGCTCCTTGCACCATTGAAACCGACGTTTGGCATTGGCATGAGTGACCAGAGGTTTGGCTATAGCAGCCCAGCCGTGTATATTGACCTTGTGGAGCTCCTGACGGACAGTTCTGGTGGAAACAGGAGAGTTGAGATGCACATTTAATTCTGCCATGATTTGGGCAGCCGTGGTTTTATGTTTTTTGGATACAATCCGGGTTAGCACCCGAACATCTCTTTCAGACAGCTTCCTCTTGCGTCCACAGTTAATCCTGTTGGATGTGGTTCGTCCTTCTTGGTGGTATGCTGACATTACCCTGGATACCGTGGCTCTTGATACATCACAAAGACTTGCTGTCTTGGTCACAGATACGCCAGCAAGACGTGCACCAACAATTTGTCCTCTTTTGAACTCTGGTATGTCACCCATAATGTTGTGTGCATTTCAATATTTTGAGCAAAACTGTGCTCTTACCCTGCTAATTGAACCTTCACACTCTGCTCTTACTGATGCAATGTGCAATCAATGAAGACTGGCTACCAGGCTGGTCCAATTTAGCCATGAAACCTCCCACACTAAAATGACAGGTGTTTCAGTTTCATTGTCCAACCCCTGTATATACAATATACACATATACAAGGTGGAATTGCGACTTTTGTACTATTAAATGTTCAACTGAGAAACAGCCTGAGGGAAGAAACTGTCTCTGTGGCGGCTGGTTTTAGTAAACAGTGCTCTGTAGCGACGGCCTGAGGGTAAAACTGAACAGTTTATGTGCAGGGTGTGTGGGGTCTGCAGAGATTTTTGCAGCTCTTTTCCTGACCATAGACCTGTATAAGTCCTGGATGGATATGAATGACAAATCAAAAATGTTCACTTCATTTTTTTTTTCTTTTCATTTATTTAAAATGGGAAAGTGGAATTTCATAAAACAAATGACAACTCAGGTTAAAGAAGCCAGAATTAGCCTAATGGCTATTTTTCATCTGTAATCCCCGACAGTACACATTGTTTTTAAATTATTATTTTTTCATGAGTTAATTACTCAGAATCTTTAATGGGTTACTGAAAACACATATGTACAACACGCATATATACATACATAAGTGCTATTACAGGTCCTTCTCAAAATATTAGCATATTGTGATAAAGTTCATTATTTTTCATAATGTAATGATGAAAATTTAACATTCATATATTTTAGATTCATTGCACACTAACTGAAATATTTCAGGTCTTTTATTGTCTTAATACGGATGATTTTAGCATACAGCTCATGAAAACCCAAAATTCCTATCTCACAAAATTAGCATATCATTAAAAGGGTCTCTAAACGAGCTATGAACCTAATCATCTGAATCAACGAGTTAACTCTAAACACCTGCAAAAGATTCCTGAGGCCTTTAAAACTCCCAGCCTGGTTCATCACTCAAAACCCCAATCATGGGTAAGACTGCCGACCTGACTGCTGTCCAGAAGGCCACTATTGACACCCTCAAGCAAGAGGGTAAGACACAGAAAGAAATTTCTGAACAAATAGGCTGTTCCCAGAGTGCTGTATCAAGGCACCTCAGTGGGAAGTCTGTGGGAAGGAAAAAGTGTGGCAGAAAACGCTGCACAACAAGAAGAGGTGACCGGACCCTGAGGATGATTGTGGAGAAGGGCCGATTCCAGACCTTGGGGGACCTGCGGAAGCAGTGGACAGAGTCTGGACTAGAAACATCCAGAGCCACCGTGCACAGGCGTGTGCAGGAAATGGGCTACAGGTGCCGCATTCCCCAGGTCAAGCCACTTTTGAACCAGAAACAGCGGCAGAAGCGCCTGACCTGGGCTACAGAGAAGCAGCACTGGACTGTTGCTCAGTGGTCCAAAGTACTTTTTTCGGATGAAAGCAAATTCTGCATGTCATTCGGAAATCAAGGTGCCAGAGTCTGGAGGAAGACTGGGGAGAAGGAAATGCCAAAATGCCAGAAGTCCAGTGTCAAGTACCCACACTCTCCTGACCTGAACCCCATAGAGAATCTGTGGGATATTGTGAAGAGAACGTTGAGAGACTCAAAACCCAACACTCTGGATGAGCTAAAGGCCGCTAACGAAGCATCCTGGGCCTCCATAAGACCTCAGCAGTGCCACAGGCTGATT
This sequence comes from Girardinichthys multiradiatus, assembly GCF_021462225.1. Lineage (NCBI taxonomy): Eukaryota > Metazoa > Chordata > Actinopteri > Cyprinodontiformes > Goodeidae > Girardinichthys > Girardinichthys multiradiatus. The sequence goes on along the minus strand of NC_061798.1, from coordinate 39,497,138 downwards.
GCCTCCATGCCACGCCGCATTGAAGCAGTCATTTCTGCAAAAGGATTCCCGACCAAGTATTGAGTGCATAACTGTACATGATTATTTGAAGGTTGACGTTTTTTGTATAAAAAACACTTTTCTTTTATTGGTCGGATGAAATATGCTAATTTTGTGAGATAGGAACTTTGGGTTTTCATGAGCTGTATGCCACAATCATCCGTATTAAGACAATAAAAGACCTGAAATATTTCAGTTAGTGTGCAATGAATCTAAAATATATGAATGTTAAATTTTCATCATGACATTATGGAAAATAATGAACTTTATCACAATATGCTAATATTTTGAGAAGGACCTGTATTTACACAAGAGGTGCATCACATTCGCAGGGCTTCATTTGGTGCAACAATCACTACTGCCAGTAGATGTCACCCAAGGGAATTGAATGAACCTTCGGGTAGTGAATCACAGCCCTGTTTTTGACACAATGGTTCAAAATGATTCTATGCTTCAAAAAGCCTCATTTTGACATCACTACTAGTCTGCCTGAAAAAATGGCTTTTCTAGACTATTTTTTTCGGTATGAAAGGAAGATAAAAATCCCGGATGTAAGACAGAAAACTCACCGCAGGCGGACACATAGAAGCACCGCAGAATATTCAGCAAAGAAATCCCCAGAAATATAGAGCAGGAGAACATTTTGTGTCTTGTGTTTTAAATGAAGATTTCTGGTTTTAAAAAATCTGTCCGAAGCGACCAATGTCCGACGGACAGAAGCGTTAAACCGAAACTAAGTTTCCTTGTTCTTCTTCTTGTGTTTCTTTTTTTGGGCGGTTGGCAAATGACTTTGAGGTACGCATTACCTCCACCGACTGGTATGGAGTGTGGTTCTTTGTGGTTTTAAATTTACTTATTTACAATTACAATAATCAACTTCTCTTAAAAAAAATCTAACTATGATTTGAATATGTCTGCTCCCTAAACGTCTTTGCAATGTATCTATCAAATTTAATTTTTCTTCAATACCTACAAATTCCCGCCTATAAATTGTTCTTTCTTGTTCATATTTCTGACACTTCAGTATTACATTTTGTCACATTTTCCTGTATTATGTTTCTTTATCTTAAACAATGTAGAATTAAGTGCTTTATGTCCAAATCTTAATCTTGTAATTAACCTTTCCTCTTTTCTGCTCCTACTTCCAGTTCTTACTTGTCCTGTCGGGCTGCACGGTGGTGCAGTTGGTAGCACTGTTGACTTGCAGCAAGAAGGTCCTGGGATCAATACCCATCCAGGGGTCTTTCTGCACGGAGTTTGCATGTTCTCCCTGTGCATGTGTGGGTTCTCACTGGGCTTCCTCCTACAGTCCAAAGACATGCCTGTTAGGTTAATTGGTCTCTCTAATTTGCCCTTAGGTGTATGAATGATTGTGTGTTGCCCTGCGATGGACTGGCAACTTGTCCAGGGTGTACCCTGCCTCTTGCCCATTGACTGCTGGAGATAGGCACCAGGTTCCCTGTGACCCACTATGGAATAAGCAGTAGAAAATGACTGACTTCTCCTATCTTGTTGATTCTATAAAATCATCTTTCTTTCCTTTCTTCATCCTACCTTTTTTGCCACTCCGTCTTGATTTTCTGTTTAATGATATTTCTCGCCTCTGACCTACTAATATTAATTATAAAGCTAATCTGGTTCTGTGTTGCCTATTTTGCCATCCTGTCTGCCATCTCATTCCCTCCAACTCCTACGTGCGCTGGTACCCATAAAAACACGAATATTAATCCCATCCTTTGTATTCTGAATAAAATATGTTTTGTTTCCAACAAAATGTCTGGCTTGCCATCTGAATGAGTATGTTTTAAACTTAATAATGCTGAACTTGAGTCTGAACAAATTATTGTTTTTAATGGTTTTATGTCCTCCACCCACTGCACTGCTAACAATATTGCTAATAATTCTCCTGAATATACTGATAATCAATCCATTTGTAATTCTTTTTCCTACTTTTATTTTAAATTCTGCTATTATAAATGCTGCTCCTATTTTTTCATCTGTTTTTGATGCATCTGTGTAAATCTGAACATATTGAAAGTCATTGTTTATATATTCTTGTATTATACTTGAATCTAAACTATATTTTGGATCCTTTTTCTTTTCCATTAATGCTATATCCACCACTGCCTCTGGTAATAGCCATGGTGATACCACTGGCAAAGGCAACATTGAACTTATTTCTATATGATGTATTTGAAATTCTTGTTATGTTATTGATAATCCATCCAAAACTCTTAATTTTTTTTTTTTTTTTCTTTTTCCCAGCATGATTTTAAAATATCACGTGTGGGATGATTCAGATTATTGCCATGTAAATTTATCCAGTAATTTATTGTTAACTGTTTCCTTCATAGATCTGCATATGACAAATAAACCATATTAATGCCATATCAGTGCTGTTTGTTTTGTGAGCAGTTTGTCAAATGTGCTGCTGTTCCAAAATGCACAGCTTTCCCAAGGTGATTAACAACTTTTGCAAGCAAACACAAAAGAAAAGAAAATTCCCCCATGTCCCCTTGCGGGCTCTGTAGTACCATACTTTACCTTTAACCAGGGGCTTAATAAATATAACTCTAAGTGTGTTTAACAAATTGATTATATTAACCTACAATGACACAATGACATTGAAACTGCTTTAAGAGGCAACAAACTTCGTTTTGTGTGTTAATAATATACTAGGTTAATCTTTAAGGACAAAACTAACACCTATAGGTTTGTTTGAATTGATAAAAAGGTAGAATATGCTGTTCTGCACAGGATATTACTCTACAGTAATACATCAAAAGAGAATTTAAAAAAGGATGTTCCATGATGTTTTATTGTACAAAGTAACAATTTTTCACTGATGGTTTCTTTTCACTGATGGTTCCTTGAACCGCCACCTTAACGTGGTGGAGGGGTTTGAGTGCTGGAATGATCCTAGAGGCTATGTTGTCTGGGGCTTAAATGCCCCTGGTAGGGTCTCCCATGGCAAACAGGCTCTAGGTGACGGGTCAGACAAAGAGCGATTCAAGAACCCCTCATGACAACCACAAAATCGAGGCACGTGACGTCGCCCGGTACGGCGGAGCCGGGGTCGCACCCTGGAGCCAGGCCTGGGGTCAGGACTCGTCGGAGAGCGCCTGGTGGCTGGGTTGCTCCTCGCGGGACCCGACCGGGCCAAGCCCGAATGAGAGACGCCCCAGTGGGCCCACCACCTGCAGGGAAACCGTGAGGGACTGGTGCAAAGAGGATTGGACGGCGGACGAAGGTGGAGACCTCGGCGGCCCGATCCCCGGATGCTTAGGCTGGGTCTAGGGACGTGGAATGTCACCTCGCTGGGGGGCAAGGAGCCTGAGCTTGTGCGGGAGGTCGAGAGATTTCGACTAGAATTAGTCGGGCTTGCCTCCACACACAGCGTGGGCTCTGGAACCCATCTCCTCAAGAGGGGCTGGACTCTCTTCTACTCTGGAGTGGCCCGTGGGGAGATGCGGCGGGCTGGGGTGGGTTTGCTTGTCGACCCCCAGCTCAGCCGTCTCGTGTTGGGGTTTACCCCAGTGGATGAGAGGGTCGCATCCCTGCGCCTTCGGGTTGGGGAGAGGTCTCTGACTATCATTTCAGCGTACAGGCCGAGTGGTAGTGCGGAGTACCCGGCCTTCTTGGCGTCCCTGTCAGGGGTGCTGGATAGTGCCCCTCCTGGGGATTCCATTATTCTGCTGGGGGACTTCAACGCCCACGTGGGAAACGACAGTGACACCTGGAGAGGCGTGATCGGGAGGAATGGCGTCCCCGATCTGAGACCTTCAGCCACATGTTTTGGACACTCGGGTGAAGAGAGGGGCTGAGCTGTCCACTGATCACCACCTGGTGGTGAGTTGGATCCGCTGGAGGAGGAGAAAGCCGGACAGACTTGGCAGGCCCAAGCGCATAGTGAGGGTCTGCTGGGAACGTCTGGTGGACCCCTTGGCCAGGGATGTATTCAACTCTCACTTCCGGGAGAGCTTTGACCAGATTCCGAGGGATGTTGGAGACATAGAGTCCGAGTGGACCATGTTCTCCACATCTATTGTCGATTCCGCTGCCCGTAGCTGCAGCTGTAAGGTCTGCGGTTCCTGTCACGGCGGCAATCCCCGAACCCGGTGGTGGACACCGGCAGTAAGGGACGCTGTCAAGCTGAAGAAGGAGTCCTATCAGCTGTGGTTGGCTTGTGGGACTCCTGAGGCGGCTGACGGGTACCGTGGGGCCAAGCGTGCCGCGGCCAGGGCGGTGGCAGAGGCAAAAACTCGGACCTGGGAGGAGTTCGGTGAGGCCATGGAGAAGGACTACCGGTTGGCCCCGAAGCGATTCTGGCAAACCGTCCGGCGCCTCAGGAGGGGAAAGCAGTGCTTCGCCAACACTGTTTACAGTGGGGGTGGGGAGCTGCTGACTTCGACTGGGGACATTATCGGCCGGTGGAAGGAGTACTTCGAGGATCTCTTTAATCCTGCCATCACGCATTCCCTGGTGGAAACAGAAGCTGGGGACTCAGGGTTGGACTCTTTAATCACCCAGGCTGAAGTCACCGAGGTGGTTAAAATGCTCCGCGGTGGCAGGGCTTCGGGGTTGGATGAGATCCGCCCTGAGTACCTCAAGTCTTTGGATGTTGTGGGGCTGTCATGGTTGACACGCCTCTTCAACATTGTGTGGCGGACGGGGACAGTGCCTTTGGATTGGCAGACTGGGGTGGTGGTCCCCCTACATAAGAAGGGTGACCGGAGGTTGTGTTCCAACTACAGGGGGATCAAACTCCTCAGCCTCCCTGGTAAGGCCTACGCCAGGGTAGTGGAGAGGAGAGTTCGGCCGATAGTCGTACCCCGGCTTCAGGAAGAGCAGTGTGGTTTTCGTCCCGGCCGTGGAACACTGGACCAGATCTACACCCTCTACAGGGTACTCGAGGGTGCATGGGAGTTTGCCTAACCACTCCACATGTGTTTTGTGGACCTGGAGAAAGCATTCGACTGTGTCCCTCGTGATGCCCTGTGGGAGGTGCTCCAGGAGTATGGAATCGAGGGCCCTTTACTAGGGGCCATCCGATCTCTGTACAAGCGGAGCAGGAGTTTGGTCCGCATTGCCGGCACTAAGTCGGACCTGTTCCCGGTGCATGTTGGACTCCGGCAAGGCTGCCCTTTGTCACCGGTCCTGTTCATAACTTTTATAGACAGGATTTCTAGGCGCAGCCAAGGGCCGGAGGGGGTCTGGTTTGGGGACCAGAGGATTTCGTCTCTTCTTTTTGCAGATGACGTGGTCCTGCTGGACCCTCTAGCCAAGACCTACAGCATGTACTGGGGCGGTTCGCAGCCGAGTGCGAAGCGGCTGGGATGAAGATCAGCTCCTCCAAGTCCGAGGCCATGGTACTCTACCGGAAAAGGGTGGCTTGTCCTCTTCAGGTTGGAGGGGAGTTCCTGCCTCAAGTGGAGGAGTTTAAGTATCTCGGGGTCTTGTTCACGAGTGAGGGAAGAATGGAGCAGGAGATCGACAGACGGATCGGTGCGGCTGCCACAGTAATGGGGGCGCTGTGCCGGTCCGTTGTGGTGAAGAGAGAGCTGAGCCGAAAAGCGAAGCTCTCGATTTACTGGTCGGTCTACGTTCCTACCCTCACCTATGGCCATGAACTTTGGGTAATGACCGAAAGAACGAGATCACGGATACAAGCGGCTGAAATGAGCTTCCTCCGTAGGGTGGCCGGGCACTCCCTTAGAGATAGGGTGAGGAGCTCGGCCATCCGGGAGGGGCTCAGAGTAGAGCCGCTGCTCCTCCACATCGAGAGGAGCCAGTTGAGGTGGCTCGGGCATCTATACCGGATGCCTCCTGGACGCCTTCCTCGGGAGGTGTTCCAGGCATGTCCCACCGGGAGGAGCCCCAGGGGACGGCCCAGGACACGCTGGAGGGACTATGTCTCTCGGCTGGCGTGGGAACGCCTTGGGCTCCCCCTGGAGGAGCTGGAGGAGGTGTCTGGGGAGAGGGACATCTGGGCGTCTATGCTGAGTCTGCTGCCCCTGCGACCCGGTCCCGGATAAAGCAGAAGACGACGAGTACGAGTACGAGGGTTTAAAGGGTCCTCACTCGGGACCTGGAGCAGCAGCATTCCAATCCTTTCCAAAACATCACTGAAGAAGAAAACCAAAGCATAGATATTCTGACTGAACATATACTAAAGGAATCACAGTTGACTTAATTTGGGTAACTTTAACATGTTGGAGGGAAAGGAAACAAAGATGTAGAGATTCTTAGTAAAAAAAACAACAAATTAAAACTCTTTTAAGTTATCTTCAAAAACTTTGGTAGGATTATCAGAACACAAATGACAAAGGAAGACATGTTTACAACATTCAAAAATGTTGGAGGTGACAGAAACTAGAAAAAATAGAAAAGAAAAGTAGACATCTAAGAGTTCAAATAATAGCCACCATGCAACAGGACAGGAATGCAGGAATATTAACAAAAGTAGGAGAAACCTGAAAGAAGATATGAGCCAAATAAATCATAACTATACAATGGAAAATCTCTTCAGACACCATACGCTAAAAGTGAAGAGACAAAAAATGTCACAAAACCTTTGGACCATAACAATAATTTTCAAGACTTCTTATTTTACTGATCCAATTTTATCAGAACATTTAACAAATTCTGACTCAAATAAAAGCAGGGACAAAAAGCATCAAACAGAGGATGAACCTGTAAAGTTTCACACTAGGAGCATCACTGTTTGGTTTAGAAGTTGTCTTCAAATCTGTAAGAGAACAGAGATGTAATAACAGTTAGTCAGACTCAGGTCCTCATTACTGCTCTCTAGATGATTTATTTCAAACTATTAATAGCATTTCGCACTGAAAACTAAAGAGGATCTAAATTAAACACAGAAACCAGCAGCAGATACAAAAAAAAAAACTATTAGAAACACTGGTTTGAGAAAGTATTTACACACCTTTGAACTCCAGTTTGGAGTTTATTCTTAAACAAATTTGATTTAAGATTTCTTTAAAACAATCAAAAATATTTACAGAAAATAGCCCATAATAACAAAACGAAGCCATAATTTCCGTTTTTTCTTTTGTGAATGTCCTCAGCTTTCGCTTCATCCGAGACCGGGTCGCGGGGGCAGCACAATCAGCAGACACCCAGACGTCCCTCTCCCCAGACACCTCCTTCAGTTCCTCCGGGGGGAGCCCAAGGCGTTCCCAGGCCAGCCGAGAGACATAGTCCCTCCAGCGTGTCCTGGGCCGTCCCCTGGGCATCCTCCCGGTGGGACGTGCCTGGAACACCTCCCGAGGAAGGTGTCCAGGAGGCATCTGGTATAGATGCCCGAGCCACCTGAACTGGCTCCTCTCGATGTGGAGGAGCAGCAGCTCTACTCCAAGCTCCTCCCCGGATGGCTGAGCTCCTCACCCTATCTCTAAGGGAGTGCCTGGCCACCCTACAGAGGAAGCTCATTTCAGCCGCTTGTATCCGTGATCTCGTTCTCGTTCTTCATGACCCAAAGTTCATGGCCATAGGTGAAGGTAGGACCGTAAACCGACTGGTAAATCGAGAGCTTCGCTTTTTGGCACAGCTCTCTCTTCACCACAACGGACCAGCACAGCGTCAGATCCGATCTTTCGTGAATGTTTTTTATTTTTTATTTTAAAAGGTGTATAAATATTCATACTGAGCTCAGGTGCAGTGTGTATCTGAGGAGAAACCAAGCAACGATGCCAGAGCAAGCCTGTAGACATCTGAGGCCGGATTGTCTGAGGGCACAAATCTGGGGGAGGAAACCAAAAAAGTTTGGGAAGCACTTTAACAGCTCTTGATGTTGTGGTCTTTGAGCCAGGTCATAACACTAACCAAACCAAATAATTGGCCTGATATGTAAGCTTCATGTCGAGATAAAAAGAGGGGCTGCTTATTACCTGGTGAGCACTATCCCTATTGTGAAGCATGGCAGTGGCAGCATTATGCTGTCAGGGTAAGATAAAAGCAGGGAAACATAGCAAGATTCTTCAAGAAAACCTGTTCCAGAGCTCCCTGGTCCTCAGACTAAGGAGACGATCTTTCTTCCAACAAGATAATGACATGAAGCACACTGCTGAGATAGCAAAGGAGTGACTTTAAAAGTAGTGAAACATCTTTAGAAATATCTAAACTTGTGTCTGCTGACACTGACCATCAAACCGGACTGAGCTTGAGAGGATCTGCAGAGACGAATGTTAAAACAGCCAAATCAGGTGTTCCGAGATTTTAGAGACACACCCAAGAAGACCCGAGGCTCTAAACGTTGCTAATTGTGCTTCAAGAAAGCACCTTTGTCATCGTGGGTTATTATCTGTAGATTTTGATTAGAGAAACTAAAACTCAAATTGGTTTTAGACTGAGCTTGTAACGTGACATATTTTTGAAAAAGTGAAGGATTGTGAATACTTTATGACCTTATACCATGAAAAATACTTTCTCAAAATCTTTTTACATACGCTCATAATTGTACTGCTTGTGAAAAGAACCAGACTTGTTATTACTGGATGTGAATCCAGGTTTTCTGACGGTTATTCACGGTTATTCTAAACATGTGAGCAGACACCAGATAAACTACCTGGATCTGGAGCCACATATTTCTAAAGAAAAATCAACAAACTGCATTAAAATGAGATCGAGTAACTGAAAAGTATCAAAGCAACTGAAAGAAAAGCTGATAAAACAATGCTGATCATCTAAATGTAGTATTTTAATATGATGTGCATCACTGTTTTAATCAGCCAAAAACAGGCAGAAGCTGTAATTTTATTCAGGTCTATAAATGAGGCATTCAGTAAACTTAAACACTTGTCATTGGAATAAAAATCCAAAACAATTGAATTCATCTGCAAGTGTTTATTTTTTAGTAACAAGCAGAATTGGTTTTGTCTTTTATAATGCGTGTTCTAAAAACATTTATAATTTAGTGATTTAAATTAAAAAATATATATTTTTAACTCAAAGTATTTAAAAGTATAAATGAAAATGCTTCAGTATATGTGAGAACTTTTAAATATAAAATAAGGTAAACTCTTCTGAAGGCTAAAAATGTTGATTCGTGCTGAAAATCGATGTGAGGTGTTTTGTTTCTGACCTTCAGGCTTACAGTGAACTCTGACAGAGAGATTTCCAGATTTCACCACTAGAGGGGGCTTTGGGTGATTATACCCCGGATCCAATTTGGCTTCACACCAGAACTGGGCTCCGTTATCTTCTATACTGGTGTTGTAACTTAAAGTTAATGTCTCATTGACTGGTTCCTTTGCATTAGAGGTGGATTTCATGTGACCCAGTGCCATCACTCCTCTGTAAAAGGTCACAGGTCTTATTTCTTAAACAACCATGTCTGAAGACATCCTGTGGTTGTGGAGAAGTTGTCAGTCTGTTTCAGAAGGGTCAAATCATTGGCATGCATCAAGCAGGGAAAACATCTAAGGAGTTTGCAGAAACTGTCCAACGCATTATTAAAATCTGGAAAGATAGTTGGGACCCATCGTCTTCGAGGAAGAAATGTGGCCGGAACAAAATACTGAATGATCGTGATCTGTGATCACTTAAACATTTGGTGAAATCCAATTGAAGAAAAACAACAGTAGAACGCCAAGCTATGTTTAATAGTGAAAGTCAGAGCATTTCCACTCACACAATGTGATGGGTACTCAAGGGATTGGAACGGACTGAACAGCTGTGTAGCCTTAAGAAAACCACTAATCAGTGAAGCTAACTGGAAAAAAAGACTTCAATTTGTTAGTTTGCATTAAGATTGGACTCTGGAGCAATGGAAGAAGGTCATATGGTCTGATGGGTCCAGATTTACCCTGTTCCAGAATGATGGGCGCAACACGGTAAGAAGAGAGGCAGGTGAAGTGATGCACCCATCATGCCTAGTGCCTACTGTACAAGCCTGTGGGGGCAGTGCTATGATCTGGGGTTGCTGCAGTTGGTCAGGTCAGGGTTCAGCAACAGTATGTGTTCAAAGAATGAGGTCATCTGACTACCTAAATATACTGAATGACCAGGTTATTCCATTAATGGAGTTTTTCTTCCCTGATGGCACGGGCATATTCCAAGATGACAATGCCAGGATTCATTGATTCTCTTTCAATTATGAAAGAGTGATTCAGGGAGCATGAGACATCATTCTCACACATGGATTGGCCACCACAGAGTCCAGACCTTAACCTCATTGAGAATCTTTGGGATGTGCTGGTGAAGGCTTTGTGCAGCGATCAGACTCTACCATCAATGTAAGATCTTGGTGAAAAATGAATGCAACACTGGGTGGAAATAAATCTTGTGACATTGCAGAAGCTTATCGAAACAATGCCACAGCGAATGGGTGTCGTAATCAAAGTGAAAGGTGGTCCAACAAAATATTAGAGTGTGTGACTTTTCTTTTGGTGGCGACTTTTTTTTGGCGAAGCAGTGTATATTCTCTCTGTTCTCTACACACATAATTGGAATGTCTAAATACTAAGAATGTTTGATTAAGTATGCGAAACTGAATGAGTGAAATAAATCATAGGAAAAATTAACCTCGGTGTTGCATTTTCAACAGTATTTATGCAACCTTTTAAAAAATGACATCCATAAAAATGTCAGACTTATGAGTTTGAAAAGAAAAACGACTCTCTTAATCTTTGACACGGAATTGGAAATGGATAGAGGACCGATATAGCAAGAATTTGTATTTCTGTATTTCACTTAAATAAATGTTGTGGGTTTTTTTTTAGTCCTAATTAAACAGATATATTTATTTTAATTGATACAGAAGCTGAAAACCAGAATGAATTTTCCTTCACAATCAAGGCTCCAGGTATCCATTTTATTTCTGCTTACAGTGTCTTGCGAAAGTATTCGGCCCCCTTGAACTTTTCAACCTCTTGCCACATTTCAGGCTTCAAACGTAAAGAGATAAAATTCTAATTTTTTGTGAAGAATCAACAACAAGTGGGACACAATCGTGAAGTGGAATGAAATTTATTGGATGTGTCAAACTTTATTAACAAATAAAAAACTGAAAAGTGGGACGTGCAATATTATTCGGCCACTTTACTTTCAGTGCAGCAAACTCACTCCAGACGTTCGGTGAGGATCTCTGAATGATCCAATGTTGTCCCAAATGACTGATGATGATAAATAGAATCCACCTGTGTGTAATCAAGTCTCTGTATAAATGCACCTGCTCTGTGATAATCTCAGGGTTCGGTTCAAAGCGCAGAGAGCATCATGAAGACCAAGGAACACACCAGGCAGGTCCGAGATACTGTTGTGGAGAAGTTTAAAGCTGGATTCGGATACAAAACATTTCCCAAGCTTTAAACATCCTAAGGAGCACTGTGCAAGCAGTCATATTGAAATGGAAGGAGTATCAGACCACTGCAAATCTACCAAGACCCAGCCGTCCCTCTAAACTTTCATCTCGAACAAGGAGAAGACTGATCAGAGATGCAGCCAAGAGGCCCATGATCACTCTGGATGAACTGCAGAGATCTACAGCTGAGGTGGGAGAGTCTGTCCATAAGACAACAATCAGTCGTACACTGCACAAATCTGGCCTTTATGAAAGACTGGCAAGAAGAAAGCCATTTCTCAAAGATATCCATAAAAAGTCTCGTTTAAAGTTTGCCACAAGCCACCTGGGAGACACACCAAACATGTGGAAGAAGGTGCTCTGGTCAGATGAAACCAAAATCGAACTGTTTGGCCACAATGCAAAACGATATGTTTGGCGTAAAAGCAACACAGCTCATCACCCTGAACACACCATCCCCACTGTCAAACATGGTGGTGGCAGCATCATGGTTTGGGCCTGCTTTTCATCAGGAGGGACAGAGAAGATGGTCAAAATTGATGGGAAGATGGATGGGGCCAAATACAGGACCATTCTGGAAGAAAACCTGTTGGAGTCTGCAAGACACCTGAGACTGGGACCTCAAGCTGTTTTGCAAGGAAGAATGAGCAAGAATTTCAGTCTCTCGATGTGCAAAACGGATAGAGACTGATAGAGACATACCCCAAGCGACTTACAGCTGTAATTGCAGCAAAGGGTGGTGCTACAAAGTATTAACGCAAGGGGGCCGAATAATATTGCACGCCCCACTTTTCAGTTATTTGTTAAAAAAGTTTGATACATCCAATAAATTTCATTCCACTTCACAATTGTGTCCCACTTGTTGTTGATTCAAGACAAAGAATTAAAATTTTATATCTTTATGTTTGAAGCCTGAAATGTGGCAAGAGGTTGAAAAGTTCAAGGGGGGCGAATACTTTCGCAAGGCACTGTATTTTCCTTCCACACAACTTTATATTAAAATGTCTGGAATCAGCCCTTGGAGCAGCCATCTTCTATGGTAATGACAGGTAGTGGATTATCCCCCTTGTGAATTGTGCCAATGACAGTTGAACAACTGTCTTTCTTTCTCCTCACTGTGTTGACTATAGCATTGCTATCATGTAACATTTCTGTTTGGAACTGAAATAATATAGTGAAATATGTTTCTCTGTGTCTAATGGATCATAGCTCTGTTTAAACAGCAGTTTTGTGATATTAAATAATTAAACTTGTGGTGAGATTTGTGGTGAAAACTGAGTTTGTTTCTTACCTTCAGGCTTACAGTGAACTGTGGCAGTGAGGTTTCCTGATTTCACCACTAGAAAGGGCTGTGTTGTTCCAGGTTCCAGATCAAGCACAGCCTCACACCAGAACCTTGCTTTATCATAATCTTTACTGGTCTTGTAGCTAAAAGTAAATGTCTCATTGACTGGTTCTTTTACGATACGTTTGGATTTCATGTGACCCAGTTGTGTCTGTCCTCTGTAGAAGTTCACAATGAGGTCTCTAGCAGGAGCTACTTTATGTACAGAACACTGCAGGGTGATGGACTGGCCACAGTCTAAAACCGGCCCATTGGGACCAAGTGAGCTGATTAACACAGCTTCTGGGGGTTCTAATGAAAAAGACATATAATCAATTCAATTGTAACACATTAAGGTATCCAATTATGCCTGTGATGGAAAAAGCCTCACTAGAAAATGTTTTGGTAAACGAAATACAAAAATGAACTTACGGTAGACGGTAACAATCAGGTTGGTACAACATTGCTTATCATTTTTATCCGTATAGAAGCACTTTGGAGTTAATTCCCACTCTCTTAGATGGTCCACTTTCCAGGTCAATGTGGTTCCATTTCTAGTGGTCTTTCCCCGAGATATTTCCATATCAATAACACTTTCCTCCAGGGGAAAACAGTCTTTCTGGCAGGCTACACATATGGCGGAGGTTGGATCACCGTGCTTCACCACCAGTCTGGATGGAGTTAGAACTGGTTTATCTGGACAGCTGTAATCTGAAAGAAACACAGTAAATGTACAGGTCCTTCTCAAAATATTAGCATATTGTGATAAAGTTCATTATTTTCCATAATGTCATGATGAAAATTTAACATTCATATATTTTAGATTCATTGCACACTAACTGAAATATTTCAGGTCTTTTATTGTCTTAATACGGATGATTTTGGCATACAGCTCATGAAAACCCAAAATTCCTATCTCACAAAATTAGCATATCATTAAAAGGGTCTCTAAACGAGCTATGAACCTAATCATCTGAATCAACGAGTTAACTCTAAACACCTGCAAAAGATTCCTGAGGCCTTTAAAACTCCCAGCCTGGTTCATCACTCAAAAACCCAATCATGGGTAAGACTGCCGACCTGACTGCTGTCCAGAAGGCCACTATTGACACCCTCAAGCAAGAGGGTAAGACACAGAAAGAAATTTCTGAACGAATAGGCTGTTCCCAGAGTGCTGTATCAAGGCACCTCAGTGGGAAGTCTGTGGGAAGGAAAAAGTGTGGCAGAAAACGCTGCACAACGAGAAGAGGTGACCGGACCCTGAGGAAGATTGTGGAGAAGGGCCGATTCCAGACCTTGGGGGACCTGCGGAAGCAGTGGACTGAGTCTGGAGTAGAAACATCCAGAGCCACCGTGCACAGGCGTGTGCAGGAAATGGCCTACAGGTGCCGCATTCCCCGGGTCAAGCCACTTTTGAACCAGAAACAGCGGTAGAAGCGCCTGACCTGGGCTACAGAGAAGCAGCACTGGACTGTTTCTCAGTGGTCCAAAGTACTTTTTTCAGATGAAAGCAAATTCTGCATGTCATTCAGAAATCAAGGTGCCAGAGTCTGGAGGAAGACTGGGGAGAAGGAAATGCCAAAATGCCAGAAGTCCAGTGTCAAGTACCCACAGTCAGTGATGGTCTGGGGTGCCGTGTCAGCTGCTGGTGTTGGTCCACTGTGTTTTATCAAGGGCAGGGTCAATGCAGCTAGCTATCAGGAGATTTTGGAGCACTTCATGCTTCCATCTGCTGAAAAGCTTTATGGAGATGAAGATTTCATTTTTCAGCAGGACCTGGCACCTGCTCACAGTGCCAAAACCACTGGTAAATGGTTTACTGACCATGGTATCACTGTGCTCAATTGGCCTGCCAACTCTCCTGACCTGAACCCCATAGAGAATCTGTGGGATATTGTGGAGAGAACGTTGAGAGACTCAAGACCCAACACTCTGGATGAGCTAAAGGCCGCTATCGAAGCATCCTGGGCCTCCATAAGACCTCAGCAGTGCCACAGGCTGATTGCCTCCATGCCACGCCGCATTGAAGCAGTCATTTCTGCCAAAGGATTTCCGACCAAGTATTGAGTGCATAACTGTACATGATTATTTGAAGGTTGACGTTTTTTGTATTAAAAACACTTTTCTTTTATTGGTCGGATGAAATATGCTAATTTTGTGAGATAGTAATTTTGGGTTTTCATGAGCTGTATGCCAAAATCATCCGTATTAAGACAATAAAAGACCTGAAATATTTCAGTTAGTGTGCAATGAATCTAAAATATATGAATGTTAAATTTTCATCATTACATTATGGAAAATAATGAACTTTATCACAATATGCTAATATTTTGAGAAGGACCTGTACATCGAGCATCTCAGAGGTTTTACATCCGCATGTCACTGCCAGGACTCGCAGGAACCTTTTAAAAAGATCTAAAGATTAATCTCTTTAATTAATTTCTTATGTTTTTGTCTTTTGTGTATATTTTAACTTGTGTTGTTTTTAATCTTGTATTTAAGCCAGTTGTGAAGGACTTTTGTGATTTTTATCTTTAAAGGTGCTGTAAAAATAAATTAATGTTACTATTATTATAAATAACTGAAACAAAATCAACCATCAGATCCACCATTTAAGCATCTCAGTAACTGCAGCCATTCTCTATCATTTTATTTTATTTTTCCTTTATTTTAAATGTTTATTTTATAGATGATGGATTCTGTTAACTGGTGAAATCTGTACTGATCAATTCAAACTGCATTTGCAAAAACAAAGATTACTGATAATTTAGTAGTGAAATAAAACCGAATGATAAGTTAAATTCTCCTATGAAGTCACTTTTTAAGTTCATAAATTCACTTAACAAATAAGTGTGATTTGATCTATTTTACACCAAAAAGACTGAGTAGTACTAATTAATATTAGGATAGAGAACTTTACTTACCACAGCTGCTTACACAGGAGAAGAAAGTCATAGAGAAAACCACCAACAGAACAGAACTGGAAACCATCATTCCCAGTTTGTGAACTTCGAAGCTCCGTTTGGAAATGAAAATCTTCTCCACAGGGCGTGTGCTAGGTATTGTTATTTCCTCCTTTCTGGTGTTTTGTCACAGTGAGACAATGTTGGCATTCTTCCTGTTTCCTCAGCATGCATCCTGCCTCAGAGTTTCCACACCTCTGCCCTCAACTGGCTGCGAAAGTGTGGCACATAAAACTTTTATTGCAATTGGCCACTGAATCCCTGGAAAATTATGTTTTTTCCCCGTTTTATGTAGTTGGCACCCTACAAACAAGTGACCTGCTGTGGTAGATGCTAACAGCTAGGCGTCTGAAAGTCCTTGATCATTTCTACCTGCATGAAAATTTACGGTGCTGTGAATAAGTGTTTGCTGGACCCATTCTTCTTTGCGGAATTGCCTAAATTCATCCACATTAAAGAGTTTTCATTTATCCTGAACAATTAGTTTAAGGTTATGCTACTGCATCTCAATATGATTGAAGTCCAGTTTGACTAGGCCACTCCAAAACATTCATTTTGTCTTATTTTTGAGCCATTCAGAAATTGACGTGCCGGTGTGCTTTGGATCGTTGTTCTGCCACATGACCCGAGTCTGTTTGAGCTAAAGGTTGTGAATTGATGGCTGGAAACTCTCTTTCAGGACCTTTTACTAGGGAGCAGAATTCAATTATGACAAGTCGTCCAGATCTTGTAGGCAAGCAGCCCCAGACCATCACACTACCACCATGTTTGACTCTTGGTCTGGTGTTTGTATGCTGTGCTAGTTTTATACCCGATATTAGGCACTGTGTTTTCAGGCTTGAAACACTTCCATGGTTGCCGTTTATGCTCAGTCTCTTTCTTAAAACTCTGACCCGAGGCAGAGTTGTTTGTTTGCAGTGGCCACTGAGGCCTGCAGTGTTTTACATGATCTTCTGGGTTCTCTTTTGACCTCCTGTATGAGTTATCGATGCTCTCCTAGAGAAAATGTGGTAGGTCGGCCAGTTCTGGGAAGGTTCACCACAGTTCCATGTTTTCTACGTTTGTGAATAATTGGCTCATATTCCGTGATCTTCAGACTGATGAGCATCCTTGAACCTCTTTAAATGTGGGCTTGATATGTTGCTTTATGGGATATTTTAGCCAACTTTACATTGTCAGACAGGCTATATTCAAGTGATTTATTTAATTAATAAAATCATTTGAAAATTCAATTTAGTTTTTACTCTGGTCATCTTTTTCTAATAACAAAATGTGCTTGATGATCTGAAACATTTAAATTTGACAAAGACATAGAAATCTATAAGGGGGGCAAATGCTTTGTATAGTTTGGTGATCAACAGCAATGTCAGGTCCCTCTGTGCTCTAAACACAAGCAGAGGAAAAATAAAAGGTAGAAGTTGAGGACGTTTTGTGTGAAATGCTGTCAGCAGAACCTGGTGCAGTACATTAGTTTACTTCCGGGGATCTTAATCAGTCTCTTGAGCGATATCCCTTTTTTGCTGGAAACTTCCACGTTCCTGTGGCAAATGCTACAACCCCTTTCTTTTCCATTCCAAACCCTTTAAGATATACAAGCAGCGAGAACAGAAAGAGAAAACGTAGTAGAATGACCTAAATTGTCCCAGAACTAATCAGGAAACTCAAGAATACAGAGGAAAGTAAAGGTTGCAAAACCACCTGAAACCATATCAATTTCCCCACGTGCCTCCACCTGTCCTTCAAACATCTTTTTATGGAGCAAATAATGACGAATGTATTTAGGAGTTTCCATTTTTGTTTCTTTCCTTTTCCAGAACAGCTTCCAGAACATAAGAAATTTAACCTGGCCTGAAACGAAGATGTGACCCTTTCTGTGAGCCATAGTAAGTTTTTACACTTACACCAAGACCACATATACAGGGTTCACAATTTACATGTAAAAATTCAAGACTTTTCAGAACTTCTGGTCTTTTCTATTCACCTTAAAATATAAAGTACTAAACTTCACTGTAGATTTATATCAAAATTTCTGCAGAAGGTGGGATTGTAACCTGCAAAAAAAGATAAAATGGAAAGAAGGCAGGAGGACCAAAGAGGGAAAGACAGAAATGACACAAGGAAGAAGGGAAGGTGGAAAACAAGAGAGAAGGTAGGACACAATGTTGCAAGACTAAAAGATTGCAAGAAAGGAAAGAGGACAGCAAGAAGGAAGGAAGATGTGGAAATAAGAGGACATAAGGGAGGGAGGACACACAGAAGGAAGGACAGAGGCAAGGAAAGAAAGACAAGGAACTACTGATTCACACACAAGAATAACCTCAGCATTGTTAAGCTCTGCAGTTACTGTCCACTTATGTGACACAGATGTGCTGAAGCCAGGGAAACATCTAAAACGTGCAGGACGCAGGACACCGAGGACCATGACTGGACATCAGTGCTGTAACTATTACTGGAGAAAATCTGGAATTTTTTTTAGCTTTAGTGCAAAACAAGTTTAGGTAAAACACAAGTTTTTATTTAGAATTCTAAACGCACAAAATATTAATACAACTAAACAGTAAACAGAAAAATGGCTTTCAACACCATCTTAAAAAAAAAAAAAGTTTAACATCTTTTTACTCAACAAAAGGGTGTAAACTTAAAAAAATCACGACAGCATGTGGAGCCGTGTGAGCCGAGGAAGACCGACAGCTTCAGGTTGCGCAGTCGTTCCAGCGTCGCTCGTTGGGCAGCACCCGGCAGAGCCGCAGGCCGCAGCTGATGGTGGGCTCATAAAACACCGTGTCTGGTTCCTCTACCGTCACTGTGGCCTTCCTGTTCGTCGGCGCAGAGCGGCTGAACAGCGACGGTTTAGGATCTTTAACTAAAGTTCTCTTGGTTACACACCCCAGATCTATGAGTGCCTGATGGGAACACGGAGAACAGGATATTAGCTGTTAGAAAAAAGCAGCTGTTAGGGTTTTAAGGTTCAAATGCTGCCAAATGCAATCATTCAGGGTTTCAATCACAGTAAACTGCCAAAGTATTCATATACGTCGAACTTTTTCATGTCACAATTTCAAACTTCAATGTAATTTCTTTAGAGTTTTTTATTTAATAGACAAACACAAATAAGTGCCAAATTATAAAGTGGAAGGAAACGGATACAATCATATTCCAAATGTTTTTCAAATGAAAATCTGAGAAGTGTAGCATGAATATTATTATTATTATTATTATGAATTTGTATTCAGGGTCATTGAGTCAATAATGTGTGGAGCCAACTTTCACTGCAGGTGCAGCTGCAAGTCTACCTGGGTAGGTCTCTACCAGCTTTGCACATCTGAAGAAGAAAGTTTGTTGTTGCCTATTCTTCTTTGTAAATTATCTTAAGATCAGATGAAGAGTTTCTGTCTGAGTCAAATCTCAAGTCTCGCCCCAAACTCTCAATTGGATTTAGGTCTGGACTTTGACTGGGCCTTTCTAACACACAAATTGGCTCTAAATTCACTAAACCAATCTACTGCGACTCTGGCTGCATGCTTAGAGCTGTTGTCCTGCTGATAACTGAACCTCCTCTTTCCTTCTCCATCTACCTTCCCATCAACTCCAACAAGCTTCTCCGCTCTGCTAAAGAAAGGTGGCACCACTGCATGATGCTGCCACCGCCGTGTTTCACAGTGGGGATGGTGTATTCAGGGTGGATGTGCAGTGTTCATTTTTATTAGTGCTTTGTTAGCTAAAAAGCTAAATTTCTGTCTCCTCCTACCAGAGCACCTCTTCTTCTTGCTTTGCCTCCCATAAAGATCAGATTTATGAAAAGCCAGGTTTTAAACATATTTAAAAAACACTGTAGATTCATCATCCCTTTTATAAAAACCTTTACTGAAACCACCTAGTTTTGCAATAGTGCAGCTAGGTTTTCTGTGCTAATGTTTGTAACAGCATTTTGACCTCAAGTTAAACTCTAAAATTAAAGACGGGTACTGTATTATGAACAGTTTGAAATCTATGTTCTCAGAAGTGCAGCATCAGAGTCATAAAACATTTTCTCCTTTTACTGACATACATCATTATACTAAATGCATATATGCAAATAAAAAAAAACTGACATGCAGCACCTGATTGAGCATTGAGCATATTTCTGTTTACCTGCACAATGTCCAGCACTGCCAGAGGCTGCAGGGCGTCTTTGTAATGTTTCAAGAGCGCTGACTGAGTGAGCCCCGGCCGGGACATGATGTGGTACAGAACAGCCTCCAACATTCCCTTACACACCGGCCGGTTTACTTTTCCATCAATGAAGCGCCACGGCCGGCTGATAAAACTCAAGTTCTCCCTGTGTGCAGGGGAGATTGGTCATAGACACAAAGAAAACAGATGAGAACCAAGTACTGAGAGCAAATAACCCCATCAGGAAAAGGTGGTTAAAGCTTGTTCTGCCGAGATGAAACTCACTCGGTATCAGATGATCCTGATGGCAGAGAGCACTTCTCTTTCTCTTGTTCATCACTTAACCTGCATTTTCTGGTCCTCTTTGGTCTACTCCACCCTTGCTCAGCTTTCATCTCCTCTGGTCCATCATGTTCCTCTCCTTGTTCAGGCTGTGTCTGCACTTGCTCCTCCTCTTCTAAATTCTGTGATTTATCGCCACTCCCATCATCCACCTGCTCTATAGGCTGTTCGTCTTCAGTTGGTTTCTCAGTTACATCTCCTGATGATCCATCCACAGCCCCTCCGTCCTTTTCTTCATTTGTAGTGGGTCTTTTGGCAGGCGGTCCCTCTGCCTCGCGCTGCACTTCTCTGCTGCATCTCTTGCGTGCAAAGGGAATGTTGTGATGAGTCCTCAGAAAGGGACGCCTGTCGGTTGTCAGATGAGGCCGAGACATTTGCTTGCAGTTTACAGTCAGGAGCCACGGCTCGGCATGCTCCATAAGGACCCAGCGGACACCCAAACATCCGACTCGGACCACCTGACCTTCTTGCTGTAGATCCTGAAGCGGAAAAATATTCATCAGAAACCTGTACTTTGAACTAGTGGATCCCAAATTTTAGAGCTTCCCATCCACAAAATCACAGTGACAGAATATTCTAGCAACTGCACCCTACGGGCTATGGTCATTTTGACTGGAACACAGGTTTTGTCTTAGTTTTAGTTAGAAAATAAATGAAAAGAGTTGTGGGGCCGTCAACCATGACAACCCCACAACATCCAGAGACTTGAGGTACTCAGGACGGATCTCATCCACCCCCGAAGCCCTGCCACTGCGGAGCTTTTTAACCACCTCGGTGACTTCAGCTTGGGTGATGAAAGAGTCCAACCCCGAGTCCCCAGCCTCTGTTTCCACCAGGGAATGCGTGATGGCAGGATTGAGGAGATCCTCGAAGTACTCCTTTCACCGCCCGATAATGTCCCAAGTCAAGGTCAGCAGCCTCCCACCTCCACTATAAACAGTGTTGGCGAAGCACTGCTTCCCCCTCCTGAGGCGCTGGACGGTTTGCCAGAATTGCTTCGACGCCACCTGGTAGTCCTTCTCCATGGCCTCACCAAACTTGTCCCAGGCCCGAGTTTTTGCCTCTGCCACCGCCCGGGCCACGGCACGCTTCGCCTCACGGTACCCGTCAGCGGCCTCAGGAGTCCCACAAGCCAACCACAGACGATAGGACTCCTTCTTCAGCTTGACAGCATCCCTTACTGCCGGTGTCCATTAGCAGGTTCTGGGATTGCCGCAGCGACAGGCACTGTAGACCTTACGACCACAGCTACGGGCAGCAGCATCGACAATAGATGCGGAGAACATGGTCCACTCGGACTCTATGTCTCCAACATCCCCTGGAATCTGGTCAAAGCTCTCCTGGAGGTGAGTGTTGAATACATCCCTGGCCGAGGGCTCCGCCAGACGTTCCCAGCAGACCCTCACTATGCGCTTGGGCCTGCCAAGTCTGTCCGGCTTTCTCCTCTTCCAGCGGATCCAAGTCACCACCAGGTGGTCATTATGGATATTATGAGTATTCAATGTTTTGTTAATATTAAAATTGAATGTTGGGAAGAATTTGCAAAAAGAGCAAAGAGGGGGAGGATCATTAGTGACGCACCGCTTCCTACATCCATTTCCTATGTAAATAATCAACAGATTCTGTGTAAATAGCTGCTAAGTGCAAACATGATGACCCCTTAAAGCGTCATAAAGTAACATTTGCATAAACTAACCAACTAACCTAGATTTCAAGTTAGTTGGTTTCGTTTTGCTTACAGTTATTTTGATATGATCATGGGTCCTAATCTGTCATATTTCATAAGGGTGAAATTGTAATGAATAAAAAATACAGTGTAATACAGGGTTTTAGATAATACAACATTTTAATGATAATTATCCTGTTACGGAAAAACGTAGCTTCAATAATTTAAGTATGATGGCACATAATCATTTGTTTACAGGTAATAAATGGTAATGCAAAGGTTTGAATGGGGGAACAAATTAGCAAAGGGACAAATTGACCTGGAGCCCCACGATCTGTGCTCTAAAACAACAGAAACATCATTAACATTTTTTCACAACACCCGTCTCACTTCTTTACTTTTCTCCCAATAAATTTCAAATAAAAGCTGAAAAAGTGAATTACTGAGAGTAAATGGAAAACAGAGTCATAAAAAACATGAGTAACAATTGTTTAGTAAGAATTATTTGTCATGTTCAGAAAGTTCTTCCTTCATATTTTGAAGCTGATAACGAATAATAATAATTAAAAAAAAATATGATTTTAATTTGCAAAGCACTTTTCAATAAGAAAATCTGAAAGTGCTACAAAATAAAATGATAAAAAGCACAATAAACAAAACATTATGTGATCAGTAGGAAAAGCCCGCTTAAAAAGGGAATACTAATGCTATTGCAGTCTTCTTGTGCCGGTTGGGTTTCTGTTGGACCATTGTTCTTTAAAAAGAGGGAAAAACGTATCCATAGTAGTGTAGCTGGGGCCCCAAAATAAAAAGTGTTGTCAAATCCCAAGAAAACTTCCGTATATCTGATGATAAAAGTGTTTCAGCTAAATACTTGTAAAGAAAACTTGTGTGAATGTTTTTGTTTTTTTTGGCAAATTACTGAAACATGTTTTTGCAAATGTGATTAACTGAGAAAAATTGGACAGAACAAGAAACCAGACTAATGTACGCATAAAAAAAAAACTGAAGTTTTTCATTTCTTTCTAGAAAAGAAGTGAAAAACTATAAATCTTACTTCTGCTCAGCAACCCTTTGATAATGAGATAACAAATTTCAGGTCGAGACAACATGTTACAATTAAATTAAGCTTTTCTTTCATCTATTTTTACCAATTTTATTAACTCAGGAAATAAAAGGGAACCACGAATCAGCAGCCACATTGTGAAAGCTATGCACATTTTTACCTTCAGGTACTGCTGAAGGCTCCTTGTGCGTCCAGACTGCGGCTCCTCTAGGTGGACATGAGAGCTGTGGAGGTCACGCGCATCCAAACCCTTTTCACCAGCCTCAGCTAAACTCCTCCTGAGCTGAGCACATGCTTCAATATCCTGAGCGGTGTATCCTCTGTCCTGGATGAAGCACCGGTCACAATCCTCCACACTGGGTGGAGAAAAGGATGGCGAGAGGATGTTGCAGGTGAGGACAGAGGGCAGCAATGAGGGGCCATATTTAGTCAACTCCAACGACGCATCACCTAAGAATAAAGAAAAAGAAGATTTTACTGCGGAGCAAACTTACTTGGGCATGTTTTGAATCCTCTGATACTTACTCTGATCAGTGAAGAAATGGTGAGCTGGAGTGTCGCGCAGTTTCACCTTCATGATGCACGACTCCACCACGATGTTATCAGTCGTGTTAAGATTTCGCATCTTAACTAAAACGAGAAAACATCATTTATTCAGAAGTTGTGTTTTTTATCTTAAATTTTTTGTTTTTAAAAGATAAACTAAAAGCAGTTAAAAACTGCTGTTAAATAGGAGGGGGGAAAAAAACGTGTTTTTAAAAGAAATAAAAGGAAGAAACAGATCGGCCGAGGACTAGAATATGACGATCAGCCTTGACTGTGACTGGATGGTTTTACACACAAAAATCCAGTCTTTTTCTAATCAGTGAAAACACCATACTTCAGCACTGATAGGTTGCACCGACAACGCTCTTCAGTGTGGATGGTGTTACTGGTGGGCTCAGACTCAGTCACTTTTAGTATCAGTGAGGTGTTTAAAAATTAAGTCAAAGGAAGCAAAAAAGGTGTAAGAAGCTATTTAAAAGGAAATTGTATTTACTCCAGATATGTGTTGGTTGTTCATTCAGGCTGCTAGTCATTCTGGTCATTGTTGCCCTTTTGTCCTGAATGTAGTAGTAAATGTTTTGCACTTAAATGTTTGAGCCACCACCGTACCAATATGCTCCTCACCAACTGTTCAGGATTCCCTGAAGAACATTTTACTATCTTGCTATTAAAGCATAGTTTTGTTTTTTTTAACTAAACCCAAATGTGAGACACCACATTGTGTAAATGCACAAAAAGGAACCAAAAAAAAAGCTTTACCAATCCCTGGAGAGCAGTATCCCCGCATCAGTAAGTAGTTGGTGTGTGATGCCTGGTGTGCGGTCACTTGAAGCTTTTTTCTCCCTTCACACTCATCCCCTTCGTCCTCATCATCATCATCATCATTTTCCAAAGTAGCCATGCTGAAAATAAATAAGTTGTGCTTTTGGTCTTTTGCTTAACAGACAGAGGGTTGTTTGCTTCACTTTTATTTTGGCTTGGATGCTATTAGAATATTTAAAAAATAAAGAAAAAGACAGGTCAAATTGTTAAGAGAAAGCCGTAGTTTCCAATAAGCCATGTATTGCAACCACAAGAAATAAGGGGCTCTGATCAGATGAGAACTAAATTTAACATTTCAGTATACATGCAAAAAGCTACGTGTGGAGGAAAACCAACGCCCTGAAAACACCATGCCCACAGTGAAACACGGTGATGGTAGCATCATGCTGTGGGGATGCTTTTCTTTAGCAGGACGGGGAAGCTGCCCTGGGTTGATGTAAAGAGGAACAGAGCTACATACAGGCCAGTCCTGGGAGAAAACATGACTGGAGTGGAGGTTCAGCAGGACAACAGCCATAAACATGTAGCAAAAGACCAGGGGTTTCCAACTGCAGTCGTCGAGATGCATCCCTGCTAAAACACACCTGAGTATTTGCCAGGCCACTGCAGACATGCTGCACTTAAAGGCTGCAGGTCAGTAGATCTCAAAGACTGGAGTTGGAGCTCTAGATTAACACAACTTGTAGAAACCGCAAAAAAGACAGCTGTACTTGCAGCAAAAAGTATTAAAAAAAGAGCTAAAAATGTATGCTTGCCACACTTTTCCGATTTTTAACCACTTAGCAATCAGGCACAATTATGAGTTGGTCTAGCACAAAAAATTCCAATACATTGAAGTTTCTGATAGTTGGGAGACAAAATGTGACAACCTTTAGCAGATATTTGTATTTTTGCAATGCACTGTGTGCCCACTTTCATTCAGTCTACTCAAAAGGACTTTCTAGTATGATATGAAGTAAAAGTGAAACAAAGTATTAATTCTGAATGTGAAAACAATACAACACCCTGGAAGCATCTGACCATTGTCCTCCTTGTCTGGCCAGAGATCTGCATGCACTCATCAAGGGCCTCACAGCCAAAGATTTTAGGCTTTTTGAACTCTTCTTCTTCCAGAAAGAAATTATAATTCGACAATGTCAATGCCTTTTTGTTTGGTTTTTTTAAAACAACTGGTTGCAAAAGTTTGAATTTACTAAAGATTTTCTTTAAACTACAGAGGGTCAACACTATAATTACAGATTCTAATATATACAAACACCCCCAGTAAGATTTGTTACTGTTGTTAATGCGGTAATATTGTCTGCATACCTGATCACTCATGTTGGCAAAAATAAGTTTATTTAAGCCCCAAAGACCCAGTTTTTAAAGATAGTCCATAGATTTTAGATCAGGATGAGGTCAAAGATTTTATCCCCAAGTTTCAAGCATGGTGGTGGTACTATCATCCTGTGGGGCCGTTTTACTACAAGTGGTGCATAAAGTAGGTGGAACGATTAAAAACTCTTCGACTTCCCTTCAACTCAACAGCTGGATGGCTGAAACCTTGACACAATTAGGGTTTCCAAAAGAACAGTGATCTCAAAAACATAACTAAACTGGTTTTCAAATAGATAAACCAGTCTAAACACTGAGCTCCTGGAACGGACCTTGCCTTCCACCGTACTGTAAAGTTGTGGACACTGCTTGAAGCCGAGTCTTTGACAAGAAGTCAACTAATTCAAATGAGCTCTACCATTACTGACAAGAAGAATAGTCCAATACTAAGCCATGTGGTCTTTCTGCAACCTGCAAAGAGACAACTCAACACATATTAGAGTTGATGTACGTACCTTATTGAGGGTAAGAAACGTGTGCACCCGTTTTTTTTTTTTATCAATGAACCTGTCTCAGATAATAATTTGGCTTCAGGTGCAACTTTAAAAGCCCCAAATGAATGTGATATTCAGGCTCTCAATGGAAGTTCTGTTTTTGTTGCATTACGGCGAGTCATTTGAGTTGTAGAATGGAAACACTTAAGACACCCAAACAGGAACTCACCTCTTGACCACATCATTGTCCACCAGGCTGCTGTCCACCACTACAATTTGTTTGGGGATGGACACGTGAACACTCAGCAGTCCCAGAGTCATCAGGCTGAGGGAGGCGGCGCAAGCTCCTCCTAGAGAGCTCAGAGGGAGCTCCAGCATATCTGATAGATCTGGAAGGTCCTGTGAAGCTCCAGCTGCTGCGTCTGAAGCGGCTGCCGTGTCTGCTGGGTCTTCAGGCAGATGATCATCAGTCTGCTCTCTGTTTGAGGAACCATCATCAGCTTCACATTGATCAGAACATTCTGGGTTTTTCTGTTCATCTAAAGTCATCTTCTCCTCCGCGTTCTCCATCCTCACATCTGATTCCACAGATTTCTCTTTTCCCTTTGTCACACTTTGGGTTTCGTCTACTTTGTTCATGGATTCTTCTCCAGCTGTTTGTATCAGAGATTCACTCAGACAACCGGGCTTTCCTTGTCTTGCTGTTTTTCTTTCACACACCTCGCCAGTCTGTGACCTGTTTTCTGGTTCATGGTAGAAAGCGGTGGCAGGCTTGTCGTCCCCTCTCCCGCTAGTAATTAAATTCCTCAAGAAGCAGAAGGAGTCGGTGCACAGGGAAAAAGGGAAGCGCCATGAAAAATACCTGCCAGGGAGAAGGGGGAAACCTATGTTCAAAGGTTTAGAAACAGGACTGCAAGCATTGGCATTGTGGACAAATCTGTAGATGTTTCTTTAAACAGTTCCTGGGATTCAGAGGGTTAAAGATCAACTTTGAGGTTTTTGTGATTCATTTGCTTTGCAATAGTTCCCTTAAGACATTTGTGTTTCTGCTTTGTCCAGAAAATCTTTGGTTTGATATGGTTTACTTATATGGTGACACTTTACAAGACACACAGCTCCAGTTTCTATCTAATTATATGGAATTTGTTCTAAATTCAAAACAAGTCAATTCAATCTATTTCTATCCAATGTCACCATCAAATTCAATCCAGTTTGATTCAAATAATAATAATAATAATAATAATAATATGATGCACTTAAATTCTGTAAACCATTTATTAACAGTTAAAAAATGACAGCTGATTCCATCAAGTTGGTAACCATCACAAGGCAACAGTGGAGAAGAACCACTCTATTTCAACAGGAATGAACTTCCAGCGGGTCCTGGCTCAATGTGTGTGTCACCACAACAGTAAAACTGGATGCCTCTTAGGGGCTGTGGAGATCTACGTTACCATACCAGAGTTTCAAACAAGAACAAAAACTTCAAACTGAGTTTAAGGAACATTCTTTTAAAAAATAAAATAAAATCTGCTGGGCTGGAGAAAATGTAGCGTTTTCTTACATGTTTAAACAGTCCATTCCTTTTAATCACTGGAAATTATTATTATTTTTTATTACTAACAGGTCACCCAGTGTATTTTATCCAGATATATACATAGAAATGCACACGGCAATTTGGGCAAGCTTTGCTTTGTATGTAAAATTCTACAACACCAAATTAATTTCGATTTTATTCGATGAAGAGTGAGATACTTGGGTTAAAAATAGACAGCAGCTGTCTGCATAACTCTTCACTAAATGTTTAAAAATGTAAGTGAAACCTGATGGTAGAATTTAACAAGTGGCTCAAGGCTCCAAAAGTTTCTTATTAAGAGGTGGAGGTCTGTAACGAAACTGTTGTTGCCAACAGCTTATATATTTAATTGTTTTGGGTATGCTAATACAGGAAACGTGAGTTTTTATGTTGCTCTCATTGTTCTGCATGTTTTAACCTAAAAAAAAAAAATAAATAAATCTAATCACAATACATTTACTCCAGCTTTAAGAACTTTAGTATGATACCTAAAAAGAAAATAACAACAATGACCTGAAGTAGGACTGGGACATCTGGAAGGACATGGGCAGGATGGGCAGGCCCCGGTTCCTCTTTGGCTCAAGCGACTCACTGATGCGACGGCGGTTGAACAGACGCCTCTTCTTGCACTGGACGAACACTCGACAGACCAGCTCCTGGTTATACTTACTGTACGTGTGGAAGGTCTAACAGAGGAAACGGGTGAAAAAGTTCAAATAAAGAAAATATCATATTTAGCAGAATTATAGAATTTGTTTATTTGTTTTAAAACCAGCGACATTTGTCCTCGGACTTGATCTAAAGATTGTGAAATGACCTCAAAAGAGCAGCAAATGGAAGTCTGACTTTGAATGTCACAATTGTTTAAGAAGCCTAATGTCCAACTGTATTTCACATTTATTCATGCCTTAACACTTTGTAACCATTTTTTCTTAAACCATTAACAGAAGAACACATTTTAGACATGTTTTGTCACCTGAAATGATCTGGAAGACTTCATCTGACCATTGGTCATAGCCAGAGAGCTCTGGATCAAATTGTGTAAGACGATAGCATGAATGTCATCTTTGCTGTGGGGGATAAACACAAACTATTACAGGCACCAAAACAGAAAGATATACTCAACAGAGAAACATTGATTGTGAAATCCATAGAAATCCCTACCAGCTGATGGTGTCTTTCGTCGGGACATGTTTTCCTTCGTCTATTGCAGAAATTTTAAACCTGCAGAAGACACATTAAGTGTATGTTAATCCTGATTTGTTTTAAGGATAAACACACAAACCCATCATCTTTTGTTACCGTCTGAAGATCTGCTCCTGAGAGTCGGGTATGATCAGGTCATGATCATCCATGACTGTGCTGAACTTCTGTCTAAGCAGCCGCATGTACTCCAAGAAGGCCTTAGCACAGTCCTAAAACACCACAAATAAGAATAATCCACATTTCTTACCGTCAACTTGAAATAGAAAGAAAACAAACAGATACAGAGCAACACACCTCTGCTTGATCAGGGTCAGCAGGTTTGTTCTCCTCCAACAGTTTCATCAAAGCTTTGTCCTGATGCACCTCAGCCAAACAAATCCTGAGACAAATGGTTGCACAGTGAAACCATCATGAGGGACTTAATTTAAAACACAAACATGGGTTTAACATCTGCAGCCAATCCCCACCTGTAGTTCAGAAGTGTTCGAGGATTTTTGAGAATGTATCTTGAGCGACGTCCAACAGAGAGAGATGTTTTATCTTTCGATATGTCAAACTCTGCGTGGAGAAGGTCTCTTACAACACAGTGAGGCACAAAAGGCCTATTTAGCTGCAAATCAGGAAGAATGTAGTGATTATATCCAGAAGGTTGTTAAAAGTGAACAAAAACAACTAATGTCTAACAGATCTACAGACGTGTGTTTGTACCTTGCTGTTGAGCAGGTCTGATGCCACTGAGCAGAGCATCATGATTGAGTCCTCCTGCACGGACCAGTAGACTCTGTGTCTGGTCATCCTTTTCAGAGCCTGGTGGTCTGTCAAGTCATGGGCTGGAGTGCGTTTTCTAGGTTCTTTACAACAAACATACACAATTGTGGTTTTCACTTTTATTTCATCAGACATGTCAAATCATAGTTTTTTTCGAAGGTTTTCTGGCACTAGTGACCTTTATTCATTAGCAGCTTGACAGGAAGAAGGGCAGAGAGAGAATGGGCAGACATGCACTAAATGGGCCGGGATTCAAACCCAGGACAACCACATGGAGGACTGCAGTCTCTAAATATGGTGTGCCTAGTCTACCACTGAACCACGTAGACTACGTTCACACAGTAGGCAAATGCGACCCATATCCGACATTTTCATGGCAATCAGAATGGCCTAAATCCTCCAAAGAAAAGTGGACCGTCTCATTGGCGGTCCCATTTAACTGGTAGTTTGAACGACCACGCGGAAAAAAAAAATCTGATTTAAAAAAAAAATTAAAATAAGTATCAAGACCTGAAGTGTGAACGTAGCCGAGGTTGTTTTTTTTTTAAAGTTTTTGTGGCATTAGAGGCCTTTATTCACAGTAATCAGACATTTACAGGGTGTCCACTCTACCGCCAAGCCAAACGACAACCCAAACCAAAGGATTTTAGCAAACCTTTTTTTATGGACATGAATGACACCTTCTTAAAACAACCATTTCACTTCATTATCACATTTTAGCAGATGTGTTTTTTATACTTTGTACTCCAAAGTCTCTGTGCCAACCCTGAACAACTATTTGACCAATTTTGACTTAAAGGAGTGCAGTCACACAAACATCTTGAGCCTTTTTAATTTAAATGTATACAGATCTTTATTAAATCTATATTAAAAAGCAAATCAACAGGAAATCTTTTTTTTTTTTAGGGTTTCTGACATTTTCAGTAGGTTTATTTAAAAAATGTAAGACCTTTTAAAAGCCATCAAAAATAACTGCAATATGAATTTACTTACCAACCCTTATTTACGCTCTGAATATTAAACGTTAGTTATAACTTTGTTTATCTGTGTTATTCGGCAGTAGCATGTGAATCTGTTGCTTATGTCCAGCTTATTTAACTTTATTTCCTTCTTCATAGCCTTCAGTGAGCTTCATTTTGGTGACTGACTGCAGGTTTAAGCCAACTACGGAATTGTTTTGCTAGAATTACAACATGAAACAAATGATTGATTTCATGGAAGGAGTGAAGAATGAACAGATATACCATTAGTATTACATTACTAAATGAAATCTGAGAGTTTGATGCATTTAAAACATTTAGGGTCTAGAAATGAGATGATTTAATTCAAAATGTATGCTTTTTTTTAAAAGCCTCTTTGGAAACTATATTTGTAATTTTACTATTTTCCTTCATGTGCAAGAACTGTGTTCTCAATCCAAGTCTTTAATGATAAAATTCAAACTTTTTGTGCAATTTCAAGCATCTAAGAACCATGTTTTTATGGTAAACAGCTCATGGTACCTTTTTTTGATTTGTGTGGGGGCTTCACCACTTCTTTTTTCTTCCTCCTCCTCCTCTGTCCCTTTCCTCCAACCACCTGCTTGTTCCTGGAAGCCGGCTCTATCCCCACCTGTTTACAGAGACAGCGTTCACACTTTTGAACCATCTCCTTATCAGTAAGTGGATATAAAGAAAGAGCAGAACTCATACCTCAATGTTCTCTGTGATCCCAGGCCGCTTGTTGGTCAAATAACAAGGTGCAATGGTGTTTCCTGTCGTTGCAAACATCTTGTCAAATGAAGCAACCATAAGAAAGCACAACACAGCTTCACAAGAACTTAGGTTTTAATACAAGTGGCTGAAAGAAAAGCCCTCCATGAAACTCACCAGCTTCAAGAGCCATCCGGAGGGAATTTTTACTCAGCAGGCTCTTCAGTCTCAGTTTGACATCTGGTGCCTTTGAAGCACTTGACCTCTAGAAATAACAATTTATAAAATGTATTTTTTCTACATATGTGTGACCTATTGAAATTTAAACTGCAATTCTTAGGTTTATGATACCGTTTTATTGGCAAGAAGGTGACTTGTCCACAACCAGTTGCGTTTAAGATGACTGAAGAGCTCAGAGTCCAGACCTCCTGCTCCTCTACCATCTCCTGGTATGGAGCCATCCTCACACACCTCATAGCTACCTCTTGAGTTGGTGCAGAAAGGAGAAATGAAGAGCAGAGGACATGCATTAATAATGGCGTCTGATTCTTCTTTTCACATTCCAAAATTTAACTGCAACATTGAATCTGTTATTGACAGTTTGTTGCTGCACAATATCATTGTGTGACATAGTATTTGCAGGAACAGGAAAAGCTTCCAGAGACTCCTAAAACTGCTGAGATGGTCATTGGGGGCAACCTCTCCTTCCTAAAGGACCTGCATCTGCAGCTGCATCTGGGTAAAAAACATCCCAGAAAGACAACCCCACCCAGGACCCCACCTGATCAAGCAGCTCCCATAGTTTCATAAAAACAAGAACAAACACACTCAGAAATTGTCCTTTCCAAAACACGTAAAGAAGCTGGCTGTTAACAGAGTGCTGTGTCCAAGCACATTGACTGAAAGTTGAGTGGAAGGAAAAACCATGGAAGAAAAAAGTGCACAAGCAAACAGGGATAACTGCGGCCTTGAGAGGAAGCAAATACCTTTCAAGTGTCTGAAGGAGAATCACATGGAGTGGGCTTCAAAGTCAACGGAAATTTAAGAGCACTTTATGCTTCCCTCAAGCTTTATGGAGAAACTGATTTTATCTATCATCAGGGGACTTGGCACCTGCACAGACTGCCAAAAGAACCTGCTTTTATAACCACGGTATACCTGTGCTTTATTGGCCAGCAAACCTGCCCGATTAAAAACCCCACAGAGAGCCACCCGCTGATCACCTCCATGCCAAGCTGCATTGTTGCATTTATTCATGCAAAAAGGAACCCCAGTCAAGTACTGAGTACATATAATGTACACTACATGAATATACTTTTCAGTAGCCTGAAGAAACTGTTTTTATAGTTCAAATGTATTACTCTAATTTAAATTTTTATTGGCTTTAAGCCATAAACATAAAATCCACATTTATAGACACTTGAAATACATCAAAAAATCTATATAAGAGTCTCACTTTTTCCCAAAGCCTTTCTATTTTATTCTTTTGTATTCTAATATGTTTTATGCCAATAAAACATATACAGAAACATCAAGAATTTGTGCTCCACCTACTCTAGCAGGTAACTCATTCCAACAATCACGTTATGGTCATGCACAACAGGAGGAGCCAATTCATCATCTGTGCCATTTCTTTTGCAACGAACCACACCTTCAAAAAAAAAAAAAAAAAGAAAGCTAAAATTAGTCAGATCTTCAAATAGTGATAATTATTTTACAGATAAACTGAGGCAATGAATTTGCTTGTACCCAGAGGTGTATTGAGGCAGACACACATCAGGTCAAACCAGAAGCTCTCCACGTCCTCAGCAGTGTTGAATGTGTAATGGCGCCTCTCAAAGGGCTTGTCAGGTGGCTCTTGGATCAACCAGTAGTGAGGCTCTGAACTGGTTGTGTCAACAATGGAGGCATGGCGTTTCAGGTAAACAAACACCTGGATGAGTTTAAAAACGAAAATAAAGGCACATGAGAACAGAATTCATCAAATTCTGTATTTTATCTTCAGTTCCTTCTTTAATTAAGTTATTATCAATAAGAAATGAATAAAACTAGACTGATTAAGAAATATAATACCTATTAACTTGGGATGTAAAAAAATTGTCATCCTTTCTAAATCACCCATTTTCCAGCTTGTATCATTGTTGCATCGGAATTGTGATTTTTAAATAGTTTTCCGTACATAGTGATAAAAATGTAGATAAATGAAGCTAATGTTTTTTTAATTCCTGCAACGAGATCTCACGGTACCTGGTCTTTGTCTTTGAACCTCTCAACAACCCCGAACTGCACCAAACCCATGTAGGTCAACTTCTGCAGGTTCTCGTGAAAGATGAAGATGTATTTCCTAAAAAAGAAGGCATTGGTTGTTGCTTGTGACATAAAGCCATGGCGTCTGGTTGGAAATTATATTCAAAGTTAAGAGAGCGGAGAACAAAATGAAACCTTTTATAAAGAAGCTGTCTTTTCATTCTTGCAGGCAGCGCTCTCACAAGATAGTGTTGCTTCACAGGGTCACTGAGATACTCCTCCAGTTCATCCACCTGCAGACACACAAGCAAAACCAGCAAACTGTTGGTATACAGGTCCTTCTCAAAAAATTAGCATATTGTGATAAAGTTCATTATTTTCCATAATGTCATGATGAAAATTTAACATTCATATATTTTAGATTCATTGCACACCAACTGAAATATTTCAGGTCTTTTATTGTCTTAATACGGATGATTTTGGCATACAGCTCATGAAAACCCAAAATTCCTATCTCACAAAATTAGCATATTTCATCCGACCAATAAAAGAAAAGTGTTTTTAATACAAAAAACGTCAACCTTCAAATAATCATGTACAGTTATGCACTCAATACTTGGTCAGGAATCCTTTTGCAGAAATGACTGCTTCAATGCGGCGTGGCATGGAGGCAATCAGCCTGTGGCACTGCTGAGGTTTTATGGAGGCCCAGGATGCTTCGATAGCGGCCTTTAGCTCATCCAGAGTGTTGGGTCTTGAGTCTCTCAACGTTAGATGCACTTCCATTCTGAATAGTGCGAGTATATTTGGATCATGTGGAATTCAATGGCTTGTTTTACTATTTTTTCATATTTAAAAGAACCAACTGACTGTATGGAAGCGAAGTTTCAAAGCTTTATGACTGCCTCGGAGATGTCCCGTAATTAAGAGCCAAAAGCAGGGTAAGCCGTCAGTTTTAGGTAACATTTTGTTTTTATAAAATGCGAATGAAGAAAAAAAAAAAAAAAAAACACAACAGAAATCACTTGTTTTCAGAACTGACACTCCTTTTATGTTGTTTTCAACACACTCATTCATCTCCTGTCAGAAACAAACTTCTTGGTAGAATAAAATGATCATTTAATCCACACCTCCAGTGATTATTATTATCATGAATATTTTTTTACTTAATTTTACCTAAAGAGTACACGCTATGTAGTATAATGTCACAACAACGGAAAAGAACCATTTCTGAAAACCTCGACAGTAAGATGGAGCTAACATTCCTTTAACAGCCAGATAAAAGTTGGATCTTACCTTGTAATTGATCTGTACGATCTGCACAAAAATAGACAGAGGCAAGCAAAGGAGAAGATTGCGAACCATCACCCAGCCGCTGGTAAAGCCTTTGTGTACATGAACAGGAGGGATAAATCTTCTCCATGAGTCTTCATCAGCATACACTGTCAGAGAAATAAAACAGAAAAGAGAAAAAAGTTTTGAAAAGCATTCCTACTGGAGCAGTGGTGAAAAATAACTACACAAATAACTGCAACGTTTCGAAGAAACCAATGAATAAATGCTTCTTCAAAATGCACGACAACTTTACCCCAACAATGCTCTTACCTTTCAAGTCAGACAGATCAGGTTTACATTTATAATTCTGCAGCCCCTCTTCATCCCCTGAACCCTCATCTATTAGAGACGAATTAGAGATTTCAGCTTCTCTCACATCCTGTTTTGCTTGGGATTCTGGGAGCTTGGCATCAGGATCAGAGCTGGTTGGTTCTGCTGGTGTCGGATTGGCAGAGGCAGAGGCAGACTCAGAGGGGTTCTCCCGCAGAGGGTGGCCGTAGATGAGGTACCAGAGAAAGCTATGAACAACACGCAGACGAATCATCTTGGGCTGGAAACCCAAAGTTTTGCCCAATCCTGGAACTGTAAACAACAAACGGGAAGTAATCCATCAACAGACAATGGAAAATGTAATAACCTCACAAAAAAACTGTTAAAACTGCAGTTATTTATAATTCTGTATTATAGCAAAATGATAATTTATATGTTTTTGATAACTAATTGGAGACTGAACTCTCGAGCTTACAAGAAATTGTAATAGTAAGTTTTAAGGTTTTTTTTTATACAAATCTCCTAGAAAAACATTTTATGACATAATTAGCATCAGCAACAGATTGAATGTGATTATAAAGCTTTATAATATCCTCTGATGACAATCTCCATCAGCAGCAGCAGGATGGGTTTCCTAAAAGAAAAGGTTGACCAGCGATCACTCTTAAAGCCACCAATTCACACAGACCACGAATAACACGAATATCACGAAACAATTGCTAAATTTTAATGGATTTACAAGAATCCATTAAGAATACTGCACAAAGGTTGGGACTCAATTAATATGACAAATGCATCTAATAATTGGGTACGATTAAACTTTAATTCTTGACAATTCGTGGGATTTTCCATCAAGATATAATAAAAAGTGAAGAACTAGCAGGAGTGAATGTTATTGGAATGATGACTTTAGGAATTAAAACGTTTCAAGTAAAGTGCTTGTTTTTGGACATAAAATAAACTAAATAAAAAAAACTGAATTTTGGTTTTATTTTTTATTAGTTTGGTTTTTACTTTTTTTTTTTATTACTTATTTTCTTTACTGCCTCATTTTTTTTCCAAGGGCAGAAGAAAGATTTGGGCAGTTGTAGGGGGTACAACGGCCTAGGGGGGTCAAGACAATGCTTCACAAATCGAACGCATAGGAATGCCTATGAATCAATTAGGAATCAGTTACCTATTCCTAAGAATGAAGTAGGAATTTATTAAGAATTAATTGAGATGTTTTGGATTCGTCAGAACAGAACCAACATTTTGAACAGCTCAAATCTCTTGCCATGAATTCCAGATGGCTCAAGAATTGCAAGAACTGACTAAGAATAATATACGAATCAGCTACGAATTTAGGAACTTATCACGATTCAACTAAGAATCCCAAAATTTGGCAATCTTTGGTAATTCGTATTATTTGTGATTTGTGTGGAACGGGGTTTAAAGTACAGTACAGACCAAAGGTTTGGACACACCTTCTCATTCAAAGAGTTTTCTTTATTTTCATGACTATGAATATTGTAGCTTCACACTGAAGGCATCAAAACTATGAATTAACACAGATTATTATTATTATGAGTAGAAATAATTGTTACGTTTCTCGTTCAAATGAAAGTAGTTAGATCGTGGTGTACCAGTTTGTTTTAAATTTCTTTGCAAATACGCTAAAACTGTGTTATTGTTACTTAAGGATATCATAGCGTGAGAATCTCATACAGTGCACGTTTAGTGCAGTGGCACAACCATTTAAACTATTAACCAGAAGAATGCTGAGATGTTGATCTAGATGTTGATGCCTTTGTTTACAAATGCTGGCTTGACAAAAACTAAAATCTCAATAGGTAATTATGGGTGGTTATTAAATTAAGGGTAAAGACCTTTAAACCATAGTACTTTTTTATACTTCATAAAAGGTAATCTACGAGAACCTGGTGTGGGCTTAAAGTCCTTATCTTCATCTTTTTTTAAGATCTTATTTGAAGCCTTGCTCCTGGGTCCTTTAGACATGGCTGGATTTTCTGAATCAAGTTGTTCTTCTTCAGCACCCTGCAGACTGAGGGACAGAAAAGGAAGACAAAGGTGACACAAAAAGAGAATAGAAGTAAAAACAACAAAAGACTTTTAATTTAGTTCAGGCACCAGTTTTAAGTAAGACTTGAATGTGCAATCTGAAGCTTTTACACGTGCATCTCTACACATTAGAAAAACTTCATGCATTTCCGCAGTGAAGTCTAAAAATGTAAACCGCTGTATTATTTAGATTCACTAAATGCTTAGTGGTATACTACAATCATTTATCAATGAAAGGGTTTAGGATAGAAGAGTTTGCTAGCCAATCAAGCGGAGAGTTACCATGGTCATTAAAGCAGGTTTGTTACTTTTGGCAGTGTGGGTCGTATCAACATCTCAACAGAGCTTGACAGTTGAGAGAAGCAGGAAGTGCTCTAAAACCTTCTGTTAGACAGTGGACCAACAACAGCAGAGGACAGGGCTACTAAATCTTCACCGAATGTGGAAACTTCCTAGTGGACACTTTGGATTCTGTGCCTCCCCACTCTTCCTATAGACTCTAGGCCCTTAATGTCCAAAGGAAATGCTAAATTTGATTTAGATTAAGATTTTTATTTAATCTTAGTCCAGGTAGGACTTTTCTTGCATTGTCTTGGGTGAGTGGCTTAATACAAGTTTATGACAGGTGTAGTCCATGTCCTGAATATGTCTGTGCGAATCCAGAAGCAGTCCACACCTTAGGAATCTCAACCAAACTCTTGAATGGACTTCGCTTCACATTCCTCTCAACGATGTGGTTTCCCCTTGTAGACTCTTTTCCACATTTTACTTCCACTCAACTTTCTCATAATATGCTTGGCAAATGGCAAAAAGCCAGCTTTCTCATGACTATGTATGCCACAATGTAACATTTCATTATTATAAATCCTTTTTTAATTGATCTTATGCAATATTTTAGGTTTCAGTGAAAATTAACTTTTGGTTTTGATTAGCTGTGAGCCATAATCATCAAAATGAACAGAACTTTAATATTAGGATTTTCTTTTTGACAACAATCAAATGTATTAAGACACACCTGTAAGTACCAAAGTCCACTTCCTATCCTGAAACAATAAATTCAGAACTTTTTAATAAACTTCAGTACAGATTAGGCATCTTGCTGTTGCTTACCGTCCAGCTGCATACGAGCTTGAGATCTTGAACCGAACCTGCTCAATGACCTGAGCAACTCTCTCATCACTCGGTTGAATAGATGGATCAACAATTATGTCCACCTACATGTGTGGAGAAAAAGGAAAACCAGAAATACACATGTGGGAATAAATCTTGCTTTGAATAAATCCAGTTCTGCTAGCTTTTGGTGCTCCTCGCATCAATTCAAGCAAGTACCTTGTTAAAGATAAATAACACAGATAATATTTTACATGATTCACACCGCGGTTTACGAGGAGCCACTTATGTATATGATGTGCTATAAGTCATATGTTCCCCGTTTAAACCTTTATGAAGTGTGTGTACCTTCTTAGTGACCCCATCCTGAATAACAGTGGTGGTGTAAAGCTTCAACAAGCCTTCTCTGGACAGACTGTGGACAAGCCGTAAAACAGTCTTCTTGCAACACTTTGAATTGACACCATCCTGTTTTTCTGCATCATTGATGATTTTCTGCAGTCTAAAAAAAAAGAACCATGTTGACATTTACTCTCATGTCTCCTTTCTAATGTTACACTGAATTCACAAAGCAAAGAAAACAAACTGACGGGAAAAATCCCCCGATAATCTTAAAGCTACGAATGGCTTCGACAATCATGTTCTTCCTCTTCAACAGGCGGTACGTCTCATGAGACCTCTGAAGGGATATGAAGAAAATAAAAGGGGTCAACTATGACCTTTTCATGTGGAAAAACAAGCCGCTAACAATAAGGCATCATTACCTGCGACTGGAACATACTATCAACCTCGACAATCTCGGTGTTTGCTGGGTTTTCAGATGGATGAACAACCTCACTCTGACACAAAGATCTGGCAGGAGTTGAATTGGATTGTTTTTCTTCCCCCGCTGGACCTTAAAGATGAAATGCTTTTTAAGAAAAACCAACCTCAATATTTGGTTTTTAATTTACATTTAAGGTGATGGATTTACGTGCAATTTTCTTTTTTTTAAATCAGGGAAAGAAATGATTTTGTCATCTGCATATTTAAGTGGCCAGCCCGCATTTCCTGAAGCCAAAGAAACCGCTTAAATGCTCTAATTTAACAACAACAACAAAAAGATAATTTAGGAGAAGCAGTTTACAGTTTGAGGTGAACACCTATACCACTTCATGGCAACTGTATTTCCTGATAAGTGGGCCTTTTTGTATGCAGGGCAAACAAAGATGCCGCAGAATGGTTGGAAAACTGCAAACAATGAGTTGGATGCATAAAATATGCCTGTGAATTTTCCAGATCTCAGCCCTACTTTTTAAAAACATTTTTATCTCGGCAACATGTCTAATAAGATTTTAAAGGACAATTAAATGGTGCCATTTGTTTAGGTGTAGCAGTAACCTTTTTTCTAACCACTTACATTACCATCAACTTCTTTGTCTCTATTGATTTCATCTAAACAAATTTTCCAGATTTTTCACCTACCTTTAAAGGCTACATACAACATTTCCCTATATATTATTATTGGTAGAACCATATATATGTTTAAAAGATTAAATTAAATAGTTGAACCTGTTTTTGTAAATATGTATCAGCATAAATACCAGATTTCAGCATTGTTATGGCCTGCTCCAACACCTGAGTAACGTATGCCATAAAATGGATCTGTAACTTTTTATTGAGTTGTTTTAGATTAAGATCACAACAGATAGTTTACTCTAAGATGCTTATACCTGGTGCTCATTAGAAATTAGCTGGTGGTTGATGTCCTTTAACTACAACCCAGTAAAAAAGTGGTTGTTTATTCTGGCCACGTGAAAAGTTGGTGAAACACTAAAAGCAAATTCCATACTTTTGCCTGTGAAAATCTGGTGAACTTCATGTAAGAAGATGATTTAACGAATGTTTGACTGTTAGATTTATTTTTAGCATTTCAACAGACTGAACTTTAAATGTATGGTAATGTTGTTCTATATTTTATGGATTTATAAATATGCAAACACTTATCAAATACTTTTACAGTTTGACATAAAATCTTGTCTACAGATTCTTTCTGATGGCACATTTAAAGCGTTGGAGCTGAAGTTTAGCCATTAAGGTCCATATTTGTAAAACTACCTGCAGCAGGAATGGATGCCGACTCAGGTGTTGTAGTGTTAACAGGTCCACTGCAGGATAGAGTCTCACCTGGGAAATCACAGGACTTTTAAAAATTTTAAAACAAACATTTTACACACGAAAAAGCTGGTATTTCATTAAATGTCAAATGTTATGCAAATTAAATGCTCACGTTCAGCTTGAGTAGATTGTGTGACGGGAATGTCGGGTTCCGTCTGCTTTGTTGTCACATCGTCTTCCTCCTCTGTCCTCTTTGCTCCTGATATTTCATTTACTTCATCCCTCTTTCCATCCAGCTTTTCCTCCTCCACGTCCTCTGTGGGATCGCCACAAACCTGCTGCCCCTCTTCTGTGCCTTTGTTTTGACCTCCGCCTGTTTTCTTTCCTTTCTTTGCTGTGGGGGTTCTACAGCTTTTGCTTGCGGGCCCTCTTGAGGTTGACGATGTTTTAGGGGAGGCGGGTTCTGTGTCTAACATGTCTGGAGCTGAGAAGAACAGCAGCTTGTTTCTTTCCTGCTCCTTAGCAAACAACTGGAGTTGATTGCTGACACTCGCGAACCTGTCCAGAGATATGAGTACAACAGAGCCATCTGAAGTGACTGGGTGCTGACCCACGAACGTAAAAATGGAAACTCAAGTGCTTATACAGACTTGTGGCTGATAAATTTTGAAGTCCTCTGCCGACCCTCATCTACCATAAAGCTCTGTAGGGTAAAAAGGATGAATTGTAAGAATGCAACACAGAAACAGCTAAAAATTCTAATACAAAATTGAATCAATCAGAAATATGCCTTATTACTGCTTTTATTACAAACATAATACACCCAAAAAAAAAACACTTAAAAAAATACATTTAAGAAGACATAGTTTAGAAAAAAAAAACAATCTCTACAAAGACTAAACCAAAACATCCAGTCGTGTTGGACGCTCTGTCTGCCTAAACCTAAACATCAGAATGCCATCAGTGGGAATTTCCAGCCAAGGATCCAGAACTTTTGTTTAAGAAAAACAGATTTCCTTCAATCTCTTAGTCATCTGTGTTTCCCGGAGAAGAAGTGGTGCCCACTGATGGCATCTTCTCTACATCTTACCCATTTTAAAATGCGTCACTTAGTAAAGTTTAATAAGATTATCCACACAAATTTGGTATGAGATACAGTCATGGTAAAAAGAAAGTACACCCTCTTTCACCGCTAGGGTTTCACACATCAGGTATTTACCAGTTCAAATATTATTTCAATCTACCTTCAAGTGTACAAAAGAACACAAACAGTTATTTATTAAACAAAGATGAAGCTGTGTGTGGAAAAACTAAGTACACCCTTGGTGTCTGGTTTAGTATGGAAAGTAGGTGCAGCTAATTAACTGGTCATCATCACAGTTTCCAGCTCTTTAAAAGCAGGGGTTTTCCCAGTTCTTCCCTAACATCTGCAGGTGTGCTTTAACACAATCCCAGAAAGGAAAGACAACAGAAATAACCATAGAAACAACTGATATTACCCATCAATCTGGGGATAGTTATGAGGCCATTTCTAAACTATTTTAAATTCATCATTTATAGTCATCTGTAAATGCTTTACGGTCAAATGACCTGGGTAAGATTCAGTAATTGAGACTGTTATGAACTCCCCCCGTTTATCAAAGTACACTCAGGTCACAATTTAGCTGCAATTGGGTCAACAAAAGGGCGACGATTGGAAACACAGCAGCAAATCTACAACAGAATGGCTGAAAAATTAACCAGTCAAGGTGTTGCATTGGTCCAATCATGGTCCACATCTCAGCTTAACTGAAATACTATGGCAGCACCCTAAGTGAGCTCTGCAGAAAGGGATGTCTCCACCATGATGTGAGAGGCTGATAAAGTCAAATTAACACTTTAAGTTATGGCTGCTAAAGGTGCTCAGAAAACAAATAAAATCCTTTTATCTTTGTTTGTAATATGATGAGAATGTGGAATCCGTGTGTGTTTTTGTAAACTCGAGGTCAGATTTGAATAACCAACTTAACTAGGACTGAAAGAAGACAGGCTTTGTATTCACCATGAATGTAGTTTTATTTTGGGTAAAAGCAAAAAATTAAAAGCCCCTTACCTTAATAACGCCGTCCCTAGACAGCCTTCTACAGATCATACGAGATTCCAGCTTACCAACATTCATTCTTAATCCGATATCCCTCTGAGGGATTCCTTTCGTACCAGAGGACAATACTGAAATAAAAGAAAACAGGCCAAAATAGTAGTTTTAAATCCTTGGAATATGAGGCAACTTGTAAAGGAAGTTGAAACGACTATTTGTACAAGTACAGCAGCGGTTAAAAGGGATAGAATTCAGCTCCAACCAAATCTGGGTCTAAATCAGACTAAATATTTCTG
Source organism: Girardinichthys multiradiatus (assembly GCF_021462225.1). Classification (NCBI taxonomy): domain Eukaryota; kingdom Metazoa; phylum Chordata; class Actinopteri; order Cyprinodontiformes; family Goodeidae; genus Girardinichthys; species Girardinichthys multiradiatus. Next base: position 39,454,356 of record NC_061798.1, on the reverse strand, counting down.
TTTTAGGTCAGCTGGGATTACCAAAAACAGTTTAATTTGCTAAATACCAAAATAACGAGGCCTTTTTTTTGGAGAATTTTTATTAACGTTCTTGAAATTTAGAAGTTTAAGTGCATAACCTTAGTTTTTGTTAGAATTACATTTTGCATTGTACGATTTGGGTCCGTCCACTAGTCTCTGACAATAATTTACTGGAATTTTTGCCCGTTGCCTTGTTTTTTCAGCTTCAGCCAAACATTTTCCCAGAGATTGGGGGCCACTCCAAAACATTGACTTTGTAACTGTGGTATGCTTATGGTAACTGTACATTTGGAAGACCCATCTGCATCCAAGCTTTAAGACTTGAGATGTTGTATTGACATAATGTTCATGTTGCCATCCATTTTCTGAAGAGTATCGATCTCTCCTGCAGCAAACTGCCCACACAAATTGATGCTGCCCCCTCTGTTGGGCTCACAACCTTCCTACTTTTGTGTAATAATTGTCAAAATCGCCAGACGTTTTCATTTTAGTTTAATCAGACCAAAGGACATGCCTGCCAGGCTCTTTATGTTATTCTTTTGGAATAATGGTTTCTTCATCTCTGAGCGGCCTTTCAGTCCATGTCGGTATTGGGTTTGTTTAACTATAGATAATGACTCTCTCTTACCAGCTACAGTCAAAATCTTCCAAAAGGTCTAATGCTTTTGTTATGATATGCTGATTTCCCACCATTTTTTTTTTACATGTTTAAAAGGAAAAGGTTAGCGTATGCACGATTCTGAATTTCTCTCTCAGTATTCTGTCATCTCGCAAATAAAAACAACTTTAAACAACAAATTTAAATGTCTGGTTTCAAGTGTACAGCATTGTGTTACAGCCCAGGGACCCGTTGCTGCTGTTTTGCTGGTGATAACTCTCCTACTTCCTGCAGCTTATGAATCGCTATAAAACCATCTGCTTACTTTGCCTTAGTTTTCTGCTTCTTCAGCGAATTAAAGTAATCAAACTCACTGATGTGGTAGGCCTGCGACAGGACGTCCCTCTCCATGATTCGTCCCTCTGAGAGGACTCTTCCTCCTCCTCCAGTGTAACCTTCCTCTTCATCATCCTCCTCGTCCTCATCGTCAAAATCTGCAGCGCCTCTCTTTCCATACGGCTTCACGAGTTTTATACAGCGCACAAGCACTTTACTGCCTGGAACAAAGGAATGCATTCATCAGGTGTTAAATTAAAAAAACGTACACTATAAAAATCTTTAAACTCAAAGTTACCGGATTTTTATACGTTGATCTCCTGCAGTTACAATAACATCAACATTTGCAACGGACTTATCTTTTTTTAAGTAGAAAATCCAAAACAGACAACAAGAAAAAAATTTTTTTTCTTTGGTTCTGATTTCAACTTCATACGCGAGTGTAATTACATGAGATCTAACAGACTTGTGTGAAAGTCTTAAAGACTCTTATTGTCATGACGCTTATGTGTAAAGAAATCCTCTTTTACCATTTTTATTGGTGCAAGGTTCAGAACTGGGATCCAAGTCTTCTAAAGGGTACTGACTGAACTCGACCAACTTGGTGTATCGGAGGTTTCTGAATAAACGTTTTATAGTCTTATCGTTCAAATTCTGAAAGAAGAAAAGAAAGGAACAAGAACGCTGCAATAAAACAGAAACTTATACAGTTGCACACACTGAGAGACGCTCACAAGGTGGTCTTTGAGGTTGTCCACAGTCGTGAACTGATCAGGTAACTGTTGCAGAAAGTTGGACACGTGCTCCATCAGTATGTCATATTTGTTCCGCCTGAGAGAGCAGATAGAGGGGAGAGGATTTATTCAGGAGTTGGACATCGACAAGAGGATAAAATGAGAAAATCTGTCAAAAGACAGAAACACAACACAGCCTATCTATAGAGAAAATATAGATGTCATTTTAATCTTGAGATTTCTTTGTGTTTTTAATAATAATTGTAAGTTTAAATTACATTTTATGCTTTCGGAAAGCATTTAAAAAATTTAGAAATGGATAAAAACAGCATTACTACTGCAGAAACTACTGCAGTTGTTATTGTACCCTTTAGTCGGCTTATTACCTAAGATTACATACTTAAACCATCAGTAATCATGGTTGTAAGTTTTGGCTCCTGTGTTTTAAAAATTCAGAAGCCTAAAAGATTGGACACTCCTGCTCTGTGCTATTTACACAACCTTATAATATATGTGTTTATTACCTCAGTTCAAGTGTACAGAATATGGGTCTTCAACAGAAAAAAGCTGGATTATTGAGTTATTCAACAGAAAATATCTTTACAGAAATTTAACAACAGAATGACACTAATAAAGTAACTACCTTGTTTCAGCTGTATTTCAAAATCTATAAGATTTAGATCAAACGTGGACTGCATTTGTGATAATTATACAACAAATAGATTCTTTAAATCAGAGTTTGTGATAGGTGATACCTCTGTATTCTTAAACAAAAAAAAATTATATTTAAGTGTGTCAAGTCTTTTTGGCATCTAAACTGGATCCAGTTTAAAATCTAATGGTCCAGTTTAAAACCTTGATGTAAGGATCTATAGGTCAGAAACTTTGAAATGGACATTATTTTACCTGCCAGGAACTCAAACCCAAAACAATCAACAAGTTGTATAAAAATCTAAAATAATGGATGTTTTAGTCAAATAAACAAGTGTAACCAAAGCGCTTTATTTTAAGAAATTTAGATTTTATATAATGGAGTAAGGAACAAAGGTTGCACACTCAAACATTTTTCTATACCCAATTTTCGCTTTTTTCTATTCGTATCCAGACATTTTAAGACTACATAGGAAAATATGGAGACACACAAAGCTTAAAGCAAAAAATTGATTTAAAAAACTTATGGAATTATAAAATATTATAAAAACCCGTATGGAAGGGCTCAATTGTAAACTGCAATGAAAATGATCATGTGTAAAAGCATATGTTTGCTGTAAATGATATAAAAGCTAATGACAGTTCTGACAAAGACATAAAACAAAAGTACTGCCGTTGGATGCTGTTGGTGCAGTTTTTACATCCCTGTTTACACTGGCATTTTGTGGGTTAGAAACTGAAATGATTGGGCAATAAAGTTTGAGATTCTATTGCAGTTGACAAAAATGTAAGAAATAAGTGCTAAAAATAGGAACAAAACAAGAACCAAACTGACCTGTTAACATGGAAGCGTTTGAGCAGGAGGAGAATGGAGTGCTGCTGCTGTCCTGTCTTCAGCCGTCTGATGTAAGACTGCATGGTGATCAGTTCGTGCTTGACAAGAGACTTCCTAAAGTAGTGCAGTTTTCGAGCGTCTACCCTGCTCAGAATCAACAGCTTGTTACAGTGTGGACATTAAAACAACTATTGTAACACAAGGTCAAAAACCCAAAGACAGGTGCGTAGCATGTCTCCTACTTGAAAAGGCCTCCATGCAGATCACTTTGTAGTTCTCCCTGCCAACGTCCACGGCCAACCCTCTCAAGCAGACAGTAAGAGTCGTTGCTGAGTTTTAACTCGGGATCGTTCTCACTTCCGATCAGAGTCCGAAATCGCAGAGCCTGAGAAGCCACGGCCAGAAGCTTTCGTCCATATCTAGAGGGTTAAAAAGAGAGGAAGAAAATCTTTCCAACATTGGGGAACATAATGAAGGTGAAATATGCCACATCCAACTAACTGAAATTATTCTCAGCCTCAGGAAGTAAACAATATAAAAACATGTAACTTATCATTCTTTAATTACAAAGTGTACTAACTTTTCCAGAGCTTCCTGTAGGTTAACCAGCGGGGTGAGGGACTTGCAACGGACTTGCTTTGTGATGTTCTTCCTCTCCTTGAAGAAGAGACAGGAGCCTTGTATCCCATTCTTATTCTCGGGAATGGCATGAACAGAATAGACATCTCTTCTTTCATGAGAGAATTTCTGTTTTGTTTCAAAGCCCGTCTCTGGGTCGATGTCCTTATACCTAAAAAACACAGAGCACCAAAACACAAAAGACTGCTCTATTTTGTTTGGAGTTTTAGGCCCAAATACAGAAACTGTGCTGTGCTGAAAATGTCTTATACATTTCTTATAAAAAAATAAAGAAATGAATGAAACACTTTATATTCTCATTGTGGAACATGAGGTAGGGATGCTTTTCTGCAGCACAGACGAACCTGGTCAGAGTTGATCGGAAGATTGATGGAGAGTTTTACTTCATAGCCAGAAAATGTGAGAAAAAGTGTTATTTTGTAGATTCTGTCTTATAAAAATTGGAAGCATCCTGTAATTTATATTTCAAAACCAAATACCCACACGAGTCTGATAATGAATATGAGTCTGCAGTTAAAATTACATGAACAAAAATAAAATGTTCAACAAAATAATAGGAGGGTAGTCAAAAACAGGAAACAGTGAGAAATCAGCTGGAATTGGATTATGAAGTAAAAAAAAAAAAAAGAAATCAAATGCTGACCATCATGAACCCTGCTTGGAAGAAATGTTTGGCTTTGGGGATACTAATTTGTGATTTTCACGAGGTTGGTCACTTCTACAAAAGTCCTTTAAGAAGATACCCCATAAGTCGAAAATACAATAAAGCTTTGACTTTTATGGGAATAAGCTGTAATTGTTTAGCGAAGCGTTTTGAACGTATTTCTCGGTGCTCACAGTAACACTCACCTGTCAAACAGCTCTACGTCTTCTCTCTCCACAGGTAGCTCGTAGAAGCTCAGGTCGGCGTTGCTAACAAGCGACCTCCAAATGAGCCCCTTGGTGCAGTCATCGAGCTTCAGGGGAAACTTTGGCTGTCTGTCCTCCAAACGTATCCAAAGAGAAGGGAGGGTTATTCCGTCCAGTCCCTCCAAAGCCACTTCATCCACAACGATGCTCAGCGCATCCATAACTGGGCTAGCATGCTACTAGCTAACACGCTAGTTAACAGACAGAGCCGAATCATTAAATACGAACGGATTACTTCAGTTCGACTCAGATATTCTTGTTATTGAGGAAGAAAATAAATAAAATATTTTTTCATAAAATTAAGCTTGAAAAAACGCTCCCGCAACTTCAACTGGTTAATACGTGTCTACGTCATAATTGAACTTTGACCTTATGTTGTTTGGAAAAACATTTCCGTAAGGCGGCGCTCAAGTACACTTTTGGAAAACCAGTGGCGCCACCAAGCGGTGGTCAAGGAGGCCAAAGGCCACCTCTGTAAATTTGCTGGTCATTTACGTATTTTTTATTGCATGTTTTTTTAAAATACGAATTTACCAAAGAAGAGAAAACCTTATAACAGCAGTTTATTTAAGAATTTTTTTTATTTATTTGTCCTGCCTCCAACCTCCCTATACAGACCAATTCAATAAATTGGAATACTATAGAAAATTTTTTTTTATTTTTCCTAATAATTTTTCCACTTACTGCTAATGAAAACACATTTAAGATAAGAATATAACATCAGTCCAATAAAAATATTTTTTTAATCACAGAAATGTGATAATAAAAAAGATATGTTTATTACCAGCTTAAAGGTTGTTATTTAGAAAAGGTACTTTTGATCTGATAAACGAGCCTCACTGGAACATATAAAGTAATTGATTGAATATGACTCTTTATGTCTTTCTGGAGACACCCCTGTATAAAACATCAGCTATATCATTTATTTATTTCTAAATACGAAATTGTCCTATCAAATGATCGACTACATAAATACCCACATCTTTGTTACTCATATTTTTAATGGATTATTTATTTGTTTGACATTTGTCAATGGTATACTGAACAGTCAATATTTATGGTGCTGGCATGCTTGTTATAAACTTCTTTTAATCCTGACTGATGAGAACCCATTCTTGCCATATTAGTGTTTTAAGATGATGGTAATTTGTCTGTTCCTGATTATCCACCTGGTTCTAAATGAAGTTAAGATCTGGGACAATTTCAAGCCGTGGGTCGAAAATCTAAATCCTGTTAATCTTGAGACTATTAATAGATTCTGCCTTGCTCTGCAATGATGGAAAATGACAGATAATCCCTAGCTTGTACCCGGGATGCAGAAAGAAGTTGCTTTTGGAAAACATGTTGATCCCTCTGTACAGGTCCTTCTCAAAATATTAGCATATTGTGATAAAGTTCATTATTTTCCATAATGTCATGATGAAAATTTAACATTCATATATTTTAGATTCATTGCACACTAACTGAAATATTTCAGGTCTTTTATTGTCTTAATACGGATGATTTTGGCATACAGCTCAGGAAAACCCAAAATTCCTATCTCATAAAATTAGCATATTTCATCCGACCAATAAAAGAAAAGTGTTTTTAATACAAAAAACGTCAACCTTCAAATAACCATGTACAGTTATGCACTCAATACTTGGTCGGGAATCCTTTGGCAGAACTGACTGCTTCAGTGCGGCGTGGCATGGAGGCAATCAGCCTGTGGCACTGCTGAGGTCTTATGGAGGCCCAGGATGCTTCGATAGCGGCCTTTAGCTCATCCAGAGTGTTGGGTCTTGAGTCTCTCAACGTTCTCTTCACAATATCCCACAGATTCTCTATGGGGTTCAGGTCAGGAGAGTTGGCAGGCCAATTGAGCACAGTGATACCATGGTCAGTAAACCATTTACCAGTGGTTTTGGCATTGTGAGCAGGTGCCAGGTCGTGCTGAAAAATGAAATCTTTATCTCCATAAAGCTTTTCAGCAGATGGAAGCATGAAGTGCTCCAAAATCTCCTGATAGCTAGCTGCATTGACCCTGCCCTTGATAAAACACAGTGGACCAACACCAGCAGCTGACACGGTACCCCAGACCATCACTGACTGTGGGTACTTGACACTGGACTTCTGGCATTTTGGCATTTCCTTCTCCCCAGTCTTCCTCCAGACTCTGGCACCTTGATTTCCGAATGACATGCAGAATTTGCTTTCATCCGAAAAAAGTACTTTGGACCACTGAGTAACAGTCCAGTGCTGCTTCTCTGTAGCCCAGGTCAGGCGCTTCTGCCGCTGTTTCTGGTTCAAAAGTGGCTTGATCTGGGGAATGCGGCACCTGTAGACCATTTCCTGCACACGCCTGTGCACGGTGGCTCTGGATGTTTCTACTCCAGACTCAGTCCACTGCTTCCGCAGGTCCCCCAAGGTCTGGAATCGGCCCTTCTCCACAATCTTCCTCAGGGTCCGGTCACCTCTTCTCGTTGTGCAGCGTTTTCTGCCACACTTTTTCCTTCCCACAGACTTCCCACTGAGGTGCCTTGATACAGCACTCTGGGAACAGCCTATTCGTTCAGAAATTTCTTTCTGTGTCTTACCCTCTTGCTTGAGGGTGTCAATAGTGGCCTTCTGGACAGCAGTCAGGTCGGCAGTCTTACCCATGATTGGGGTTTTGAGTGATGAACCAGGCTGGGAGTTTTAAAGGCCTCAGGAATCTTTTGCAGGTATTTAGAGTTAACTCGTTGATTCAGATGATTAGGTTCATAGCTCGTTTAGAGACCCTTTTAATGATATGCTAATTTTGTGAGATAGGAATTTTGGGTTTTCATGAGCTGTATGCCAAACTCATCCGTATTAAGACAATAAAAGACCTGAAATATTTCAGTTAGTGTGCAATGAATCTAAAATATATGAATGTTAAATTTTCATCATGACATTATGGAAAATAGTTAACTTTATCACAATATGCTAATATTTTGAGAAGGACCTGTATATCAGTAATGGTATCCATGTAATGTGCTGGTGTTGGTCCACTGTTTTTTCTGAAAGTCCCTGTCCACCAGGAAATATTAGAGCACTTCATGCTTTCTTCTTTTAATCTCCAGCAGTTCCTGGAACCAGCCCAGACTGCCAAAAATACCAGTGCCTGTTTTATTGACCATGACATTGTGCCTAATTAGCCAGCAAACTCACCTTGCCTTAAATCCCAGAGGATCTATAGAGTACAGTAAAGGAGATGAGACACACCAGAGCCAACAACGCAGATGAGCTGCAAGTCTCAAATAACGCAATCCGGTCTTCCTCAATGGAGCCACAGGCTGATTGCCTCCCACCCACACTGCATTGATGAAGTAACTCAGGCACAAAGAGCCCCAATCAAGTATTGAGATATGGTGTACAGTATATGGAAATACGTTTCATCAGGCCTGCATTTATACATGAGTAATCTTTTATTGGTATTATGTAAAGTTTTAGCACCTATAGTTTTAAATATAAAATAGACAACAAAAAAAAAAAGGTTTATTCAACATCTTTATTATGAAGTACCTTTTTAAAAGAAATGTACAAGTGGAACCAGCACAGGGACATCTTTGCATTGGAAAAAAAACAAAAAACAGGAACACCATAGACAATGTGGTGCGGGTCTGAGAACATGTATGAAATGATAATATACATATTTACAGCACAAGGTTGATCTGAACAGAAGCGTGAAAGAGCAACGCTGCGGCCCTAAAGAAAACACACACCAGGAGTGACTTATGACTACATTTTTTACATTAAAAACATAGAATGGTTAAGAAAACATGATAAAAAGGCACTGTGTTTGACACAAATCCCCACTGCAGCAGATGAAGGTGTTCTTGCTGTCGTTTCAAAACTAAATCAGAAAAAAACTTGACAATTGTTGTCATTTAACTGCCCGTTGCTAATGTTACAAGATGTCAGAGGGCCAAAGCAGCTAGCACAGAAACAATACAAATAGATAATTAAATTATTTCAAAAGCTTTCCTTATAAACAACATGCTCAGTGATTATTATTATTTTTTTTATAAACAAATACATATCTAAATTTTTTATTTTCATCTGAAGGCATAAGGGGTTTTAAGGACAATTCAGATCTTTCAACCCAGGACAACGTCCTTGATATTCCAACAGAACCTGTGTGACGGACACATTCAATTATCTACCAGCATGGGGATAAAAAAGCGCAACCCGACCCAACAGCATGAGATCAATACTGGAGGCAGATGATTCCTTTCAGGAAATGAGCAAAAGATAAAAATACATTCAGCTCAGATAGCTGGTGTGTTTCAGTGAACCAGCTGAACAAAACTAAGATACTGCGGCACTGAGGCTCCCCTGCAGTAAAGTACTAATGGAAGCGGTTAAAAGGACAGGGGATTTAAAATGTGCTTTTTCTGTTTCCTCGACAACCGTTAGATGACAAGATTTAACACCAAACGCATGTCTGTAAAATAAACACAAAACCAGAACCTAGAGCGCGTTAACTGAGATTAGATTCATAACTATAAACGACAGAGTCAAACTAATAGCAACACTCTTCAGGAAGGAAGATGGTACAAAAAGGTCCTAAAATGAAGGAAGCACAGAAGGTGAAAGAAGCTTCATCTTGGCTGTTCATTTCAATAGGGGAGTGATGTTCCTGCAGATAACAGGGAGGCTAAACATATCAAAGCACAGTCGCTATGTCTCTTTGTTTTTTAACTTTCAACCTCAATCAATTAAAATGATATGGATATCTGGGCAGCCATTTTGAAATTTTATTTGTGTTTTTTTTAAATAAAAGAACCAGTTCGACTTTCCACAACCTGAGAGCAACCTATAAACACCTCATCCAGTAAAATCCTCATATGGGTTTTTGTAAAGAATCGCAGTGCAAGGAGACAATTTAACTACAGAAATCACATTATTCATCTCAGCATATCTGCAAACAGATGTCCTATTATTAAAATCTTAACGTTTTCACTGTTTTAGACAGGTTTTACCTGTTCAAGTTTCTAAATCCCAATCAGCTGATTTCTGATCTGGACCAGAGTTGGGAAAGGGGAGATGAACCAATTTTAGAGCTGGATTTATTAAGAGCTCGTGACATTAAAAGACTATGTTTAGGATCAGAGTCAGAAATGGCATTCAGGGTTGTGTGACGTTTCAATGATTTTTTTTTTAGGGTTTGCTTGTCTTAAATTAGGCAGATAAAAAACAAACTAAAGCGTGAGTCCTAAACAGCGCTTCACCAGGTTTTGATTGTTTGGTGGTCTCATTAAGCACACCTCAAGCTCTTTCCTCAAATCCGGTGCTAAGGTTGAACCAGTTTATCTGTGCCAGAGCTTGTGGTGGTAAGAACCCAAACAGCTGGTGCTGAGCGGGCACCTGTTCAACACTTTAACAAGTTTGATAGGAACTCCCCCCTCTCAGAGTTGTGGTAAATTTTCACATTGCCTATTCCAGGGGTCAGCAACCTTTACAACCCTAAGAGCCATTTTCGCCTTTGGTCCAGCTAATTTGTTCAGAGCCACAAAAGCAAGGCTTGTTTTGATAGTACTTATTTATTATTAAGTTGTTACCATTTTTAAATTACTTTTACATTTTAAAATATTGCCTTAGGCGTTTTGGACAAAATATTAAGAACCACAGTGGAGGGTTTAAGGAGCCACTGGTTTCAGAGCCCTGGTCAAGGCAATAAACAGACTGTGAAGGTAACCGTGCTAGGCTTTAATAAAGCATGCTAATGCCATCTTAAAATGTCACCTCTGTGATCACATTGTCTTTGCTTTAAATAGTGAAATTCTGTTTTACAGTGAACACTTTCTCAGACACATACACAGTGACAACACCTCTGCTTCTAAACGAAATAAGTAGTGACTGTTCATGGCTGGAAAGCTAGACAAACACATTTTGACTGCTTGTAACTAAAGTTTGTAAAGAGAAATCAGAAATTGACTAAAATAGACTTAGGCAGATAAAATCTTAAAAAATAAAAAAATAAAAAAAGATATTATAGGTCCAGAAAAATCACAAAAGTCTGATCGCTGCATCTCTATTTCAAACTAATTGTCTGACTGCCATGTTTTAGGTTGGCAAATTTGCAGGAGGAACATTCCCTTCAGCTCATTATGGAAAAAATGTATTCTTAGACAAGCATGTAAGCTCATAGGTCTCGTGTTCTTTGGCAGAGTTTACAAGGAAGATAGATAAAGGCTTGAATATGATTCAGAATTAGCTTTTTAATAGAGTAATAGCACTGACCAGGCAGGCACCCAGAATAAACCTCCTGTTGAGGATTTCACCAAGCAGAAAAAGAAAAGGCAATTTCCATATTAACTTAATCTGAAGACCTGTAAACACAATAATGTGAACCACTCTGCAAGTTACCCGCGGCTCCCTCCGGGATCAACTCGGGACCAGAATTTAAGGACCTGCACGGACTGAGCACACCCACTACCCGCACTCCGTAACAAACCTCACATACAACGGATGATTTCCAATCGATGTGCACCAGTGGACGTGGAAAAGATGCAGAGGCGTTTGTAAAAGGGGGAGGGCGGTGACTAAAACTATAGTGGAGAAAAAAGCGAGCTTAAAAAAAAAAAAAAGTTTAAGGGAAGCGAATCCTAATCTGTGTGTCGACAGGACAGAAACGACAGGTACTTTCATGATTTGATAACGAGAAACGTGACTGACAAGCTATTTTCAAAACATACACAATAATACAATATAAAGTGAGATATGACTAAAAAATGCAGTAAATGCAGTAAGTAATAGTACCTGTTCATATACAAATCAAATGAAATGATAACAAGTAGCTAGAATACTTGTCCTATCAAAAATATGTAGCTTTGGTAAACAAGTTATGTAGAGAACTGTCGTCTGAACAAAAGGATGTGAGAGATCAGTGAGTAACACGTTGGGCCGTGTTACCGTGATAAGTCTCTCTGTTCTGAGGCTACAAAGGCAAAACAAAAAAAACGAGAAGCAGGTGAAAAAGTTCCAAGATTTTTTTTGTCCTCTCCCACCGGTCCCCAGCTGTTGAGGAACAGAGACAGCGAGAGGCGGCTCGGATCCTGAGAGGAGGGAACCTGCCATCTTCACTGTCCCAAGCACCGACTGAAGCGTTTCCGTGGTAATGTAGCAGCATTGTAATGGTCTGCAGAGGACAGACTCCTCCAGAACAGAAGTGGAAGACTACTTTTATCCTCTTTTCTTCCAGAAGTCTCCTCACCTCTTTCCATCGATTGCAGGAAAAGACTGCTGAGGCATATTTTTACAGCTCTCCTTATTGATGCATGAAGAACAGAACAGGTGAAATATTTTGTTCTTTCCTCCATTCCAGCATGATCTGACTGAGCTTTTTTTCCTTTATGTTTTTAATCCACGCAGGTATTTATTTATCCATGAAAATCCCATCTTCCTCAATCATTCTATGCACCCTCCTCTCCCTTCTGAGACACGTTGCTCATTCAACATTCTTCTTGCCAACGTTCGATTTCCCACAGGTTATTCCGTTTCTTCAACCCGAACGTTTTCTTTGCATCTCCTCCTTTCAAAATCAACTAATTCCATTTCCTGTTCCCAAATTTCAATCAACCTTCTCCACTTTCCCGACAATCTTCTCCTCAAAGATGGGCAGAATCGCGTCGTCGTCGCGGACCTCCTCGAACACAACACCACAGTCGAACTCATCGCTAACTTTCTTGAAGTAGAACCTGAAGAGAACAGCATCAGGGAACAGAGTCAACTATTAGTTCTCAACATGTAACGACAAAATTCCAACTTACCATCATTTTTTAGAACATACTGAAAAGTATTTGTATCTTTTTAACTTCTTCACGGTACAACCGTAAACATTTTATTGGGATTTTAAATGAAAGACCAACAAGGTAGCACATGTATGTAAAATGATGCATTGATTTATTTTATACAAATTAAAAAAATCTAAAAAGTGTTTTTTTTTTTTTTTTTGTCCAGCCACCTTGGGTCAATAATATTCTTTGCATAAATAGCTGAAGCTCAATCAGAGCCTCTATGAACAACAGCTTTTAAGTCTGGTCACAGATTCTCAAATGGAATTAGGTCTGAACTTTGACTGGGCCATTTTGACACATGAAAATGCTTTAAACCAAACCATTCCATTGTATCTCTCCGCCAGTCTGGTGTCTTTTTCAGCCTCCAGTTACATCCATCTTTAAATCAACTCTGACAACATTCTCAGTCCATTCTAAAGAAAAGTTCCCCCAGCATGATGTTGCCCCCACCATTTCTTAAAGTGGGGATGGTCTATTCTTGGTGACATCCAGTGTCAGTTTTCTGTCACGTTTTGCTTTTTTATTTTGCATATAGGCCAAAAATGTCAGTTTTTCCTCCCCTCTAACTAAAACAATTTCCTTTCCATGTCTTGTGACAAATTGCAAATGGGACTTCTTATTGCTATGTTAATGCCACTATTCTTTTAAAGCCAGATTTGCTGAGTGCACGATGAATAGTTGTTGAGTTGTTGTGTTCACAGGGTCTCCTGGATGAGCTGTGGATCTCTGCAGCTCCTCCAGGGTTACCGTGAGGCTTTTAAATGTGGCTCTGACAAAGGCTCTCTGTGCCCGGCCAGTACGTTTAGGTGGACGACCATGGAGGTTTGCACTTGTGCCATACTCATCCTATTTTCAGATGATCGATTGGGACAGTGCTCTGTGGGATTTTCAAAACTTTTAATATTTTTCCAAACCCCTGGTTTAAATTTACAACTAAACTGACCTTTATTGGGTGTTACTTGGTCTTCATGATGCTGTATGTTCACTAAACTGTATTACCAAAACTGTATTTATACTACTATTAAATTACACAAAGGTGGACTTTAGAAATAAGATTTATGAGACATGTTTGCTGCACTGGGTTTTATGAAGGGTATCGGCACTAAATAAAAATGCACACCACACATTTCAGATCTTTGTACAACATTGTGAAAACCATCTATCATGTTCCTTCCACTTTATAATATAAAATGCTCATAAAGAACACTGAACTTGGCGGTTTTCACATGCCACAATGTGAAAACGTTTAGGAAGTATGGACAATTATGGAAGGTAGTGTATGAGCCATTTGTTCTCACCTGTAGTGGCCCTTTTTGGTAAGCAGCTCTTTAAACTGGCCCAAAGTCACCACGCGGCCCTTTACTGATGTCCGGTATGGGATGGGCTCTCCACAGAAGTAGTACGCTACGGTCATGTTCTCACACACCTGTCGTTTCCCAGACTTGTGTCTAACAGAAAACGGGAGATCCTTGTCAAACACCCGAAATGAAGAACATGTAATGATCTCAGGCAAACCTGATGTTAAAATATAAAAAAAAAAACTCATACTTCTGCTTAGCCTGTAGTAGAGCAGCCCTCCTCCTCTCCTCCTCCAACCTCCTTCTAGCCTCCTCCAGCTGCGTGAGGGGGTTGGGAGCTGGGTTGGGTGGCATAGCCGGGTCCTGGATGAAAGGATGCGAAGGCTGAACTTGAGTGGATGATGAGCCAGGGATAGCTGTGGACACTGAGGAGGAGTTGTTGCGCAGCTGAGCGGAGACCCATGGGTGCACGGCTCCAGGTCGTTCAACTGAAGTTGGACGTGGGGAGTCGGTGCTGGTTCCTGTTCTCCTGGAGCTACTGGTACTGCCACTGAGAGTAAAAAGGGAACAAAAATTTGTAAAAATCTTTCTTGCACATGCAACCAGTTGAAGACAGCTGAGAAAGTTAATAAGGCACAAACAATGCTGAAGAATTGCGACGTAGCTACAGAAGAATAAAACTAACAAGAAAAAAATATTTTAGCCAATGCAAGGTTTTCCTCACCCATGGGAACTCTTCCTTTGCCGGTCTCCATCCATCATCCACTGCATAATCTTCTGGTTTCTTTCCAGATCCTCCACCTGAGTGCCTGAATACACCGGGGTTTCCAGGCCACGCCCACTTTCGTCACCTTTGCTCGATGTTTCTGTCTTCTTACCACCCCGCCGTGACATTGTGCTGCCTTTGCTACTGCAGAAATAATATAACAAACAATTTGGAGGTCAACTGAATAAATAAAAGCTCATACAATGTTGGAGATAAAACACGCATGTATACCTGTTACCCATGCCCTCGAGAGTGCTGGCTCCAGCTCCGTCCGCGTAGTTTCTCCGGCCTGCGTATTGATTGGCTTGGTCTCCGTTCCACAGGACGTTGGGCAGAGGCCGACCTCCAATCTCCTCCTGTCCGTCTCTTCCTCTGTGGTGGTATACCTGCTTATGGTGGAAAATGCCTGAAATAAATGAGGGAGAGTCTCAGTGATGAAAGACATCCAACAGGTTCCATGTGCTTTTAGCCACAACACGACGTTCTTCCAAACAGGAACTTACAGGTCAATATTTAGGCAAACAATTTGGTGACAGTATATAGTCATAAGGAAAAAGAAACGTCAAGTTCCATTTTAAAATGGAAAATAT
Organism: Girardinichthys multiradiatus; assembly: GCF_021462225.1. Classification (NCBI taxonomy): domain Eukaryota; kingdom Metazoa; phylum Chordata; class Actinopteri; order Cyprinodontiformes; family Goodeidae; genus Girardinichthys; species Girardinichthys multiradiatus. The sequence goes on along the minus strand of NC_061798.1, from coordinate 39,439,177 downwards.
GTAAGAGGGACCCACCTTTTGCCCCCACAGTTGGCAGACTGTGTCCTCCGCCTTTGTGAGAGGGGTAGTGAGGCGGTCCGATTCCACCGTCAGGTGAGCGCAACGATTTGGGTGGAGTGTGCCGACCTCCTCCGCCTGAGCTGCTGTTGGTAGCCCCTGGCGACTGGCAGCCCGGCGTCTTCATCACCCGCTGCACATGCTCATCCAAAATAGATTCTGGGTTGTCTTCGTGAGGGTCCTCCATGGTAACCAGGCCGCCGTAGGTGGCGGCTGTTCCTGTGTTCGCAGTGGTCTCTGAATAACGGGCACCGTATAGAGGTGGAAACGATAAGGGGAGGGGGAGTGGTATACTGTGAGAAGACATGGAGGTTGTCATGGAGACGTCAGCATCATCCCCCTCTTCTTCCTGGGGAGATAGAAATGCACAAAAAAAAATAATAATCAGCTTGACCAGCTCTGACTGGTGACTCGCCAGGCGGGAACTGAAACATCCAGTGTCCTTCCCATCAGGCCATATTTTACATTTAAAAATAAGTACTTTGCAATGTGATCGGAAACTTTGTCAACCAGTGGTTACGGCAATATATGTCAATTAATGATGACGTTTCAAATGAACTCCATAATTGGTTACATGAACAGCAGAACAGAGTTTAGGATAGAAGCCATTTTATACAGCTGAGCAACTTATTTACAACCAAATTACTCACTCTTTGACAAAGGCTGAAATAATAAATTTTATTATCCCCGTTAATCTGCCAATAATTTCTGTCTGTTAAAACTTACGACAATCTGCTCAGTGTTTGTTAGTTGCACAGGGGTAACATGATCTGTACATTCCCTTAATGTCTCCATGACTCTTTTTGCCCTGCAGCAGAATCCTGATTTTTCTAACATCCCTTGTTCTGTCGGCAGATTATCAGCCAAATTATAGCTTTCACCAATCTGAGCAATTTGATGGAAACAAGCTGAAGTCTTTGTTGTCCAGGATGACTGCTCGCTAAACGTCCAGACTGCCTAATGTCTCTTTCTTATCACACTTCCCAACCCAGAGCAGTTTACCTTTACAAACAAGCTGTTTCTCTATTAATTCAACACCTGACACTTAACTTTTTTTGTTATCATCATGCTCCCTCTCAACTCACCTGGTAAACACTCTGCTTGTGGCACAATTTTACACATGGGAAAGCAGTGTGTGATGTGTTCAGGAGCGCTAAGAGAAACTGGGCCATCAGTAAAACTGTATGTAGATGTGCAATGGTTGCTATGGAAATTTACACTTCACAGTCACAATATTGTCAGTTTTCACACGTATAGATATAGAACATTGAGCAGTTTCATGATACAACAAATACATTCAATAAATTTCACAGCCCTTCCACACATAACGTAACCTAGAGGACATTTTCAAGTTAAAACTGTAAAAGATGAAGCGTCCCCAATATATATATATATAAATATATTTTTTAAGACAAAGCACATCAGCTGAAATAAAGCACGCCTTTTATAATCTCTACACTCACCAGTCGTACTCTCTTCAATCTTTCTTCAAGCCTTTCCTGGGCCTCTCTTTCTCTGAGAACGCCCTCCAGCCTGTTGATGAGCTCTGCTGCAAACATCTCCGGCTTTACGTGGATGTCCTTTGGTATGCGATACGTGCGCTTTGAGAAAACATAAACAGAACACATTTTAACAGTTACATTTCTACTGCCTCAGCAAGAGTTTTAACCTTGTAAAGAACATAAATTGATATTGGTCAGCTAATTAGTCAGGCTATCTATTCTGCTCAAATCTGCCTTTCTTGAACATAAGAGAAATGTACTGTAGCCTTCCACAGCCAGCTGACAGGAACAGGTGGGGGAGGGGCAGCGCTGCATTACTTTGTGCTCAATACAACAAAACCTGGTCCCTGCATCACATGTAACTGACTAAACAGTAGGAACTTAATCCCTCGGAGCAGCTTTGAAATTGTAACTTAAAGCCTTGGTATACATCTTGATATCTGGCCCATGGCTTCTCAAGATAAAGATATGCACAATAAATCCTCAAAATGTTATGTAAACAGACTTCAAGTGTGTAATGTGGAACATACTTCAACATTTCAAGCTGACAATGGGGTGACTGATGTATAACTACACTCACAGGTATATGAGGTAGGGGCACACGGCCATTGGCTTTGGCACTTTCATGCATCTCTTTCCGATGCTGCTTCCGATATCTGTATGGAGGAATACCATCTCTGGGAACACAGACAAAAAAGAAGCATTAAATATGTGTCTTAACTGTGCAAAGAACAGGGGTCCCATTGCTTTTAGCCTGATGAAATTACGGAGCCAAATGAATGAAGGTGTGAATGAATTGGTGACAAAAATGAATTACTTACACACTGCTGTCGGTCAAGGACATTGTGTCTGCATCACTTGACATGCTCTGCTGCTCGCTGTCGTTGGCACTGGTTGCTGGAGCTCGGGCGTAGCCCATGTTTGCGTAGTATGGGTTTACAGGCTCTTTCCACGGTCTGAGGAAGGACGGGAACAAAAACACTGTGAAGAAGCACCTTAAAATACACATTAATTGGTCTCAGTTTCGTCTTATTTCGGTTTGTTATATCATTTCCTATTAAATTACACAACAAAATGCATAAAACGTAACAAGTACATTCTAGGCTAAAAGCAATTGCAATCTGAAACTGCCCTTACTTCGACTGCATAACAAAATGGAATAAAGCATCAAAATTTAAGCTATTACTGTTATTTTTCTGTTAACTGAGGCACACACCTGTACTCCCTGCTGTCCTGCCTCCTCCGGCTGGGCGAGGCTCTCTGTGATGCCGTGTGCATCAGCAGGCTTTGAGTCAGCCTACTGACTGGTGTATCGCCGCAATCTTCCTCATCTTTCTCATCCTCCACCTCTCGAACTCCACTTCCACACCTAAACATAGAGTAAATATAATTCCTAAATAGTAAGTGTGTTAAATACAATTTAAACCATGTATTTAGCACTGAAAGTACTGATACCTCCTGAAACTTTTCACATTACACCCACAAACGTCAATATGTTGTATTGGGATTTTATGTGATAGACCAAGACCAACTAAAGTTGCATATAATTTTGAAGCGGAAGGAAAATGATTCATGGTTTTCAAGCTTTTTCATAAATAAAAATCTTAAAACGGTGGTGCTTAGTTTGTCTTTTTGATGTGTCCTGTTTTTTTTTTTATTATGTTCCTTTGTTCTTCATGTAAAGCGCTTTGAAAAACCCAGAGTATGCATAGTGCTAGATGATGTTGCCTTGTCCCACATATTCAGCCCTAATACCACAACATACGAAAACAAGGCAAGGCAAGTTTATCTGTATAGCATATTTTAGTAGCAAGGCAATTCAAAGTGCTGTACGTGAAAAATAAAGAAAAAACATAAGAGGAAAAGTACATTGCAGTGGCATAAAGCTAATTAAATAATTAAAGAGAATAAAAATGAATTATTAAAAAGATAATTAAGAAAAGTAAAATAAAAAATGTATGATAAAATGATTAATAAGAAAATGAAAGGAATATTGGACTGAAAACGCAACTAATCATGCCTAGATGGCATAGTCAAAGGCCACTCTAAACAAATAAGTTTTTAATCTTGATTTAAAGCAACTTAGGGTTTCAGCACTTTTACAGTTTTTTGGGAGTTTATACCAGATTAGTGGAGCATAAGAACTAAAAGCTGCTTCTCCGTGTTTAGTTCTGGTTCTGGTTCTGCAGAGTAGATTTGAGCCAGAAGACCTGAGAGGTCTGGGTGGTTGATACACTAACAACAAGTCTGTAATGTATTTTGGTGCTAAGCCATTCAGTGATTTATAGACTAACAGAAGTATTTTAAAGTCTATTCTTTGAGCTACAGGGAGCCAGTGTAAGGACTTTAGAACCGGGGTGATGTGCTCCACTTTCTTAGTTCTAGTGAGGACGCGGGCAGCAGCGTTCTGGGTCAACTGCAGCTGTCTGATCAACTTTTTAGGCAGACCTGTGAAGATACCGTTGCAGTAATCAATTCTACTAAAGATGAACGCATGAATTAGTTTTTCAAGGTCCTGCTGAGACATTAGTCCTTCAATCCTGGAGATGTTCTTTAGGTGTCTTCATGTGTATCTGAAGGTTCAGGTCTGAGTCCATCACTACACCCAGGTTTCGAGCCTGACTGGTGGTTTCTAGCTGTATTAACTGAAGCTGTGTGCCAACTTTTAAACGCTCTTCCTTTGGTCCAAAGATTATTACTTCAGTTTTGTTTTGATTCAGCTGAAGAACATTTTGGCCCATCCAGCAGCTTGTCCAAGTTGCTCTTTTTCAATAGAGGTTTGATAATTGCTGTTTTCAGGGCCTGGGGGAAAACACCTGACAAAAGGGACGTGTTTATTATTTGTGTTAAATCAGATATTATTACAGGCAAAGCTTTCTTAAGGAAAGCTGTGGGTAAAACATCGAGACAGCAGGAAGAAGAGCTTAGTTGCTGTATGATTTCTTCTTAGTTTTTGCAATTTATTTGGTGAAATTGGGAAATTTTGTCAAAATCAGTTCTAGTTGGAGACAACATTGGTACTGGAGTTGATGTGGATGTGCTGACTGCCCCTCTGATCTTTTGGGTTTTTTCAGTAAAGAATGTAGCAAATTCATTGCAGGCCCTGGTAGAGTGGAGTTCAGATGCTACAGTTACAGGAGGGTTTGTTAACCTGTCAACCGTGGCAAATAATACACGAGCATTGTTAATGTTTTGCTGATGATCTCAGAAAAGAAAGATTCCCTTACATTTTTCAGTTGTAGGTTATATCTGTATAGTGTCTCTTTATAGATAATATAGTGAACCTTGAGTCCAGTCTTTCGCCACCTGCGTTCAGCTTTTCAACACTGCCTTTTTTTACTTCTGACTGTTGGAGCACTTCTCCATGGAGGCTTTTCCTTCCCAGAAACGACTTTCACTTTAATTGGAGCAATTGAATCAATGATGTCTGACACTTTAAAATGAAAGTTATCTACCAGCTCATCTACAGTGTTACAGGGCAAAGTGGAGGTAGAAGAGTAAATCTGGTTAAAGGTTTCAGCAGCACCGTCCGTAAAGATGCGTTTTCTTATCATGTCTCTTTGGCAAACTGAGTCATAGCAGATGACGCTTTCAAAAATAACAGAAAAGTGGTCAGATAGAGCAACATCAGTTACAGACACTTTGGAAATGTTTAGACCATTAGTGATGATCAAGTCCAAAATATGTCCCTGTTTGTGCGTTTGCCGTTTAACATGTTGTGTCAATATGAACGTTGAAGTCTCGACCAATAATTAAGCCACCTAATGAGATTTATTAGAGAACATTAGTGAATAAACTGCATCATGAACACCAAGGAACACAGCAGACAGGTCACAGGTAAAGCTGGAGAGCATTAATCAGAGAAGCAACTAAGAGGCCCATGATAGCTCTGGAGGAACTGCGGACACCCAAAGCTCAAGTGGGACAATCTGTTTACAGGGAAGCTAGTGGCAGGAATCTACACAAAACATGGTTTAAAGGAGCTCTGGTCAGATGAGACCAATACTAAACTCTTGTGTCTACATAAAAAACGGTGTGAAAGAAAACTAAACACAGCACATTAACACAAAAGCACCATCTTTACCATGAAACAAGGTAGCGGGACCATCATACTGTGAGGACCCTTTGTTTTTCCTAACTAGAGCCATATACAGGTCCTTCTCAAAATATTAGCATATTGTGATAAAGTTAATTATTTTCCATAATGTCAAGATGAAAATTTATCATATATTTTAGATTCATTGCACACTAACTGAAATATTCCAGGTCTTTTATTTTCTTAATACGGATGATTTTGGCATACAGCTCATGAAAACCCAAAATTCCTATCTCACAAAATTAGCATATTTCATCCGACCAATAAAAGAAAAGTGTTTTTAATACAAAAAACGTCAACCTTCAAATAATCATGTACAGTCATACACTCAATACTTGGTCGGGAATCCTTTTGCAGAAATGACTGCTTCAATGCGGCGTGGCATGGAGGCAATCAGTCTGTGGCACTGCTGAGGTCTTATGGAGGCCCAGGATGCTTCGATAGCGGCCTTTAGCTCATCCAGAGTGTTGGGTCTTGAGTCTCTCAACGTTCTCTTCACAATATCCCACAGATTCTCTATGGGGTTCAGGTCAGGAGAGTTGGTAGGCCAATTGAGCACAGTGATACCATGGTCAGTAAACCATTTACCAGTGGTTTTGGCACTGTGAGCAGGTGCCAGGTCGTGCTGAAAAAGGAAATCTTCATCTCCATAAAGCTTTTCAGCAGATGGAAGCATGAAGTGCTCCAAAATCTCCTGATAGCTAGCTGCATTGACCCTGCCCTTGATAAAATACAGTGGACCAACACCAGCAGCTGACACGGCACCCCAGACCATCACTGACTGTGGGTACTTGACACTGGACTTCTGGCATTTTGGCATTTCCTTCTCCCCAGTCTTCCTCCAGACTCTGGCACCTTGATTTCCGAATGACATGCAGAATTTGCTTTCATCCGAAAAAAAGTACTTTGGACCACTGAGCAACAGTCCAGTGCTGCTTCTCTGTAGCCCAGGTCAGGCGCTTCTGCCGTTGTTTCTGGTTCAAAAGTGGCTTGACCTGGGGAATGCGGCACCTGTAGCCCATTTCCTGCACACGCCTGTGCACGGTGGCTCTGGATGTTTCTACTCCAGACTCAGTCCACTGCTTCCGCAGGTCCCCCAAGGTCTGGAATCGGCCCTTCTCTACAATCTTCCTCAGGGTCCGGTCACCTCTTCTCGTTGTGCAGCGTTTTCTGCCACACTTTTTCCTTCCCACAGACTTCCCACTGAGGTGCCTTGATACAGCACTCTGGGAACAGCCTATTCGTTCAGAAATTTCTTTCTGTGTCTTACCCTCTTGCTTGAGGGTGTCAATAGTGGCCTTCTGGACAGCAGTCAGGTCGGCAGTCTTACCCATGATTGGGGTTTTGAGTGATGAACCAGGCTGGGAGTTTTAAAGGCCTCAGGAATCTTTTGCAGGTGTTTAGAGTTAACTCGTTGATTCAGATGATTAGGTTCATAGCTCGTTTAGAGACCCTTTTAATGATATGCTAATTTTGTGAGATAGGAATTTTGGGTTTTCATGAGCTGTATGCCAAAATCATCCGTATTAAGACAATAAAAGACCTGAAATATTTCAGTTAGTGTGCAATGAATCTAAAATATATGAATGTTAAATTTTCATCATGACATTATGGAAAATAATTAACTTTATCACAATATGCTAATTTTTTGAGAAGGACCTGTAGAAATGAAATAAAAGAGGCAAAAATCTTAGTCACAAGCACAGGGATGATAGCAGCATAAGGTCGCTCTACGAAGTATTGCCTCAGCGGGGTGGGGGATGGGGTCGGGATAAATACATTTGTATTTACAAATTGTGTCTAGTTATCTTTCCCCTTTAATATTATGCATTTCTGTGAGATGGTTTATCATATTAAAAATAATATTTTGAAATTTGTTGTTGTAACATGACAAAGTGCAAAAAGGTTCAATGGGTTTGAATACTGTTACTGTACTGCACTTCAAACACTATTAGTGATGCACTTGGCATCAGAAACCGACCAGCTGACAAAAGCCAGTGGAATTTACTGCTTTATTAAAAATGACAAAACATACGTTGAGAACTGCATGTCAATATAAAGTTTATCTCACCTCCACTCCACATCCTCAGCCAGAGTTGGCAGGTAGCCAGGCAGGGGCTTGGCTGGGCCTGATGAGGGACTCTGATCACTGGGATTAGGCTTGGGGCTCTCTCCTCCCGTCCGTGTGTACTCCAGGTACAGATCAGATTTAAGGAACAAGGGGTAGGTGTTCTCCTCCATCATGGCTTGGATCTCTGTCTGAGCCTGGAACAGATTTTTATCCTTAGACTACATCGAAGATCTTGCTTGATATTGTACTTTTTATTTGACTCGCAGTCGTTAGGGTTGAGAATTTAGCTCTCTAACACAAATACAAGTAAAACTTGAATTTGTTCACCATATTGTCTGGGTTTGTTAAAACCGAAAATGTTTCATGTTTCATGTTTTTCAAACACACATTTTCAGTCCAGAACCCGATCACTGAGATCCCTGCGAAATAAAACCTATGGGAAAAGCCAGTTTTTCCACACATACCGGAAAAGAAAATTCAATTGTTATGCAGTGTGTTTACAGCAGCCTGTCATAAAGGCACAATTTGTTCTAATGTCTATAAATGCAAGAAGTTAAGAATATTGGTTTGGAAGACAGTGTGTCTACCACATAAAATGAGTGTCCCATAGTGCTACAAGCTAAAGAAAACCTGGTATTTAGTATTTTTTATTTATTAATTACATTTTATTTCATTTGATAATGGATAAAATAAACATAACACACTATAATGGAACAAGAAAGACAACAAATAAATAAACGGGAGCAGAAAAAGAAAAATCTTTTGGAATTTACGACTTCTCATACACATACCTCTTTGGAAAAAGCAAGCAATAAGGAAAGAAACTATAATATTATTTTATAATAATAATAATACAGCTCTCCACTAAGTCAATATATTTTATTATATCATGACAGCATATTACATCTGATTATATTCTTCATAAAAAATTATCCACTCTGGTTGTTTAGACAGATTTATTCCATTAATAGAAACGCAACGTTCCATCAGACTAGTTCTGACTTTGGGTTTTTTTTAAATCTCTGACCCTCCCTAAACAAAAAAAACTACAGGTTCATCTCAGGTACCTCTGCTAGATCTTTGCAGGATTTTGTTTTTAAATTATTCTTATAGACATTTACACATTTTTCATTTGTTGTAGATGTTTTAGATTAATTAATGATTTGTTTGTCGCTTTTGCATGTTTTCTTACACTTCAAAAGCATGCTATCATGTTGGGGTGCAAGACCTGGACGGGTAATTTGTGAAAAAGCAGCCAAAGTCTGAAGAGAAACCTTTGGAAAAACCTTAAGAAAGTCTATAAGAATATTGTTCAAAACTATAAAATTTTCCCAATGCACGAGAAAAAAAAAAAAAAAATCATCAGTGCACTGAGGATTTTACAGAGCACTGTATTTGTGACGTTTTCTCTCAGTCACAGAGGTAATTTCTGCATAAAGCCCATTCAAGCCGAGCTGTAGTATGTAACCAGTAATGAAGTGAAAACAGAAGAAACAGCAGTAAAGTGTTTGACTGGGCTCACACAGATTCAGGTTAGGAGCACAAGTGAGGCTAAAGGAAACTGATCTCACAATGATCATGTACAGGGGTTGGACAATGAAACTGAAACACCTGGTTTTAGACCACAATAATTTATTAGTATGGTGTAGGGCCTCCTTTTGCGGCGAATACAGCATCAATTCGTCTTGGGAATGACATATACAAGTCCTGCACAGTGGTCAGAGGGATTTTAAGCCATTCTTCTTGCAGGATAGTGGCCAGGTCACTACGTGATACTGGTGGAGGAAAACGTTTCCTGACTCGCTCCTCCAAAACACCCCAAAGTGGCTCAATAATATTTAGATCTGGTGACTGTGCAGGCCATGGGAGATGTTCAACTTCACTTTCATGTTCATCAAACCAATCTTTCACCAGTCTTGCTGTGTGTATTGGTGCATTGTCATCCTGATACACGGCACCGCCTTCAGGATACAATGTTTGAACCATTGGATGCACATGGTCCTCAAGAATGGTTCGGTAGTCCTTGGCAGTGACGCAACCATCTAGCACAAGTATTGGGCCAAGGGAATGCCATGATATGGCAGCCCAAACCATCACTGATCCTCCCCCATGCTTCACTCTAGGCATGCAACAGTCTGGGTGGTCCGCTTCTTTGGGGCTTCTCCACACCGTAACTCTCCCGGATGTGGGGAAAACAGTAAAGGTGGACTCATCAGAGAACAATACATGTTTCACATTGTCCACAGCCCAAGATTTGCGCTCCTTGCACCATTGGAACCGACGTTTGGCATTGGCATGAGTGACCAAAGGTTTGGCTATAGCAGCCCGGCCGTGTATATTGACCCTGTGGAGCTCCTGACGGACAGTTCTGGTGGAAACAGGAGAGTTGAGGTGCACATTTAATTCTGCCATGATTTGGGCAGCCGTGGTTTTATGTTTTTTGGATACAATCCAGGTTAGCACCCGAACATCCCTTTCAGACAGCTTCCTCTTGCGTCCACAGTTAATCCTGTTGGATGTGGTTCGTCCTTCTTGGTGGTATGCTGACATTACCCTGGATACCGTGGCTCTTGATACATCACAAAGACTTGCTGTCTTGGTCACAGATGCGCCAGCAAGACGTGCACCAAGAATTTGTCCTCTTTTGAACTCTGGTATGTCACCCATAATGTTGTGTGGGTTTCAATATTTTGAGCAAAACTGTGCTCTTACCCTGCTAATTGAACCTTCATACTCTGCTCTTACTGGTGCAATGTGCAATCAATGAAGACTGGCTACCAGGCTGGTCCAATTTAGCCATGAAACCTCCCACACTAAAATGACAGGTGTTTCAGTTTCATTGTCCAACCCCTGTATGTTTCCTCTACATTGTGGTATTTTCCTTGATATTCAACTACCCCTCCCTGGGCTGCCACCTTACCGTGGTGGTGGGGTTTGAGTGTCCCAATAATTCTAGGAGCTATGTTGTCAGGGGCTTTATGCCCCTGGTAGGGTCACCCAAAGGTAAACAGATCTTAGGTGAGGGATCAGACAAAGCGCAGCTACCAAGCTGATCCAATTTAGCCTTGAAACCTCCCACACTAAAATGACAGGTGTTTCAGTTTAATTGTCCAACCCCTGTATATGAGCGGGTGTTAATACATCACATTTTAAAATATCCATCGATGCCTTTTCTGAACCTGCCTAATTCTTGTCGAGTCGCATGGACTGCTAGTGTCCATTTCTAGGGATCAATGGGCGGGGGGCAGGGTCCACCCTGGCCAGGTCCCAAGTCCATCACAGGGTAACGCAGAGACAAACGGGAAATATAGTCGTCTACCAAATATTGCACCAAAGCAGCCCTGATTGTGCAGCTCTTCATTAGCATCAAACATTGTGTAAAGATTCCATGGGTGTCACCCGTAGTCTGAAAATAGAGTTCTCTGTGTGTTTAGCGAATGATTGTTTTTACAAACTTGCTTCAGCTTCATTCCTTACAAACCCCTTCGCTGTAATGGTGCATTCGTGTGTGCGAAAACTGTCATCAATGCAAGAATTGAACATTTGCCACGTGAGCTACAACATAACCCTTTACAGAGTCCCAGTTTTTCTTCATCTAATGTAATCTCCCTATAAAAGATCTCATCATTTATAACAAGCAAGATGCTGTTGATTTATACATAGCAGTGGTGAAAGGAAGCTGCAGTAAATGTATTATTTGCTCTAGTTCACTCATTTTAGTGTCTAAAAACATGCAACACCTAATAATTGTGAGAAAACATAGACTATAACATTAAAGCAGTTTTTTGATTGTTTAGTGAAACCAAACGAACCAGACCCACGCTGTGTCAGACTCAGATCTAATGTGACTGCAGAGCGAGCTTTTACGGTGCTGAAAGCGATACGCAACTGTTACAAAGTCCGACCGAGTACGAGTACTCACAGTTGAATAGGTAGGAAACAGGGTGGGCAATTCAAGCTTAACGCCAACACTTTCACTTGTGATCAAGTTAACGGGAAGAAGATAAGATCATATCTAACGGGACAACAGTTCAAAGAGAGTCTCTTTAGGTGATTTCCATTCTTTGCAGATAGGTCAAAGTTGAGATCAATGATACTAAGGTTATGCGTTTATTAGGGGATGGAAAGTTTGTGTGCATGTTTTATCATCTGAATTGGCTATGAAGCTGGCAACAGTAACTACATTTGATTATGTGCTCAAACTGTGGGACATTAAGGTCTCACTGTGACAGCAAACATTGGTTTGGGTTACCAGGAGCAGACTGACACTTCATGCAGCCTGGCCATTTGAAGTGGCTTCCTGTCAAACGTTAAAAACAATATACTTTGAAAAACTAGCCGATAGCCCTCTTTTTACTCTCTGAAGTCAGTGAAGCAACACTGTACGAAGCTTATACATGCGACAAGCATGCAACATCCTCTGCACCAAGAGTTTGGATGGGAAACACAAATATTTGTCCAACTGATGCAATTAAACTGCTGATAATTAAATCAGAGCAAACATAAAATTACGAACAAAGAAGATTGTATGTGGCAATATTTATGCACCGTTTGATGCGACTAGGGAGTCAGGGAAAGTGGTCTAGTTGCAAGTTGAAAACCTATGGAATTTGGTAATTGTGGTGCTAACTAGTATCAGCAGTTCCAGAAAACAACAATGTATTCTTATTTCATGCATACAAACACAAACATACAAACATCAATTTGTAACGGGTCTACAAATTGATTATGTACAGTATTTCCACTAGTTTAATGAGATGAATAGTTTATATCAGCAACTTTCACTGTTTATTTATGCACAGTAGCCATACTTGAATAAGCCTGCCAATAAACACAGTTTATTTTTGGTTAATCTATCAACCAGAAAATAAATGCTATTTGGTATTTTCTATTTTGTATGTATAAAGTGCCGACTCCAACATGATTAAAAAAATAAGGAAGTCAAATATGATGAGAATCAAGTAGAAAAAAAGAAAAATAGGAATCATTTCATTCATAAGTGCAACTCTAAAGTAAAACTCATCTGTTCCTCTTAAATCCTTCAAAACCTGCTAAAGACACAAAAATAGGGGCTGAAACATTTCCATGTTACATACATATGAATTGTAATTATTATTTAAAAATGTTATGTTTGCATTTGTCTGGTATAAATGGTATTCATTGAAATATAAATATCAACACAGTTAAATGTGTTGAAAATGGACAGAATTAAAACTCACATGGTAAGCTACATGAAGTCTGCTAATAACTACGCACAGGAACAGCATTCATCAGTCATACATGGGCCCAGATTGTTGTCTAAATGTTCCCTCAATCATTTGTCCGGAACAAAAAGCAGCACACATATCTGGCTAACTTCACAAAGTGCATTCTGCAGCATTTTCAAATGAACATACTGTGACTTTTCCGTGCCAGTTCATCTATGGCATCTGACACTCATGCATTGCACTTTGTCGAACCAATAAAGTTTGCAAAGCTTGGCCTTTCAAAACTTTTGCTCACCCTGGCTAATTAGTCACTAAAACAGACACTTTATCCTTATTTAAAGTCCAGGACGAGGCTGACCAATGAGGGGAGGCAAACTCTGCTGATACACACACAGGACCCCTGCAGGCCGCAGCCAGGAACTCGCCACACAGAGCGGCATGGAGAAAACACGTTGCTGTTCTTTATGCCAACAAATTACATTAAATATACCAACAGACATATTTACATGGACTATTTGCGGCTGCATAATATTAGATACTGAACTTGGGGCTATTCAGTAAACTGCTATCTTGAGGGGGATCTCTAAACACCAGACTTCCTAGTGCAAAGAGAACACACTCCTAATTTTCCACAAAGATTCCAGCTCTATTTGGTTACAGAATAAAAATAACAATAACCATAACTTAGTGTTTTAATCACCTGTTCAAACATTGCAGGGTCTAGATGTGGCTTTCCCACGCAGTCTTTGATGAAGCTCTTTGTAGCTGCTTTGATCGTCCTGGAGACAATGCTGCCTCCATCCACGATGTATTTCCTGTAGATAACCTTAGCCAACTTCGCCCTTTTCTCCTGGCTGGTCTGCCTGAAGCCCGAGCACGCGAACCAAAAGTCAACAAGGTCTTCACACCCTTCCTGGCATAGGAAGCTTCTGAACAGGTGGGTGCCTTCCTGATCATCCAGGAGCGAGTGTAGTGACTCAGCCCACTTCAGATAAGGTGGAGTTGGAGAAGCTGAGCCCTCAGGTTCATAGCCCAGGTCCAGGTCAGGACGACGTGGGGTCGCGGACGAGGAGGAGGGTGTGTAAATTGAGGGGTCTCCCATTTTAGATGAGGGATATCCTTGGGTTTGGGAAAGGGTGCTTGGCCGGCTGTTGCCTGACTGGACCGGAGGGTCCAGATCAGTTCCCTCCTCACCAGGAACAGGAGGTCGAGGGGCATCTTCGGTAAAGTGTGTGGGACCATTCATAGAGGCCATGACGCCTCCACCACCTCTGTACCCAATCCCATGTAATTCTGTGACAACGCTCATGTCTCTGATTGCAGAAGAAGGAGGTCAGACCTTCCCCTCTAGCAGTGATTTTGCTGGAAAACAATTCAGCCTAGGATGGAAAAAAAAAGAGACAGCTTTAGTAGTATGACTCGACACAACACAAGTAAACCTAAAAAAATGTGAATGACTAACTCATCTCTCACGGTCCACATGAGTCAGACTGTCTTTATTAGGGAGGTTACGTTCAGAGAACACACAGCTGCTGGATTTATGGTTTTACAACCTGGCAGGTTGTGGCCATTCTAAAAGTAATTTTTTATTAGCTACCGCAGGTTGGATTTGAAGTAAATAGAAAAAAACACAGATTTCATTTGTCATCTATTGTTTTCTTTCTATCTGCAAAATAAAAACTTTCAATCTGATGGAAACACACTTGATTTTCCTGAAAGTGTGCAGGAGTATTTAAAAACTAAAAAATTACTACATTATGCTTCAAAGTTCACTAACTCAAGCTGATATTTAACGTAATCAGGAAGAATGGATTATTATTTATACTAAGTTCTAAAATGGGTAAATTCATCCAAGAACAGTTTTATGCCAACATAAAAAATAAAAAAAACAGTAAAAATTAGGCCAATTTTTGTGACAAATAGTCTGATTTTGGTCAAAATGTTTTATATGTAAATTGATGGAAGTTAATTACTCTTAAACACAGATGGATCTGGCTTTCGCTGGCCTATACCAATTCCTGGATTTACTTGGAGGTTTGACCGGCTGATTTCTACATTATTTCTAAAGCCTGGCAAACACTATTCAACAGACCTATCAGTCCAATGACAAATAACCTGAAAGTTACAAGTGTTAAATCTTACTGGCAGCATCATCCCCTCAAAAACAGCTTTGTATGAGACTTTGTGGGTTGCGATTTCGAGAATTTCCGATGCCAACGCAAAGTGAGCGTATCCAGAATATCCCTCATTGTCTATTTTTTTTCCCCATTTGGGGCTTATTACTACAATTTAGGTCCAACAAAACAGTGTCTGATTTACAATAAACATGTGCTCATGTGTTACATGCTTAATTGTGCCACGCAGTGCTTAAACGTCCATCAAATATAGAAAGAATGTAGAGCTTAGTTTTAGGATTTAAGGGACGGTTTAATTTGATAAAGAATGGACGACAAACGTCAGTTTGATTCAAAGCAGGGAATATTCCCTGCCTCTATTATTAAGCATAAACAGTATTTCCAAAAATAATTACTACCTTTTGGCTTAATAAAAGGACAACTGCAAGGCAATTATTTGACTTTTAGTTAAATCACCAAAAAAGGCACAAAATTCACCAAACACTTTTTAACATTCCCCTAAAAAAAAAAAAAAAAAAAAAAAATAAAAGTAAGATTTTTTTGTAGTTTTGGATCACAACTTTATACAGAGGAACAAAAAATGAATAAGAGCTTTTAAAACATTTCAGCTGTCTTATTTCTTAATCTACATTTTTAATCTTTGAAACAATTGAAAGTGTTTTTATTGCTCTTAAGATGAAATATGTTTTGACATTCAACTGTTTGAGGGAAAATGCTAACACCTTTTTGTTGTGCTCTTAAGTATTTCATTTGTATTGACAATTATTTTCAGTATCTTTGTCTCTGCTAGTTATAGAGTAGACAAACTGAACCCCCAAAATGAGATTGAATGTAAAACAGCCACTTAAATACCAAAATATTGCTCGGCTAATTTGTCCCATAGTCAAACCAACAACTTGTAAGTTTTGCTACATGAAAGCAAAGCTCCAGATACAACTGAGAACAGTATATGCAAATTTCCAATAGATTTACGAAGTTGTTGCCGTTTGTTTACCATTCAACTCGCAAAGCATCGTTAACAGCCGGCATAGATCACTCTTCGCAAAGTTAAACGTCATTTCCCAAACAATCAACCAGTGTTAACAAGCTAAGACTGTTAGCTAGCCGCGTAGCAATGCCACCAGCGATGCCAGAGCTTTGAAGTGAGAATCTCATTCATGTTGGCCTGCAAAAGACGGTGGGGGGATGGGAAAAGCAACAAACTCCACAGCCACACAAGACGGGCCTGCATGCAACAACACTTCAATACAAGCGTGAATTGTACAATTGAAAAAACTCCTGCGAAAGCAACACCAACTTTCTTAATGAATACGCCCGACATAAACCGGCTGGTGTAACATTAAAAGAAACAAGAAAGCGGGGGCACGCTTTCCACTCCAGCGGCTGCAGCAACGGCAGAAGCAGCTAGCTTCGCTTCTTAGCTAGTTTATTAGCTTCCTAAGCTAGTGCCTTAACGTCCCGTGTTTTCCTCTAAAAAGTGTCCGTCCTACCGTCTCTGAAAGCCCGTTCCCCGTGGTCCGCTGCATTGGGGATACTGGCGTGAACACGGTGCTCCAAAACGCGGCATATGGATCGATTTCAGTTGCTAAAGCAATAACAAAAATATATCTGTCGCTTTGCCTTCAACTCCCCATGGTGGTTAGTTTCAGAGCAATAATACAGAGAGGGACGGAGTACGTGCGAGCACGCCGACTGTGAAGTACGTTCAAAGGACTGCAGGAAGCCGAGCGATGTCAAGAACCGAACCTGGGAACACTACACACAATTTCTTTTGTAATAAAGTAAAAATAATGACTTAAGACTGGGTTTTATAACTTTAAAATATACATAGATATATGCATACAGTGTAAAAAAAATAGATCTCTTTTTCATTGTGTTACTGCAGCCCAATTGTACAAAGACATGTCTTAAGTGTTTTTATTAACCTTTTCAGCATCTTGTCCATAAAATAAAACAGGTGCATCTAAATAAATTTGAATAAACCTAAAAGTGAAGTTATTTCACAAATGTAATTAAAGGTGCTATATATATATATATATATATATATATATACACACACACAATATGTACAGTATACATATGTGTGGGAGTTTAGTAAAGATTAGGGACATATACTTTGATTCATAAATATTCCATTGTCAATGGACCATCTTCCAGCAGACTGTTCTCAGCAGACCTCAAAGAGGGTAAACTTAAAAAACAATGCTAAAGAAGCTGAAAGCTCACAGATTGCTGCATCCAGACATTTACATGACAAGCTAAGTGGAAAGGAAAGGTTTAGAAGGATTATGAAGTCAAGACCAGAGTTTTGGGGAGATTCACAAGGCGTCTCGTCGACTGGACATGAACTGTCTCATTCATCTCCTGAACCTGAGAGAAAGTCAGTAGCATCTTACCTGTGCTAAGGATAAAAAGAGACTGGAGTGTTGCTTCAGTGGTCCAAATGTCCTCTTTACATGCATACGTAAATTTTACATCCATTGTCTATACCTGCAGTCATTGGGCAAGAGGCAGGGTACTCCCTGGACAGTTCACCAGTCCATTAGAGGGCAACACAGAGGCAAACAGGACAATCAATCATAAGCACTCATACCTAAGGGCAATTTAGGGTAACCAGTTCACCTAACAGTCATGTTTTTGAGACTGTGGGAGGAAGCCGGAGTACATGGAGAAAACCCACACATGCATGGTGAGGAAGTTCCACGCAGAAAGACCGCAGGCCAGCATTCAAACCCAGGACCTTCTTACAGCGAGGAAACAGTGCTACCAACTGTGCCAGTATCAGACGTCATATCCCAACCTACATTTTGCATTTCATTAAAAAAATCAAGGTATCAGTCAGGAAGATGAGACCACCAGAGCGAACAACGCAAACAAGCTGAAGGCCACCTTCAAAGCAACATGGGCTTCCTTAACACCTCAGCAGAGCCACAGACGTCCATGCAATGCAGGAGATGGACAGACATATTGGGCCTTTATCTGCAGTAACAGGGGCGCAGCTCCGTTCTGTTGTGATGAAAAAAAAAGCTGAGCCAAAAAGCAAAGCTCTAAATTTACTGGTCCATCAATTTTCCGACCCTCACCTATGGTTATGAGATAGATCATGACCGAAAGAAAGAGATCCCCGATAAAAATGGCCGAAATGATCCTCATCTAGAGGGTGGCTGGACTAGGCCTTAGAGATAGTGTGAGGAGCACTGTCATCCGGGTGGAGATCGAAGTAGAATCACTGATTATTATTACTTTTATTTTTGAGTGATAATTATATTTACATTCTAAAAAGTTGTTCAGAATTATATATTTTTTAACATGATTTTTAAAGAAATAATTTCAAAATGCTGTTTCTTGGTAGTTAAGCATTAAAATTTGCTATTGAATAGGGATGGGCGATATAGATTTCAAAGTTTATCACAATATTTTGTGGTACTTATAGTGATAATGATAAAAGTATTAATAAAAAAATAAAAAAAAATCCATTGGAGTCTTTTTCGGAGTTGCCCTTTGAGAAATGCTATCCAAAAGGGCTGAGCTCTATTTCCCCATCTTCATGCAGCCTTTTCAAATCCATTCAGTTCAGCGCTTTAAAAACGAGCAAAGTTGATGTGCACTAGCCTCAACATGTCATTATCTGCATCGGATGCAGCTGATCAACACATTTCTTAGATGGACTCTAAAAGATCATTCAGTGTGTGCACTGTGGAGTCCTGCTAGTTCTGCAGCTGTCTTCCCTTAGTATCATAACTATGCCTGCTTTCACAGTAAACCGTAATGGTTACAGATTTGGGACTACCTCCCAAAGTGGAAAAGAGGTGACTCAAATCTCCATTCAGCTCAATGAGAGGTGTAAAGAATACACATAGATTACTGAATGAAAGCATGATCTAAAAAGGGGATATTACTGGAGTTCCCAACCTAAGTTTGAAAACAATAATCTGGAGGTTTCTTCCTGTTGGAGACCTATTCCTCTCCACTGTTGCCCCATGCTTGCTCAGGATGGGGGATCTGTTGGTTTTGTTCAATAGAGAGCATTTTAATAATTGGAATTGTATGACCTATGACAGTATTTTGTAACAGTTGGAACTGAACTGTTTTTAATTGCTTTTGAATCTGAATCTGACTTCACTGACTTGACTGAATACAAATCTATTAAACTTGACTCATTTATTTAGCAAAATACCTAGGGATGACAGTTGTCAGAGTAAATGTTGTTGTCTACTGGCCACTGTATAAATGTCCTGAATAAAAATACATACATTAAATATATTAAACATTATTCAAAAGTCTGTGTTCTTGTAATACAAGAAAAAAACATATATCAAAAATATTTATCTTTTAAGTGTGGATTAATTACAGAATTAAGATTCAATCAGAAAAAACTCAGTTTACCAAAGTCAGAAGTCACCATAGATTTTATGAGTTAGTAAGATTGTCTATTATAATCAGCAATAAACCAAATATAATTTTTTTATATTTTCAATTGTAATTACAGTTATTATTTATTAGCAATACATAGTACTTACACAAGTGCAGTTGCTATAACAACGCAGGGAAAAATGTTGTAGTGCACCACTTTTTATTCATATATCTGTACCACAGCTAGTTTGACATGTTCTGCAAAATAACATCAATAAATATATAACAGCCTTACTTGAGATTATATGGTAGATTATAAGAATTTAAACTAAAATAAATTTTATCAGCCCATGTATTAAAGGGAAAATTTGCACAGCAGGCAAACTGGTTATGATTAGTCCTCTAGGTTGAATTATTCTTGTTATATACACTAACAAGTAACAAAACATGCTACTTTAGGCTAATGAATGTGATGAAATATTAATTAATTTGGGAAATAGCAAGGCAGGTAGTATTACATCAGCTGAGTCAAATTGCAGATTTAACTTGCCGTGCAAGAGTATGATTTAAGAGAAAAACTAACTCAAGCTAAATAGAAAATATAGAAATACAAGAGTTTTCTAGTGCCCATCATAAGAGATGGAGCATTTAATGACTAATTAAACGGACTTCATTGATCATACCAGTTCAATTCTTTGCAATTTTTGTACGAGTAAAAATGCGCCCAACAGCGCCCCTATCGATAAGAACTGATTATTACACTAGTTTGAGAAAGTGAAAGATTTGCAACGAAAGCTTCTGATAAGTTATTACAAGATTTACCATAATACGATAGGACCAAACGCCACAATAGAGACAAGAAAAAAAAAAAAGAAAAGTCGCTACTTAAATAAAATGAAAGGTAAAAATTGAAGAAGCACCAGTCGCACCAGCCAACACGCAGGTAGGCTGAACCTCACTCTGGATTTAAATGCGCGACAACCCTAAGGCAATACACGTGTTAATAATAACCTCACCTCTCAGTCTTGTTGTTCATTTAATCAAGTCCTATAGGAACCGACATCCACACAGGCAGAGACCCTGACCGGACTTAAACAGCACGCCGCTGCCGCCACCCGAGCAACCTCCCTGTCACTCTCCTCCGCCGGGCTGTCAGTCATCCAGGAGCCTGAGCTTCCGCTGGTATGTGTGTGTGTGTCAGAGAGAGGGGGCAGAGAAAGGGAGGGAGGGAGTCAGACAGACAGAGATGGCTATTAAAAAGTACCAGAGGAGTGATGCAAAAATCAGAATTTCGTCTCCAGTAAATAACGTTGTTATCACCATCCTAACACCAGTGTTTTCTAATGTGCATGTTTGTTTATATTAATTAGTCTTGCATGTGATTTCCATTCACTGCTTTGCAAAAGTATTCATACTAATTTAGCTTTTTTTTTTTTTTTTTTTACGTTTTGTCATGTTACAACAGCAAACCTAAATATATTTTATTGTGTGATTGACCAGAATTCCAATCAAATTGAGATCTGTATTTTGACTGGGCCTTTCTAAGACATTAACATTCTTTGACCCAAAGCATTAAAATGTAGCTCTGGCTGTATGTTTACAGCCATCATCCTGCTGAAATTCTGACCTAGTCTCAAGTTTTTTGTTGGCTCTAACAGGTTTTCATCCAGGACTGCCCTGTATTTTTTAACACCATTGTTCTCATCATCCAAACATGCTGAAAAAAAGCATTCCCAGAGCATGATGCTGCCACTACCATGTTTGACAGTGGGAATTGTGTGTTCCGGGTGAGATGCTATGTTACATTTTATGCCTGGTATAGTGTTTCGCATGTTGGGATACTTACAAAAAATGTGTTCTGTCACCAAAATGCAAAACTCCAGAAAACCACTGTGTCTGTTAGGAGCGTACAACTTTAAATTACAAACACAATGTCTTACATCTTTCTATCAACAATCAACAATCACTGTTCCATAAACCCGATGGGGGCAGTCAGTCATTTTCTACCGCTTCTTCCATAGTGGGTCGCGGGGGAAGCTGGTGCCTCTCCAGCAGTCTATGGGTGGGAGGCAGGGTACACCCTGGACAGGTCACCAGTCCATTGCAGGGCAACACACAAACAACCAAGCACACACTCATTCACACCTAAGGGCAATTTAGAGAAACCAGTTAACCTAACAGTCACGGGGAGAACATGCAAACTCCATGCAGAAAGACCCCTGGCCGGAAGTCGAACCCAGGACTTTCTTGCTTCAAAGCAACAGTGCTACCAACTGCGCCACCGTGCAGCCCTCAGATGTGGACAACTACTAGTAAAAGTAGTAACTGCTAGTAAAACTAGTGTCGCTGTGAACACATTTTCCCACCTGATCTCCTTAGCTCCTCCAGATGTACCATGGGCCTCTTGACTACTTCTCTAATTAAAGATCTACTCACGAGCCTCTGAAACTTTAGAAGAACAGCTGCTAACATGGAATTACACACAGGTGGACTGTATGCTAATTAAGCACATCCAAAGAACCATTGGGTGCAGTGGATTTTATTTGGGGGCATTAGAGTTAATGGGCCTAAATACAAATGCACTTTCATTCAACTTCCCAATTATTCTCAAATTCAGTCTGTTAGAGAAAATCATACATTGGAATGTGTGGATGTAATATGACAAAATGTTAAAAAAAAACCAAAAGACAATTAAAAGGGTAATTTTGAAACACGCTGTAATTGTTAATTTTCTTGCAAAATTTCAGGTTTAGAAATTAGATTAAAAAAAAGATAGAGTTCAGACCAAAACATTTTCGTTCTGTATTTCTTGAGCTAGCTGAGCTCTGGAAAAGAAACATATTTTGCTAGTTAATTCTCAAATTGTAATCTGGTGTTTAAATTTACTGATATGATGTCAGTATTTATGAGAAAATGCACAAATATCTGCAAAATTACTGATCACCTTTCTAAGACTCACAGTTGAAAAATACTAATGACAAAGGTTGTAATACTCTGATCAAAACATAAGACTCTGGGGGATTTGTTTGTAGATAGCCAATAACTTACCATGCCTTCTGTTAGAGACAAGTGTTCCCATATGGTGAAAGTCTGGGTCCGGTGGCCCAGGTGAGGTTCCAACACCTGTCCTCTTCTCTGACCAATCCCAGTCAGAGTGTTCATCCATGATCACCTGTGTCTGGAAATTGTAATGAAAAATATATTAATGACATTGGCACCACCTGCCTAATATCTGATCTCTGAGTTAGGTTAAAAGATAATATGGTGGTGCAGTTGTTTGAACAGTTGCCTAAAAGTATGAAGCTCTTGGGTTCGAATACTGGCCTGGGGTCTTGCTGCATGTATGATCTCTCAGTGCATGCGTGGGTGTGGGTGTTTGCATAGTAGTGTATTTTGTGTCTCTGTGTTGTCCTGTGATGCACCCCCCACCCCTTACCCGGCCCCAAGTGGATAAGCAGGTAGAGAGAATGAATGAATACAGCACTAATGATGTATTCGATTTGAAAATTCATGTGTACCTGTGAGGTGCAAAACCTAAGCCATTAAGATAAATAAACACCTTTGTGTAGAAAATATGGAACAGGGGGTGTTAAATAAAAGTCACTCGGAGGATTGGGCTTGCATTTTCTGGTCATCCTGGCTTGATTTATTCAGGAACTTATTTTACATAAGTGTTGGCACATAATGGAGATTTCTATTTGCTTTTAGCCTTCTCCAGAACACACTAACACTGAGGCTTAGTGTGTTCAATTGTTCAAAAGTGTATTTAGCCGCCATGCAAAGGAACACTTTGTATGGCTATTTGAGGTCAGCCAGCTATTGACATCATAAGAAATATTAAAAATTGGACTTTATTTAGCCTATTTGTTTTGTGCAAAATTCAAACAAAGATGTTGAAAGACGGGCTTGGCAAACACGCTATAAAAGCCCACAGAATTTTTCTAACACATTTACAGTTAGTTCAGATAGGTTTTCATATAGTTAAATATATAGGTTTTTAGTTGGCAGATGTTACAGCTAAAAAACAATTCATACAATGGAAATGTATTGGCTGTATTCTCAGCTGACAGTATGTACATAAAGCCATAAATAAAATGCTTCTGCACCGGCAGCTTCCTGTCACCAACGAACTGGTGTTGTTCTGCTGTTGTGCCCCTAGAGACAATGAAGAGAGAGGGAGGTAGACGAAGAGAGAATACTGACGAAGATGAACTTGACCTTTACGATGTCTTGGTGAGGAGGGGTTGGGGGCATGTTGCTACTTATGAATCTATAATGAACCTGCACTGTATATGTGTATGTGAGTGTAAGAGAGAGCAATGTAGAAATCGGACTTAAAGAAAGGTCATCACACAAGGGGGCACCAGTATCTATCTATCTATCTATCTATCTATCTATCTATCTATCTATCTATCTATCTATCTATCTATCTATCTATCTATCTATCTATCTATCTATCTATCTATCTATCTATCTATCTATCTATCTATCTATCTATCTATCTATCTATCTATCTATCTATCTATCTATCTATCTATCTATCTATCTATCTATCTATCTATCTATCTATCTATCTATCTATCTATCTATCTATCTATCTATCTATCTATCTATCTATCTATCTATCTATCTATCTATCTATCTATCTATCTATCTATCTATCTATCTATCTATCTATCTATCTATCAAGGACACTATACAATTTTACTGAATCAGTTGTACAAAAAACCTGCTAAAATCATATTATTTAAAGAGAACTAGGACTTTCTAAATAGGTTTTCTAATGTTTGTACTGCAAAAGGCAACTGGGGTATTCTGGGTAATGTCTTGCACTTGTAGGTATTGTTAACAACTCTTACTATCAATAATTTTTCCATCAAACCTCTTACAGGTTGGTATTGCGTACATAGTTCAAATGGTTTGATTTCCCATCAGAACTCACATATTACTAAGAATATCGAAAATATAAGATTAGACTTTTTGTCTCTTGTTCCTGTTTATCTGATTATTGCTCATCTTATAGATATTGTCGTTGTAAATGAAATATTTCCGCTGTTTGCATTCACTGCAACAGCAATGTGAATTTTGAAATAATAATGCAGCTCTATCAATTTATCTACTAAAAGCAAATCCACTATATACTCTATACATTCTCTGCGTTACAGAAATTATGCAATTATATATATATATATATATAATCTATATACTAAATATATTATATTCTACATAATGCATGTCAAGTCCAAAACTGCAGAGGATTAATTCTTGTTTATTTATTCTTTCATCCATTTATTCAATCTTCCATTTGTCCACCTATTCAACTGTCCATCCATCCATCCATCCATCCATCCATCCATCCATCCATCCACCCATCCATCCATCCATCCATCCATCCATCCAACCAATGAGCCAAAACCTAACTAACCAATCAAACGTCTGTCTAGCCATCCGTCTAATCGTCCGTCCATTCATCCACTGATGCAATAATCTGTCCGTTTAACCAACCATCCATCCATCTGTCCAACAATCTGTTCATGCATCGATCGACTTGTTCATCTATCCAGCCACCCATCCAACCATCCCCCTGCCAACCAACCATCTATCCATCTACCAAGGTGTCTGTTTACCCATCCCTGCAATTTAAAGTCTATCAATTGTACCAACTAATTATTACTGTGTTTTTGTTCATTTGAAATCTGCTCAAGGTCAGCTGGGCTCATTACTTTATTATAAATGTAAAATCTCTATGCTGACACGAGGACTGGGGAAGATGATGTGCTATATCCACACAGAGACATGTTTTCCAGGTTTGTGTCGTTTCTTACAGGTATGCATATTAATTTGTTTTGTATTAAACCACAGGTCCCAAAGTCTTTGTTATTAACCAGTCCTGCACCTTGTTATCGTAGGAAAGGATCAGGTGTACCAAAATGTACCTCTCACTCAGAACAGCTAAACAGCATATAGCTGTGACCTGAGCTTTATTGACATTAATAATATCCATCCAACAAGAAATCACTTTGGATGAGATCACAGCTATTTGCATATAGCTCATTAATGTGAATGACAACATGTGACTCCTTCTGACCTATTGTTGAAGTTACACACTTTCTGTTGAGCAATATTTTTAATTAAAAGGAAAACAGAAGCAACCCGAGGATGTAAAACAGAAGAGGGTTCAATTTGGTTGTGTTTCCTGGCAAGATGTTAGGAGCAGATCCTTTAAGTCCTGTAAATTGTGAGGTGGGACCCACGCTGGATTGGATTTGCCTGTCCAGGACATCCCACAGATATTCAATTGGATTGAGATCTAGGGAATTTTAAAGCCAAGTCAACATTTCAAACTTGTTGTTGTGCTTCCCAAACGATTCCTGAATGATGCTTTTTTTTGACAGGGTCAATTATCCTGCTAAAAGAGGCAACAGCAATCAAAAATGACTGCTTTCATTCAAAGGGTGTGCATGGTCTGCACCTACACATGGGCTGTTTGCTGTTATCAAGGTATATCAAGTTATAACGCAGAAATTTCCTGTCGTACAGTTTCTACAGTTTAAAAAGACACCAGAGACAGTTCCAGAGTTACTGGAGTTAACTACAGTTGTTTGGATTGAATAAACTCGCTTCCCCACCTGTTTTTGTGCACTGCCCGTCAGCTGACTGAAAGAAGGCTAATGCACTTTTCCCTTTCTTACAAGAAAGGCAAATTCAGCTGTATGGGAATACTTCTACTCCTGAAAAACATGAAGAGTCATAAAATGGAAACTAAAACAGTGCCACCCATCTTGGACAACTTTTAATAGATATTGAGGTCTGCAGATGTGGAAAACACTGCAGAGTTGTACTTTTGAGATGCTCTGACCGTATTGTCCACCCATCGAGATGTGGCCCTTGGTTAAACTTGCTCACATATTTATGCGTGCTCATTATTATTTTTTTTGCTTTTAACACAACGGTTTTGATGATAAAGTATTCATTTACGCCTTCTGACAGGTGAAGTTTTCTAATAATTTGTGTTACTCCCTTCACCTGTTAGTAGTCATAATATTATGCCGGATTGGTGTATGTCATCATTGCAGTGTTAAAAATAGAGAATAGGAGCAATATGAAAAACATTTTCAACAAACAGATTAGACTGGTGGATTTATTGGATTTGTATATCAGTTGTTTTTTTCTTGCCTCATTCTGTTGAATTATGCTGGAGAAATTAGTTATAGCAGTCGTCCAGAGGGGCTGATTCAGACTGAGAGCAATATTACTGAGGGGTTCATCAGTATAGCATTGTCATACTTTTATCTGTTGTATTCGGTGAAGCACATCATGAATGGTGTAATTAAACTAATAAACGACGGTGCTATGCTGAGTGGCGACGGTGGAACTGGAGTGGCGAACGACTGATTGATGACGCAGCTTCTGTGATCCAGTCACTCTCGAGCTGTTGTTAAAGGAGTGGTAGAAATAACAATTTTTAAAGAAGAACAATCAGATCATTAGATCAATCTTCAACTGAGATGGCCCCCTTACAATACATAGACGGTTTTTTTCTTCTTTTTTTTGTCAGTCTGTTGGTCCAGCTCAGGGGTCTCTTTGTTCCAGCTGCCACAGCAGATTTGGGCGTCTGTACGGAGGCCTGTCAGAAACAGGCTTATCTCTTTGGGGGCCTCTCTGCACAAAGACCCATTTAGATGCTCAGGCAGAGTGAAATCTTCATTATATACATCTTGAAATGGAAACAGATCCCTGCTATTTAATATACATTAATTGGTAGCTGTAAAACTTTTAAAATAAAGGAAATAAACAGATGTACAGTGGACCTTATGTGTTCAATATAAAGTGATGTAGAGTGGGACGGTATTGATATTTTGGCTTTCCTTTTTCTCCATACTTTAATGTAAAGACTTGAAGCTCATGTCTCTTTCTTTCTTTATCTTTCCTGAACAATTATCTTGCCTTAATTTATTTTCCTTAATTGCTCTAATTAGGTTGTACAAGTGGCCTAGAATTAAGCAAATAACATCCAAACTTTCCATCCATCCATCTATTTATTCTCCATCCATCTATCCATCTGCTTGTCTTTCCTCGCCATGCCTCTAGTTAGAGTGTCAGCATATCCGCCATGGCATCCTGCTGATGTGTATTGTGATAGGGCTGAATACTCCAGCTAACCAATATGGCCTGCACCAATACTGGATTAGCCACAGTGGATTAGCTGGGTGCCCTCCTGCTGCTTATTCAAATATTGTTTCACGTATTGTCATCATCGGGGCAGAGAACTGGCCCAAGAGTCTGCAAAGAAAATCTTCCATGCTTCTATTTTGTCACACAAGCGTCTAATTTCATCTTTTAGCAAATGTGCGCTCTGGGCCGCTGAGGATACGCTGCAATTGTATTGGAGTTTCGTATAGAGCATCTTTAGCCTTGGACGGCCCAGGAAAAATGACGATGCGAAGACGATGGAGGGCAAACTCAAACCAAGGCCAAAAACAGGCATGAAAGCATGCCTTGATCTTTGATACATGGTGTTATTCCTTTTTTTCTTCCCACCCTCTCTCCCTTTCTTCCTTTCACCCTCGCACATACACTTGGGAGTCAAGGCAATTGATGTGCTGCCTTTGATGGGAAGGAGAGGCCTATATTAACAGCAAAAAAAAACCACCATGATGAAAGGACGGAGAAAAAGGAGTGAAAATGGGTTGAAAATGTGATATCAAAAAGAATGGCAAGTCATGATAAATGCATGGGCCCGGAGTGAGGACAACCAAACATCAGGACGTTGCGGGTTGAAGGTTTAACGGCAGCGGAGGGATGGCTGAGGTAGATGGAGAGCTTACCTTGCTAGCCCGGCGGCAGTGATGGCTGATGTTGGCGTGCTGGTTCCAGCATCTAACGCCGGCGCTCATCCTGTTAGAATAAGGGAAGGGAATAAGATTGCCATGTTCGCTTGGTTCCTCCTGATGACTGGGAAGAGTGGACGCCAGTGGACGTCCCGCTGCAGAAGCAGTCGCCATCTTTGTCCCGTTGTTGTCTTGGATATCCTCTGTTGTGTCCTCATCCCTCCCTTTCTCCTTTGATCATGCCTCCCTCCTTTGCTCTCTGCCATGTGACATCATCACGTAGCGGTATCGACGAGCATCAAAGATCCTCTGCCCAGCACCTCCAGCCTGTCGGCCTGTGCATTTGAAAGAGGTATAAATATGGAGCGGAAAGAGTGCTGTAAGCCCCCCACGACTCACATCCATTGCTTGCCTTTGCACGAAATGGATGGTTTATTTGGCCAATGCAAAACTATACACACACACCCACACCAGCAGCCATCTCTGAGACGGGTGTATCCTGAGGCCCCCTGCTGTGCCAGCAGCATTTGATGACGTGTTCAAACAGCTTCATTCATTCACAAAGCGCCGTGCTTTTCTTCTAAATTTAATTCATCCTTCTTATCCATCTTCTCAAGCTGTTGCAGCATAGAAAATTTTATTCTTAAACAACTTTGTTGCAAACAGACAATACTCCCAGCCTTGGAAACCCCTCCTCAGTCCCACTTTTGACTCTCATCCCCTGCTTTCTCGTGCAGCCGGTCAGTACCATTTCCAATCCTGTTAAAGCCGTGTGTCCTCTGAAGGAACCCCTCTGTCTGTCTGACATCTGCCTGAAAAGCCCATATACATGTTGCACTGTCACACTCTCAGACCTCTGTGGCAGCTGCTATTCAATCCAATAAGATCTTCTTCCAAAAACACACAATTACCCACAGAAGCACACGCTTTTCTCCAGCATGAATATACCAGCAACTTCTGCAAATCTATTAAATGGAGAGGCCTGGATTTACATAATGGCTACTGTACTGATTTAAAAGGGTAACCCCAAGGTGAACTGAGGGAAAGAAAGCTTTAAGAGGTTCCCTAGTAGACAGAACAATTTTAGTTAAAAAATATGCAAAACTTGCATATTACACTGTTTTGGTGAGACATTTATATGCAGCTAAAATTGGTGAGGCAGTTATTAATTTGAAGATTTAATTTATTTCTTTGTACCATAATTTATCCAAACTGTAATGATTATACAACCGACAACTTTGAACTTTAAAAACAATATTTGAGTGCACAAATTTAAAGTCTCTTATTCACACAGGGTCAGAACTTATACAATGCTGTGAAAAAATACATTTATTTCAGTGTTTTGTTCCTTAAAGAGATGTTTCAGGTTATCAAAACAATTCAATATCAGAAAAAAGTAACCTAGAGAAATACAAAAATAAGTTTTTTAATTTTAATTATTTAATTTATTAAAGGACAAAAGCTAACCAAACCAATCTTCCCCAATATGAAATATACAGGTCCTTCTCAAAATATTAGCATATTGTGATAAAGTTCATTATTTTCCATAATGTCATGATGAAAATTTAACATTCATATATTTTAGATTCATTGCACACTAACTGAAATATTTCAGGTCTTTTATTGTCTTAATACGGATGATTTTGGCATACAGCTCATGAAAACCCAAACTTCCTATCTCACAAAATTAGCATATTTCATCCGACCAATAAAAGAAAAGTGTTTTTAATACAAAAAACATCAACCTTCAAATAATCATGTACAGTTATGCACTCAATACTTGGTTGGGAATCCTTTGGCAGAAATGACTGCTTCAATGTGGCGTGGCATGGAGGCAATCAGCCTGTGGCACTGCTGAGGTCTTATGGAGGCCCAGGATGCTTCGATAGCGGCCTTTAGCTCATCCAGAGTGTTGGGTCTTGAGTCTCTCAACGTTCTCTTCACAATATCCCACAGATTCTCTATGGGGTTCAGGTCAGGAGAGTTAGCAGGCCAATTGAGCACAGTGATACCATGGTCAGTAAACCATTTACCAGTGGTTTTGGCACTGTGAGTAGGTGCCAGGTCGTGATGAAAAATGAAATCTTCATCTCCATAAAGCTTTTCAGCAGATGGAAGCATGAAGTGCTCCAAAATCTCCTGATAGCTAGCTGCATTGACCCTGCCCTTGATAAAACACAGTGGACCAACACCAGCAGCTGACACGGCACCCCAGACCATCACTGACTGTGGGTACTTGACACTGGACTTCTGGCATTTTGGCATTTCCTTCTCCCCAGTCTTCCTCCAGACTCTGGCACCTTGATTTCCGAATGACATGCAGAATTTGCTTTCATCCGAAAAAAGTACTTTGGACCACTGAGCAACAGTCCAGTGCTGCTTCTCTGTAGCCCAGGTCAGGCGCTTCTGCCGCTGTTTCTGGTTCAAAAGTGGCTTGACCTGGGGAATGCCGCACCTGTAGCCCATTTCCTGCACACGCCTGTGCACGGTGGCTCTGGATGTTTCTACTCCAGACTCAGTCCACTGCTTCCGCAGGTCCCCCAAGGTCTGGAATCGGCCCTTCTCCACAATTTTCCTCAGGGTCCGGTCACCTCTTCTCGTTGTGCAGCGTTTTCTGCCACACTTTTTCCTTCCCACAGACTTCCCACTGCGGTGCCTTGATACAGCACTCTGGGAACAGCCTATTCGTTCAGAAATTTATTTCTGTGTCTTACCCTCTTGCTTGAGGGTGTCAATAGTGGCCTTCTGGACAGCAGTCAGGTCGGCAGTCTCACCCATGATTGGGGTTTTGAGTGATGAACCAGGCTGGGAGTTTTAAAGGCCTCAGGAATCTTTTGCAGGTGTTTAGAGTTAACTCATTGATTCAGATGATTAGGTTCATAGCTCGTTTAGAGACCCTTTTAATGATATGCTAATTTTGTGAGATAGGAATTTTGGGTTTTCATGAGCTGTATGCCAAAATCATCCGTATTAAGACAATAAAAGACCTGAAATATTTCAGTTAGTGTGCAATGAATCTAAAATATATGAATGTTAAATTTTCATCATGACATTATGGAAAATAATGAACTTTATCACAATATGCTAATATTTTGAGAAGGACCTGTAGTTCCCCCTTGCTACACCAGGAATTAATAGTGATTAGCCCCATTTTTTGGTTCAGTTTTACTAGCCACACCCCAGCCTGATTACTGCTTAACCAGTTGGATCAAATTTCAGTTGACCCTAAAGCTGTCAATTTGTTGAAGAAGGTGCT
This sequence comes from Girardinichthys multiradiatus, assembly GCF_021462225.1. Taxonomy (NCBI): domain Eukaryota; kingdom Metazoa; phylum Chordata; class Actinopteri; order Cyprinodontiformes; family Goodeidae; genus Girardinichthys; species Girardinichthys multiradiatus. The sequence goes on along the minus strand of NC_061798.1, from coordinate 39,407,669 downwards.
TCTTTCTTCTTTTTAGTTTTTTCCACGATTAATGATGGCGTATGTTCATATTTGAGCTTGCAAGTATGTCTTATTCAACCCTATGTAAAGTAAAACTACAACAATTTTAAACCTATGCACTCAATTCTTGTTAATAAAATTCACTGAAATTGTAACATTTTTCTACCTAGGAAATAAATAATTGAAAACCCATAATTATTATCATAGTCATGCCCCTAGTGAGTATAAATGAGCTTTGGATTAGAATGGTGCTTTGTTCAAGCTGGATCCTTTCAACCCTTTACACATACAGGGGTTGGACAATGAAACTGAAACACCTGGTTTTATACCACAATAATTTATTAGTATGGTGTAGGGCCTCCTTTTGCGGCCAATACAGCGTCAATTCATCTTGGGAATGACATATACAAGTCCTGCACAGTGGTCAGTGGAATTTTAAGCCATTCTTCTTGCAGGATAGTGGCCAGGTCACTACGTGATACTGGTGGAGGAAAACGTTTCCTGACTCGCTCCTCCAAAACACCCCAAAGTGGCTCAATAATATTTAGATCTGGTGACTGTGCAGGCCATGGGAGATGTTCAACTTCACTTTCATGTTCATCAAACCAATCTTTCACCAGTCTTGCTGTGTGTATTGGTGCATTGTCATCCTGATACACGGCACCGCCTTGAGGATACAAGGTTTGAACCATTGGATGCACATGGTCAATTCAATTCAATTCAAAAATACTTTATTAATGCCAAAGGGAAATTAAATGTTGTTGTAGCTCATTATTCAGGTTTCTTCAAAGAGCCGTTGTAGATGCTGATGGCTGTGGGCAGGAAGGATCTCCTGTAGTGCTCCGTCTTACCGCAGATCTGAAGAAGCCTCTGACTGAAGACACTCTGTTGTTGTAGGACAGTCTCATGAAGAGGATGCTCAGGGTTCTTCATAATGTTCTTCATTTTATGAAGAATCCATCTTTCCACAATGATCTCCAGAGGTTCCAGAGGAGTCCCCAGAACAGAGCCAGCCTTCTTTATCAGCTTGTTGAGCTTTTTTAAGTCCCTGGTTCTGATGCTGCTTATTCTAGATGCTCAAGAATGGTCCAGTAGTCCTTGGCAGTGATGCGCCCATCTAGCACAAGTATTGGGCCAAGGGAATGCCATGATATAGCAACCCAAACCATCACTGATCCACCCCCATGCTTCACTCTGGGCATGGACGTTTGGCATTGGCATGAGTGACCAAAGGTTTGGCTATAGCTGCCCAGCTGTGTATATTGACCCTGTGGAGCTCCCGACGGACAGTTCTGGTAGAAACAGGAGAGTTGAGGTGCACATTTAATTCTGCCGTGATTTGGGCAGCCGTGGTTTTATGTTTTTTGGATACAATCCGGGTTGGCACCTGAACATCCCTTTCAGACAGCTTCCTCTTGCGTCCACAGTTAATCCTGTTGGATGTGGTGGTATGCTGACATTACCCTGGATACCGTGACTCTTGATACATCACAAAGTCTTGCTGTCTTGGTCACAAATGCGTCAGCAAGACGTGCACCAACAATTTGTCCTCTTTTGAACTCTGGTATGTCACCCATAATGTTGTGTGGATTTCAATATTTTGAGCAAAACTGTTCTCTTACCCTGCTAATTGAACCTTCACACTCTGCTCTTACTGGTGCAATGTGCAATCAATGAAGACTGGCTACCAGGCTGGTCCAATTTAGCCATGAAACCTCCCACACTAAAATGACAGGTGTTTCAGTTTCATTGTCCAACCCCTGTATATTCACATATAAGTGCAAATTACAATTTATTTGTGTACATTTATCTAATAGGGGAAGAAATCACATGGGTAGAAATAGATTTTTTACCTAAAATCATAGGTTGTACAAATATTTGCAAGCAGAAAAACATACATTGTTTTACTTAAGGTGGCAAGAACAAGAACAAAGATCTTTCTGGCCTTTACTCAACAAGAAGTCCTCATAGGTCCCCTCCCACTGCAGCATTTGTCAGTGTTGTAGTCGTAGACATTATATACTTTATATTACGTAATACATTATATTATATAATGTCTATGGTTGTAGCCACGCCCACTTCTAAATTGGGACCAATCACAGGAAATCACACGCTATGAGAACTCCCAAGCAGGGATGTCATTTTGTTCTTGCAGCCCTGGGAGAGTTAACAGATCTCTCCGTGACTCCGTGACCAATACAGACTCTCCTTGAGTCTGTATTGGTCTGTAATCTTCTCCTATAACATTTAACAAAGCTTTAACATACAGTGAGAAGGATCTTCCACCATTCTTCTCTGCGCCAAGTCTCTGGATCACCCAAAAAATTATAAACTTTAGCATAAGAATGAGTTAACTGCACTCCATTGGCCTCCACAGTCAGAAGCTCACAATTCAAGAGAGCAATGTTTAGGATGTGGTTAAATAGGAGATTTGTATAATGATGGAGAATTATGTGTGGTAATCTTTATTTTAGAGTATTATTTATTTTAATTTTAAAATATTTTATTTTTATTTAAGTGTTGTGTTTTGTGAGTAGTGCTCTGTAGTGCCGACTTGACGGTAAAAGTCTATACAGTTTGTCTCCAGGATGTGTTGGATCTGCCGAGGTGTTAGCTGCCCTTTCCCTGACCCTAGACATGTACAAGTCCTGGATGGAGGGAAGGTCAGCCCTGATGATTCTCTCTGCAGACCTAATTGTTCGTTGTCGTCTGGACCTGTCCTATTGTTTGGATGAGCCAAACCACACAGAGATGGTTTTGCACAACACAGGACCAAATAGGCCATGTAGATAATGACCAGCGGGTTCTGTGGAAGGTTGCACTTTTTGAGCTGCTGGAGGAAGTACAATCTCAGGTGGGTCCTCTTCTGAACAGTGTCTCTAAGAGCCACCTCAGATCCAGAAAAAGGGTGGTTCATAGGAACTGGAAGTGATCCACAGTAGACACAGTGTTGTTGAGGATGGTGAGGGGAGGAAGCGTGGAAGGTGTTCTCAGGAAGTCTATTGTCATCTCCACAGTCCTGAGCAGGTTAGGCTCCAGGTGGTTCTGACCACACCAGGACCAGTTGATCCACCTCCTGTCCAAATGCAGACTCTTCACGGTCCTGAATCAGATCAGTGACAGTGGTGTCATCTACAAAATTCAGGAGTTTCACAGATAGGTCCGCTTTCCGCTGAGGGGCAGTCCTTTGTGTACAGGCTGAATTTTTTTTTTCTATGTTACATTACTCAACTACAATAAAAGACATACATGTTTTAATGCTTTTTAACACAGCCTGAGAAATACAGATGAGGGCCAGTTTTCAGGATCAATAAAAAGCCTGAGACCTTGGAAAAGACGAGAAACATTGGGGACGATTTAAAAAGTTTTAAACAGTCATGTAGCCAAAAAACTACAGTATTATACAATATTATGAAATAAAAATGGGAATCTCATGAGTGTCCTCAGTAAAATACAGACTTAATTTGATTATTTTGAATCACCATTTAAAGACGAAAGCTGTGTAACTGAAAGTTAAAATGTTGTGAAGTCTTAGAGTTGATTTCCCAGCTGTGCCTCTTGCTTCCAGCCTGCTGTCCTTCTGTTTTCCTCTGGTTTCTATTCATGTTGTCACTCTCTCTGCTGCCCTGCTGACACTCTGCCCCCATGTGGCCTCCGCTGTCTAACTAATTGTCAAGGTTCGTGTTACTATTATTCTTAAATGTGTCTCCCTACAGCAAAAACCTCTCAGTTATGCAGAAATACACCCTTACCAAGGAATATAACTGAGCAGGAACAGCTAAACATATATAAGTGGTTGTTTATTCTCATTAGTAGAGGAAATGGTTTTATTTTGCTGCTCTAATGTGACCCAGCTTTCTTTACCTCTTTTCACATCCTAATCTCATTAGCAGTCATTTACATTTAAACAGTACTTCCACCTCAGGTATTAAGAAAACCAATTTCTTTATATTATTGGTTCCTGTGGGAAAAAAAGTCCACTTAGTTTCCACACAAATTACTTTCTGTAATCCCAATCAACCAAATCCGTCCACTGATTGCCTTTTTTTGCCTTCTGGGAAGAAAAATGGAAATGTTTGGAACGGATGCGAGCACTCGTTGCCTACCTGTGGGATTGTTGGGGGGTAACAGCTAATAACAGCAAGCTGACAGGCTGCTGAGGGTTGATAAGCATTTTTCATTGTTGAGCTCATTTCACATGGCTGCCTGATACACATGCATTTATACAAGTCTGTCACAACAACACAAGTCCTCCAAAATCCATCCATCCATTATCTGCACCCGCTTATTCCTGCTCAGGGCAGTGGAGATCTCCAAAATATAAATGGCATAATTGCAAACAACAAATAATATATAAACCACTGATGTCTGCATCCTTTTTCCAAAGGCAGGCGTGTTGAACATTTAAGATGACTTCATTGGGGTAGACACAATAAGTCCTAATGGTACAATAGCAGTGCAGTAAAACACCAGTTTGGCAGCATCACAATGCTTTTTACCACTGCAGACAGACACATGGGACTAACTATGTGATCATTTTAGAGGATGCAATTTATTATCTGGCAAATACCACGTTCTGTGGCTTTCAGACAGTGTGGGACTACTCGGAAAGGCTTAGTGAGTTTCCAAATAATGCAAGAAAGAAATGCAATTGTCAATGTGTCGTCACTATTGACTTTTACTTATGAATTCACTGTTTGCTGCTATGCACATATTAGCCTCTTGTGACTTGTGTAGCCATAGTACATAATTGTAATCACAAAAAGGACAGGGTAATCCAGAAAATTAAACACTAAATTGGAATTCAGGAATGAAAAACTAACTCAATATTTGGTAACAGAATATTAAGCTAAATGTATTCATAAGACATAAGAAAAAGGATAATAATAATAATAATTTGTATTATTATTTTGGCACTCTGACTCCATTTCGGGAAGTCAGTACCTGTTATTTTACTTTAAAAAACCATAAAAGTAAAAAACTGATACAAAATGCATGCAAACAGCACATGCATGACAAAATACCTGCAAGACACATACCTAATAAAAAAATTAATTGCATTTAAATTTCAGTTTGTTCTGACCCAGCTTATTAAAAAAAAACTCAGATGTTTTTAGGGCGATTGGGATTGTAGATAAAGATCCTGATTTGTGGGGAAGGCCTGTATCTTGAAATTCATATTAGATCAGTTTTGCTTTAACCTTTGGCCCCTCACACGGATATTTTCTGGATCCACACATGCGGGCAAGACGAGGCAAGGCAAGTTTACCTTTCATGCACATTTAATTTAAAGGGATTTACAGAAAAAAACAAAGGAACAGGAATATAAAAAAAAACATACCTGAGCCCTGGTTAAAATGAGCACATCTCATGTTTTTTAGACTAGAGAAAGTAAGTGAGCTAAATGCAATTCTACTCTGGAACGAAGCTCTTGTGCTTTTTGCAGTTTCAGTTTTATCACTGAATGATACATTCCTTTTTATGACATTTTGTTTTGTCCCAAAAACAAAACATTTCCCAATTCTTGTAGAAAGGAGCCGCTTTACTGGTTGCAAACTAAATGGGTCTTAGAGCTTCACTGTATACTTTGCAGGGCCGTCACAAGTACAGTAAGCTATATTAATAATAAACCTTTTATGTGTTTTATGTTATGTACATTAGTACGGTATTAGCACATTAGGTATTAAACTAACCTAGGCAGCCTAAAATCGTAAGGAGCTGTTTGGGATCTGAGAATGAGCTGTGCCAGAAAAAATGTCTTTCTTAATACAAAAAAATATCAGTTTGTGTTGAGGCTTCAGTTAAACGTTTTAATTATTACTCTGACTATCGAAATAGGCAGGGATAGGGTAATGTTTATTTTGCTCCAGCCAGTTTATACTTATAAGTATCCACACATTTATCTCACTTGAATGGCATGCTCTCTTGTCTTTCTCATTTTGAAGATGGTCCAGGAGAATCGGGCATCTGTGTCCCGTCACATTTATGCTCCATGGATACAGAAGTAAATGAAAACCTGCTGGACACTGATGAAGATCAAATATAAATTACGAATGGTTTAGTTACATGTAGTTTATAGGAATTGGTTGAGCATGCCAAATATTGGCACTAGTGATTTTCCTAAAAATTATTAAATAATAATTTTTCCCACTAAGCAAATATCCAGAAATAAAAGGTTTAATTTGTTTGTTTTTTTTACACCTATTTATCAATAAGCCAAACCAAATGAAATGCTTAGGTTTTGACAGCAAATTTAAGCTGCAATAATGAGTATTCTATATACTTGGCAGTAAGTGAAAGTACACCTGCAGTCCTTTATGAGGTCTGAAACTCAACAATGTGTACCTCCGTGTGTTCATTCAGCACTGAGAGAGAGAGAGAGAAAGCTACCGTTGTAAGGGGGTTGAAGCCATTGTTTGGTTGAGGTGAAACAAATGAGACCCCAGAGAGCTCTACTTAGCTATTCGTAAAGGTCAGATATGGAGTCACACACCAGTGGATGCTAATCCTGACCCCAGGGACAGTATATCTGCTCATCCGTCTATGGATGTGATTGTTTCACAGGACTGTGACATTTAAACCTGAATGAGCGTTCGATCCTCTGCGGCAGAGAAGTGTGTACGTGAAGTGCACCTTTACTGCCCATGGAGGTTTAATTAGAAATAACCCTCAGGGTAACTTAAACATCAGAGTCTTTTTTTCTCTTGTAGACAACCCCATTTTCTTGCTGCTATTAATATTCTTATTTCCTAATATTTCTCACATTTCTCAACACATAAACCTGCATATCTAAATATGTTTAATTCCCCTGAAAATAAGTATTTTCCGTTTGCATCTTTTCGGAAGCATGTTTTTAAAGGTGCTTTTCATGTGCTTTTTTTTTTTTTTGCTGAGAGCAGTCATGTCATTACGAGGGATTGCTGTATGTTGGCCATTATATCGGCTAGAAACACAGCCTAATTGGTAATTTACTAATAATACACACTGAAGGGATGAAATCTTATTCCTTTTCCTGCATGCCTGTCAGCGAGCCCCTCTGACTGAGCCACCTGAGAGTGAGCAGCAATGTAATCTGTGAGTTTTAGCAGAAAACGGCGGAGATAACGACGGGTGGGTCACTGCAACAGTTCATCCCGAGTGTAATGAGCAGAAATCGTACCGCAAATTAGCAAATGTGAATGCAAGCAGAGAATACGGACCGAAGGTTCTCGTTATGAATAATTATCATCACTTCTGTTTCTCTGAGACCATAGTTATGCCACACCACTAATAAATTAAACAGTTTCTGGTGGTTTTAAATATTCATTTTTTTGTTTTTGCACAATTATATAAACAGAAACACAATCCTGGAATTATACTGTATCCACAGAGAAGAAAAACCTAAATAACCTCTGATGACCTTTGGGGCAAGGCTCTGCAGACTGAGATGAGAAAGCCAGGATAATTCTACAGAACAAATATGTGCATATTTCAAACCAGAATGGACCCAGAAGTAAGAAACAAACAATAAATGCATGACCTTTTGCAAACTCTTGTAAACAAAACAAAAACAAAATCTGAAAAACAAAATGCTTCTGCATTGAATCCCTGTTTCCCAACAGCTCCAAGGCTCCAGAGATTAGTTTACAAAGATTGAAATATTTCAATGTGTCCATGAAAAACACTTTGTTTGACTCACTGAGCAATTATAAAGACATGACTTGATAATTATTAAAAGCTATAAACTCTATGTGCAGCACATGAGTTGCATTCTATGTAATTGAGCTCTTGTACAAGCAGAGCAGGAGTTTGGTCCGGATTGCACTAAGTTGGACCTGTTCCCGGTGCATGTTGGACTCCGGCAGGGCTGCCCTTTGTCACCGGTCCTGTTCATAACTTTTATGGACAGGATTTCTAGACGCAGCCAAGGGCCGGAGGCGGTCTGGTTTGGGGACCAGAGTATTTCGTCTCTTCTTTTTGCAGATGATGTGGTCCTGCTGGACCCTCTAGCCAAGACCTACAGCATGCGCTGTGGCGGTTCGCAGCCGAGTGTGAAGCGGCTGGGATGAAGATCAGCTCCTCCAAGTCTGAGGCCATGGTTCTCAACCAGAAAAGGGTGGCTTGTCCTCTTCAGGTTGGAGGGGAGTTCCTGCCTCAAGTGGAGGTGTTCAAGTATCTTGGGGTCTTGTTCACGAGTGAGGGAAGAATGGAGCGGGAGATCGACAGACGGATCGGTGCAGCTGCTGCAGAAATGGGTCACTGTGCCGGTCCGTTGTGGTGAAGAGAGAGCGAAGCCGAAAAGCGAAGTTCTCGATTTATCGGTCTGTCTACGTTCCTACCCTCACCTATGGCCATGAACTTTGGGTCATGACCGAAAGAACGAGATCCCGGATACAAGCGGCTGAAATGAGCTTCCTCCGTAGGGTGGCCGGGCACTCCCTTAGAGATAGGGTGAGGAGCTCAGCCATCCGGGAGAGGCTCGGAGTAGAGCCGCTGCTCCTCCACATCGAGAGGAGCCAGTTGAGGTGGCTCGGGCATCTATACCGGATGCCTCCTGGACGCCTTCCTCGGGAGGTGTTCCAGGCACGTCCCACCGGGAGGAGGCCCAGGGGACGACCCAGGACACGCTGGAGGGACTATGTCTCTCGGCTGGCCTGGGAAGCCTTGGGCTCCCCCCGGAGGAGGTGTCTGGGGAGAGGGACGTCTAGGTGTCTCTACTGAGTCTGCTGTCCCCGCGACCCGGTCCTGGATAAGTGGAAGACGACGAGAACGAGTACGAGTATGTCAAGCTCAAATAAAATGGGTAAATTGTAATGATAGAAAAGAGAGAAAAGATTTAGGAAAATGAGGGTTAATCGTCATTAATATCATGAGAATGATGTTCAGCAACAGCGTGGCAATTATATGTTTTCCTGATATTGTGCAGCCCTTACTGGTATTGGTAATTACATATTAAAATATGTAATATATCCATAAGACTCAAATGTTTTTTTCTTTTCTTTTTATGGTAAAGTTAAATGAATGACTGGACACAGTCAGTTCAGAAATGTGTGGAATAAAATAGTGGTTTGACAGCTGTACCTTCTCATCAAATCTAAGTAAAATTCTGTTATTTGAGAATTGTGAAATGAATTTACAAGTGCAGATGAAAATGCAAATTTATGAAAATGCATTTCTTGATGTGATAATATATATGAAAAAAGAAAATCATACATAAAACATGCATGAACACTTTCATAAGGCACTTCAGTATTGTTTAAAGGAAACCACATTCAGTATTAAACCTTCATCTATCTCTAAGCTGGAAAACATGTTATGTAAGTCAGCTTTGGGGATCGTTTCGCAGAGGGCCAGCTACGGCGTTACCTCTCTCTCAGCACAGGTGTTTGTGGCCGCAGGCTGATGCAGCTACCAACAAAAGGAGGAGATGTTTTGTTGAAATCTCCCCCACATTAGAATAAAAAAACCCACTGTCTCTTACTCCAGAATAGCAGGAATAAAGCAGACAGGACTGATGAACACAGCCGCTGCTTTCTCCAGTCTTTTGGGAACAGCTCATCAGGCAGTCTACCAAAGGCATGTTCTTGTTAAAATCAAGCTAGAGAAATGGCTCTTTCTTCCAGAAGCCCTTATCTCATCAGCAAGAGCAGCAAATCAGCAGCTGACACATACTGAATGTCGTAGCGGGGATGGAGGTCTAAATCCATCCTTATCAAAATGAGAGACGTGTCCCACACAGTCAAGAAAACTATTCTAAAGTCTTTGAACATTAAGCAACAGGACATTCATGGCATGAGGATTAAAAAAATATTTTCCTTCAAAATCACTTCATTCCATAAATTATCAAAATGATATACTAAGTAATTAAAGGTTCATCTAGTCAGGAAAGTAATCATCCCACATTCTAAATTTGTCAGCTAGCAAGAAAGCGTTGTTCTGTTGCAAAACACGGTGTATACTGTAGGTGACCCTAATAATGTCAGACGTCGGGCGTGCCTCTATATGCAACAAGGGGAATTACGTGGTCACTGGGGGCCAGGTTGGTTTGGGTAACGTTTTACCTTAAGAAATAAAAGACTTTTGCTGAAAAACTTCATTTTGAATTCACTCTGGTGAATTTTGTCTGATATTAGAATGTCTTGGATGATCTGAAACTTTTACAAACACTTGTTTATGACTCTGTATATCCACTATTCCTAATACTAAAAATATTACTAAAAACTGACAAATCAGTCTCACTTGCACATTACGCAAAAATGTATAAAGCCATAAACAGCCAACAACCTGACAACATATTAAAACTGATCTTAATAAAGAGGAGGAAGCGATTATTAGAGAGGACGGTCTTGGGATAGGAAATACACAGGAAGTAAAGTGATGATAAAGATGATGATTACTGTTATTATTATTGGGGGATGCACTATGGAATAAATACAGGTCCTTCTCAAAATATTAGCATATTGTGATAAAGTTCATTATTTTCCATAATGTCATGATGAAAATTTAACATTCATATATTTTAGATTCATTGCATACTAACTGAAATATTTCAGGTCTTTTATTGTGTTAATACGGATGATTTTGGCATACAGCTCATGAAAACCCAAAATTCCTATCTCACAAAATTAGCATATCATTAAAAGGGTCTCTAAACGAGCTATGAACCTAATCATCTGAATCAACAAGTTAACTCTAAACACCTGTAAAAGATTCCTGAGGCCTTTAAAACTCCCAGCCTGGTTCATCACTCAAAACCCCAATCATGGGTAAGACTGCTGACCTGACTGCTGTCCAGAAGGCCACTATTGACACCCTCAAGCAAGAGGGTAAGACAAAGAAAGAAATTTCTGAATGAATAGGCTGTTCCCAGAGTGCTGTATCAAGGCACCTCAGTGGGAAGTCTGTGGGAAGGAAAAAGTGTGGCAGAAAACGCTGCACAACGAGAAGAGGTGACCGGACCCTGAGGAAGATTGTGGAGAAGGGCCGATTCCAGACCTTGGGGGACTTGCGGAAGCAGTGGACTGAGTCTGGAGTAGAAACATCCAGAGCCACCGTGCACAGGCGTGTGCAGGAAATGGGCTACAGGTGCCGCATTCCCCAGGTCAAGCCACTTTTGAACCAGAAACAGCGGCAGAAGCGCCTGACCTGGGCTACAGAGAAGCAGCACTGGACTGTTGCTCAGTGGTCCAAAGTACTTTTTTCGGATGAAAGCAAATTCTGCATGTCATTCAGAAATCAAGGTGCCAGAGTCTGGAGGAAGACTGGGGAGAAGGAAATGCCAAAATGCCAGAAGTCCAGTGTCAAGTACCCACAGTCAGTGATGGTCTGGGGTGCCGTGTCAGCTGCTGGTGTTGGTCCACTGTGTTTTATCAAGGGCAGGGTCAATGCAGCTAGCTATCAGGAGATTTTGGAGCACTTCATGCTTCCATCTGCTGAAAAGCTTTATAGAGATGAAGATTTCATTTTTCAGCACGACCTGGCACCTGCTCACAGTGCCAAAACCACTGGTAAATGGTTTACTGACCATGGTATCACTGTGCTCAATTGACCTGCCAACTCTCCTGACCTGAACCCCATAGAGAATCTGTGGGATATTGTGAAGAGAACGTTGAGAGACTCAAGACCCAACACTCTGGATGAGCTAAAGGCCGCTATCGAAGCATCCTGGGCCTCCATAAGACCTCAGCAGTGCCACAGGCTGATTGCCTCCATGCCACGCCGCATTGAAGCAGTCATTTCTGCAAAAGGATTCCCAACCAAGTATTGAGTTCATAACTGTACATGATTATTTGAAGGTTGACGTTTTTTGTATTAAAAACACTTTTCTTTTATTGGTGAAAATATCTTTATATTTATATGATGAAATATGCTAATTTTGTGAGACAGGAATTTTGGGTTTTCATGAGCTGTATGCCAAAATCATCCGAATTAAGACAATAAAAGACCTGAAATATTTCAGTTAGTGTGCAATGAATCAAAAATATATGAATATTAAATTTTCATCATTACATTGTGGAAAATAACGAACTTTATCACAATATGCTAATATTTTGAGAAGGACCTGTAGTTAGCACTGTTGCCTTACAGTAGGATGGTCATAGGTTTGAATCCCAACCCATGTTCACCTTCAGATTGTGTGAACAGAGTACAAAAATATGCAATATTAAATTAATTTTCTACTATGGGTAAAAATGTATGCCTGCATGGCAGTTTGTCCCTTGTATCTCTGTTGCCCTGTGATGGACTTGGACCTGTCTAGGCTGTACCCCCCGCCTTCTGCCCAGTAACCGTTCCTGTTTGGGTAAGCCCTTATCATTATCATTAGTTGTTACGTATTTTTTTGTACATGAACGTTTTCTAGTTTTGTTCTAATACAGAGATATGATGTTGATCAGAAGAATTTAAAGGTATATTAAATAAGATACACTTTACTTTAGCTATTTTGTTTGCTTATTAGATTAATTCTTGGCCAAAACCAAAATTTGATATCCTAGAACTGGACATTACAGTGGTTATTGCAGCATTACAAACATGTTACCTGATAATTCTTACAGTGGTGATTGTGTTTGGAAGCTCATTTCCTAATTATTTTTTCCAGTCATGCCCCAGGAGGATCTCAGCATTTAAGGGCTAGAAAGCTGTCATTCTTCACTCTCGCCCTGCTTCACAGAAACAACCAGGATGCCCTACGAGGGGGTAGGGCACCCCCCTCCTACCCCTGGGAGCGCAAAATGTAGGCTTAGGGCCAAGAATGAGGAGCAATGGGTAATTTGTGATTTAGCCTTATATCACTTTAACAAACACTTGGAATGTTTCAGAAAAAATGAGACAACAAAGCCACCTAGTGGGGTAAACCTGAATCACCAGTTAGATGTGTTTAAAATCAAGCACCTAAGCATGCAGACAAACATTTGAGAAAGAATGGGTCACTCTCAGGAGCTCAGTGAATTCCAGTGTGGTACTGTGATAGGATGCCACCTGTGCAACAAGTCACAGGACTGTGACAAACTGATGTAATGGGGGCTGTGGATGCTTCATGGAATGGGTTTCCATGCCCAAGAAGCTGTGTCCAAGCCATGCATCATCAAGAGCAATGCAGAGCGTCAAATTTAGTGGTGTAAAGCACGGCTCCGCAGGACTCTAGAGCATGGGAGGTGTTTTCTGGAGCGACAAATCGTGCTTCTCCATCTGGCACTCTGATGGATGAGTATGGGTTTTGGTGGTTGCAGGGAGAACGGTACATGTCTGACTGTATAGCCCCAAGAGTAAAGTTTGGTGGAGGAGGGATTATGCTGCGTTTTTTTCAGGAGCTGATCTTGGTCCCTTTGTTCCAATGAAAGAAACGCTGTTTATTTATATAGCCTAACTGTGAGTTCCATTTAACTATGGTCTTTATATTAGTAACATATTTGCTGATTTTCTTTTATTGCAGCAAAGAACGTGTTAAGGGTCTATTAATATGTTATATATTACCATGAAACAACTAGTAAGTTATTTCCTTGCCAAATCAGCAGCTGTATCCACATGAGTGTTTTTCAAGAAAATCAGGTCATTGGGAGGGATTTTCACAGTTCTCCATTCCTAGGCTGTTTTTAATAAACCTGAAGCAGAAAGACATCAACACTTTAGTTAAATAGTGAAACTTTAGTGTGATTTTGTCTTCCTTTGCTTTAGCAAAAAAATCATAAAGCAATAGAAAACATATGAGAAACCAGTTAAACACACACAGAGCTTTAATTTCAGAAGTGTTAAGAAAGAACTACAAAGAGCAGACGGGTAATTCATGTAATCAGCATTTTTAAGGTGCCATCAAGTAATTCTCCAATGGATTTATTTTCACTGTTAACATCTGTTATGTGGCCCAACTCTTAATAATTTGAGTAAAAAGGTCTAAATTAGATGAAATTCAAGTTGAACATAAAAAAAGTCAAAGGTGCAACGCTTCCCCCTCATCAGTGAAGTTGGTTGCAAGTCTGACATTTACCTTTATACATTTATAAAAAACAAAAACATTAAATTACATTACTATCCATTAGACTATTGACAACTTGGGTGTTTTTGACAAACATGTTAACAGTTAAAAAAATTCACACAAACAAGGAACCTGGCTGATTTCTCTGAATCCGAGCTCCTATTCTCCATCATCTTCACCCTTATCAACCTTCTCCTCATTCTGTAATTCGGTTTTCTCGTCTTCTGCGACGTTCTTCTCCTCCTCCTTCTTCTCCGCCTCCCCTCCGTTGTGCTCATCTTCCTGCTCGGCTGCGTTTGGGTTGGTTTTCATTTTGGCTGCGTCAGGTTTTGGTGCATCTTCTTTCACCACCTCCTGAACGTTATACTTTCTGTACAGCGTATAGTCTTTGGCCACACTGACGCAGCACACGGCCTTGATGACTTCCACGATTATTGTCAGTTCGGGGTTTGTCAGATCCACCTTGTTCTTGGGGTTTAGCTTCCCCACGAGACCTGCAGTGGTGGAAAAACCCGAAGGAATAGTTAAGTTTTCTTCGGTTGGAAAGCCGTGGATTCTACAAAGACACAGTGGATCTGAATGTACCTGCGATAGATTTAATGATTTCCTCCCTTTTGTTATGGCTGCTGTTTCGAGCCTTGAAGGCGATCTGGTAAGTTGCACTGTTTGGAGTTTTGAACCAGGGCTCTAGGAATGTGGTCAGATACTTCAACATATCCTCCTGGAAAGCCTTGCATGTTCCAGTTACCTGTAGGAGACAAAAACAAAGATCAGACCCTGCAAAGGACAAGAAAACAAATAACGGTAGACTTCATATCCAACTAGGTGTGCGATGTCTCAAAACCTACTCAATGTATTATTTATTTACAATATGAGCAGTTTTGAATCACTTTATTGGGACTTTTTGCATCCCTTAAAATCATGAATTTGTATGTACAGGTCCTTCTCAAAATATTAGCATATTGTGATAAAGTTCATTATTTTCCATAATGTCATGATGAAAATTTAACATTCATATATTTTAGATTCATTGCACACCAACTGAAATATTTCAGGTCTTTTATTGTCTTAATACGGATGATTTTGGCATACAGCTCATGAAAACCCAAAATTCCTATCTCACAAAATTAGCATATTTCATCCGACCAATAAAAGAAAAGTGTTTTTAATACAAAAAACGTCAACCTTCAAATAATCATGTACAGTTATGCACTCAATACTTGGTCGGGAATCCTTTGGCAGAAATGACTGCTTCAATGCGGCGTGGCATGGAGGCAATCAGCCTGTGGCACTGCTGAGGTCTTATGGAGGCCCAGGATGCTTCGATAGCGGCCTTTAGCTCATCCAGAGTGTTGGGTCTTGAGTCTCTCAACGTTCTCTTCACAATATCACACAGATTCTCTATGGGGTTCAGGTCAGGAGAGTTGGCAGGCCAATTGAGCACAGTGATACCATGGTCAGTAAACCATTTACCAGTAGTTTTGGCACTGTGAGCAGGTGCCAGGTCGTGCTGAAAAATGAAATCTTCATCTCCATAAAGCTTTTCAGCAGATGGAAGCATGAAGTGCTCCAAAATCTCCTGATAGCTAGCTGCATTGACCCTGCCCTTTATAAAATACAGTGGACCAACACCAGCAGCTGACACGGCACCCCAGATCATCACTGACTGTGGGTACTTGACACTGGACTTCTGGCATTTCCTTCTCCCCAGTCTTCCTCCAGACTCTGGCACCTTGATTTCTGAATGACATGCAGAATTTGCTTTCATCTGAAAAAAGTACTTTGGACCACTGAGCAACAGTCCAGTGCTGCTTCTCTGTAGCCCAGGTCAGGCGCTTCTGCCGCTGTTTCTGGTTCAAAAGTGGCTTGACCTGGGGAATGCGGCACCTGTAGCCCATTTCCTGCACACGCCTGTGCACGGTGGCTCTGGATGTTTCTAGTCTAGACTCAGTCCACTGCTTCCGCAGGTCCCCCAAGGTCTGGAATCGGCCCTTCTCCACAATCTTCTTCAGAGTCCGGTCACCTCTTCTCGTTGTGCAGCGTTTTCTGCCACACTTTTTCCTTCCCACAGACTTCCCACTGAGGTGCCTTGATACAGCACTCTGGGAACAGCCTATTCGTTCAGAAATTTCTTTCTGTGTCTTACCCTCTTGCTTGAGGGTGTCAATAGTGGCCTTCTGGACAGCAGTCAGGTCGGCAGTCTTACCCATGATTGGGGTTTTGAGTGATGAACCAGGCTAGGAGTTTTAAAGGCCTCAAGAATCTTTTGCGGGTGTTTAGAGTTAACTCGTTGATTCAGATGATTAGGTTCATAGCTCGTTTAGAGACCCTTTTAATGATATGCTAATTTTGTGAGATAGGAATTTTGGGTTTTCATGAGCTGTATGCCAAAATCATCCGTATTAAGACAATAAAAGACCTGAAATATTTCAGTTAGTGTGCAATGAATCTAAAATATATGAATGTTAAATTTTCATCATGACATTATGGAAAATAGTTAACTTTATCACAATATGCTAATATTTTGAGAAGGACCTGTATGTTATCAGGATTTTATGGTGCAGACCAACGCAAAGTTGTACAAAAATGTTGACGTTAAAGGAGAAGATACATGGTATTTTATTAATAAAAACACATGTAGCATTCATTTATCTTTAGCCTCCTATACTCTCATACCCCTAAATACAATACAAGGTAACCAACTGCTTCCAGAAGTTCCCCAATAATAAAAAGGCCACCTGTGTATGATTTAATCTGAGCATTATTCCTGGAGAACATCAGAATAAAACCAGCTTCACAGAGCACTGTTCAATCCATCATCTGAAGATGGACAGAGTATGGAAGCTACCAAGACATGTCCTTCCACCTAAAGAGATTGGCCTGACAAGGAGACATTAATTAGAGACAGCCAAGAGGCCAATGGTTACTTTGGAGGAGCTGCAGAGAGCCACAGCTCAGGTGGGAGTATCTGCTGACAAGACAACTATTAGTGGTGTGATCCCCAAACCTGACATTAATTAATGAGAAGCAAGAAGAATTTGTTGAAAGAAAACCATAAGAAGGAGTTTCCTACAAGCCATGCGGGGAAAACCACAACCATGTGGAAGAAGGTGCTCTGGTCAGATGAGACCAAAATTGCAATTTTTGGCTTACGTGCCAAAAGCTATGTTTGGTAGAAAATGAATACTGCACATCCCCCTGAACACACCATCCTCACAGTGAAACAAGGTGGTGAAAGCATCATGTCACAAAGATGTCTTTCTACATAATTATCCTGGAAGCCAATGTTAGAATGGCCCAGTCTAAGTTCAGACCTAAACCAATTGAGAATAGGCAGCAAGACTTGGGAATTGATGTTTGTAGAAACTACCCATCCAATCTGACTGACCTTGACCTACCATGCCAAAAAGACTAGAGGGGCATACCCCAAAGGATTGCATCTTTAATTGCAGTGAAAAGTGGTTCTACAAAGTATTGACTCAAGTTGCCTAAATACAGATGCACGGCACACTTTACAGATATTACTTCAAATATTAAAACCATGCATCATTTTCCTTACACTTCACAGTTACGTTCTACTTTGTGTTGGTCTATCTCATAAATCCCCACTAAATGTATTGAAGCAGATGCTCTTAACGTGACAACGTGTGGAAATGTTCAAGGGGTACTTTTTCTGGCGCTTCTAAAATCAACACAATATGCTTTTAAAGTGGTCCGTTGTCGAAGGCGAGTCTGCAAATATCATAGGTCATGTGATGCATAGGAACGATTCAACCCTTCATTTCTACCACAATCAACATAATAGGACTGGGGTTGATTACAACTCACTGGTAGCATCCGAAGGATCACTCGTGACTTCTTCTTCTTGGTGGTGTGGAGATCAGACAGAATGTGATGAACCAGTTTGTCGGGTTCTATGACAGAAAAAACAACAACCAAGTCTAATAACGAACACAATAAAATGATACAACAAAACATTTAAGAGATGCCTAAATGTTTGCCATTTATAAAAGGCATACCCAGATTCTGAGTTCTGATGAAGATGACATTGTTAGCACCACTGTCCAGGGCCTGGAAGCGCCTTTCCCGTTTGCCTCCAGATGACTGAAGCTGTGCAACTTCCTTCTTCAATGCAACATCTACATCTTCTTCCTCACCCTCTTCCTCTTCACTGCTGCTGCTTCCTTTGCTGTCCTGAAACTGTAAGTTAAAGTTAAACCTTCTTAGTTAGAGGCTGAAATAATGTGGCAGTCTTATTTTGTCCACCGTGTGAAACTAAAAGGCATTTCAAACTTTTGTATAACATCCATTCTGCAAAGCAGTTAAAGCAGAAATAATTTCTTCACTAATAAATAAAATATCATTCCTTACTAAAAACAACACAAACAGCATATAAGAGTTAAACATTTTAGATGAGGGATTTTATAAAGTGTATAAATGTGAATCTACTCAAAAGTATGTCCCTGAACTATAGAGTGTATGCACTCTACTAAGTTGGGGCTCATTTTGCATGAATAACTGCATCAATGCAGCGTGGCATGGATGTGATCAGGAGGTCTGCTGAGATGTAAGGGAAGCCCAGTTTGCTTTAATGGCAACTTTCAGCTTGTCTGCAGTGTTAGGTCTGGTGTGTCTCATCTTCCTCCTGACAATACTCCATAGATTCTCTGTTTGGTTCAGGTCTGACAAGTTTGCGGACCAATCGTCCACAGAGATAGTATGGTCTTTGAACCAGCTTGGCAGTGTGGGCAGGTGCAAGGTCCTGCTGGAAAATGAAATCAGCATCTCCATAAAGCTAGTCAGGAGAAGGAAGGTTGAAATCCTTTAAAATTTCAACCTGTGCCTCTCCACTCTTCCTCCAAACTCTGGGCCCTTGATTTCCGCCTGAAATGCAAACTTTACTTTCACCTGAAAAGAGGACTCAAATAAGACGCTTATTTCCAGGTTCAGGAGTGATGCTACAAATGTGATGATTGTAGTTCATGTCCTGGAAAAATCTGTGTGGTGGCTCTTGAAGCTTGTGTAGTTTTTCCTTCCACTCAATTTTCCGGTAACGTATATGGATTCATAATCAAAAAACCTGAAATATATCCCTCCGTAAGTAATAAGTCTATATAATGAGATTCCCTTCTTGTACCGAAATTACTAAAAATAACTTTTCACATATTCTAATATGTTGAGACGCACAAAAATCCCATAACAGGACGAGTTTCGCGCGGGTAACCAACTGAAGCAACACCAGGGCATAGAAAAACCGTGTTCCTCTTTATAGGATTTTCTAATCAAGTCTGATCTGGTTCATCTAATGGGAGAAAAAAGCCAGCCCACAGAAACCACCAGCAGAGGGACAGCATGCCACAGTAACCGACCATTTCAACGTGCAGTTTCAGTTTCTTTAGCGGTTAACAATAGAACTGGAATATTTACCACCATAATACTGACCTTCTCTGGTCCAAATAGCTTGTCTGCGTACTCGTTGAGCAGGTTAAAGGCCTCCGCGGTGCACTTTCTCTCGTTCATGTTGCAGGTGATGAGGATCCCCAGCATTCCCACCTCCAGCTCCCGGGAACCCTTCCACCGCTTGCCCTGCTGACCGGACACATAGCGCTTCTTGCTCCGTTTCCTGGACTCGTTTTGCACGGCTGACATGTTACTGACGGGCTTTTCCAACAGATGCAAGGTGAAAATCTGCAGTTTCTTTTTTCTTTAGGATCTCCACCGACCAGGCTAAACCTCAAGGTTCCGCTTCTTCTCCTCCCGGCGTTAAAGCTCTGCAAACGAACCTGACTTCAGCTTTCCAGGATATTTAGGATTCAATATGGAAGTCTCCTAAAATCTACCAGACACGAGCGGGTTTCCGTTCTCACACGTGTTCAGGTTAAAACCGTAAACTAGCTGGTTCGAGTCACAACATTGCACGTTTGTTGGTTGTCCTCTACGGCGTGTCGGGAGGGACAAAACTCAACGGCGGAGCCTAAAAGCGAAGTGGATAAAGGGATGAGGTGGAATAAATGTCTAACAGAAAAGCACCAAATCCATGTACAGCACAAACCGAGGGGAAAAAAAAAACAAACAGTAAAAGCGCAAATCCATTACGTGATAGTAAAAAATAAATAATCAAATAACTGCAACTTCATGTAAGATGTGTTCTGCAGCCATATTGGACTTTGAGGTCAAAATTTGTGACTTTACAAGATTTCTGATTTCAGAGGCAATTCCGTGTTACATAAATTGACAAAAGCTAGACATTTCCATGGGTTTGGGTAACGATGAATAGTTTAAAAATTTACTCTTTTCTTTATTGCATTGTGATCTGGAAAATAATAACCCCTACCATATATGGAAGAGGATGTTGGGACCCATCCAGCTGGAGGGTGTATATTAATATTAGGGCAGGAACCCTGCAGTGAAGTCAAATGAGTTGTTTGCAGACTTCCTAAACTATTGTGTCAAACAAAAAACCGGGGAAGGATACAAAAAGGTTTTGGCCCAATTGATTGTCCCAAGACATACTGTGGTCTCCATCATTCAGAAATGAAAGAAGTTTGGAACCGCCAGAACCCATCCTTGCTCTGGCAGTAGGACTAAACGGAGTAACTGGGGAAGAATGACCTTGATCAGAGGCCAAGAACCCAAATAGTCATTAAGAAGGTATTCCAAGTCCTTCATAAAAGGTTCATGGCATCTCACTGGAATATTGCCAGAAAAGCACCTTAAGACATTGTTAGGCTAGGAACTAGAAACTAAATTCAGTGGTCTGATGAAACAGAAAATAGGACCTTTTGGCGCTGAACTGAAAGCATCATGCCTGGAGCAAACCAGGCCCTGCTCATCACGTGGTTAAGACCATCTCTACACTGAAGGATGGTGTTGGCAGCATCATGCTGTGGGATGTTTTTCTGCTGCAGGACCATGGGGACTAGTCCACATAGAGGGTAAGATGACAGCAACCAAATATATAAGGATTCTTCAAGAAAACTTGCTCTACAGTCCTCTGTACTTCCCACTAGGATGACAATTCATCTTCAAACACAACGATGACCCGTAGCACACAGTCAAGATAACAAAGAAGTTACTTCACAGGCAGTATGTGAATGTCCTTGAGCACTCCAGCCAGGCTCTGGACCTAAGTCTAATTGAATATCACTGGAAGGACTTAAAATGGCTGTCTGTCAACACTGCCCATCAAACCTGACTAGGCTTGAAAGAATCTGCACAGACCAGTTGTTAAAATACCCCAAAGCAGTTCCAAGCTTTTAGGAACACACACAAGATGATGCGAGGCTGCCATGTGCGGAAACTTACTGAATGTACCTCTTCTAGTGACTGGCTACATCCAAAATGCACAAAGGAGCGTGATCACAGGTCCTTCCTCCCAGCAACCATTAGACTGTAAATCTGCCAACAAACCCGTTTTTCCAATCTGTAATTGTCTTATTGTTGTGAGCCTGTGCAAATTGCAGCCTTAGTTTCCTGTTCTTAGCTGACAGGATTTAAACTTGATGTGATGTTCTGCTGCTGTAACCCACCTGCTTCAAGGTTTGATGTGTTGTGAGTTCAGACGTGGTATTCCATGTATCATGGTTGTAACAAGTAGATGCTTGAACTACTGTTGTCTTTTTTATTATCTCGGACCTCTCCGGGCCATTCTTCTCTGATCTGCATCAGAATTGTTATCCACACATCTGTGGCTCACTGGATATTTTCTGTTTTGAACCAGCCTTGGATAAAAAGTTTTTCTGTTTAAGGAAACCCAGCAGATTGCATCGAGTCAGAGATTTGAACCATTCACTCCTCCTGGATGAGCATGTAGAGACAGTGGACAGTCACTGGCGTTGACTTTGCAGCAATCCCTTGTGTGTGAGAATCCACTAGATTAGCAGTTTCTGAATTACTCAGACCAGCCCATGTGGCAACAAACACCAAGCCCCCAAAAGTCACTTTCTACCCCATTCTGATGCTCAGTTTGAACTTCAGCAAATTGCCGTCTCCACGTCTAGGTGCAGATATGCCGAGTTGCTGCAGACATTGCCAGGTCACTGACAATGTCTCCCATCCCATGTATGAAGTTGCTACAGAACTGGAACACTCTTTCAGTGAAACACTGCTGCATCCTAGGTGCATTATTACAGTTCCTTCCTCCCAGCAGTTGTTAGACTTTATAATCGTCACCACTCCCAACAAACTTAATGTGTTTCCACCCCTGCTGTCAGTTTTTCCATTTTTTGTACTGTTTTCTCATGCACAATTACAAATGTGCTTTTAGCAAATTGTCAAATCACCTTACTCTTACAGTTTTTTTTTATGTTTGTACCTGTGTGCTTCCTTTTGCCTTTTCCTTTGCTGCTGACACACCTGAATTTCCCCACTGCGGGACAACAAAGGGTGTTTCTATTCTAAGCTCAAAGCCAAAGACTCATCCACTAAACCTAATTGGCCAAATAAACTAACTTGATCTTTGTTTTCATAGAGGTAAAGGTAATTTAATCTCAATCTTGCAAACAGGAAAACCAGTTTTTATATCTGCCAATAATCAACTACAGAAGATACAGGTCCTTCTCAAAATATTAGCATATTGTGATAAAGTTCATTATTTTCCATAATGTCATGATGAAAATTTAACATTCATATATTTTAGATTCATTGCACACTAACTGAAACATTTCAGGTCTTTTATTGTCTTAATACGGATGATTTTGGCATACAGCTCATGAAAACCCAAAATTCCTATCTCACAAAATTAGCATATCATTAAAAGGGTCTCTAAACGAGCTATGAACCTAATCATCTGAATCAACGAGTTAACTCTAAACACCTGCAAAAGATTCCTGAGGCCTTTAAAACTCCCAGCCTGGTTCATCACTCAAAACCCCAATAATGGGTAAGACTGCCGACCTGACTGCTGTCCAGAAGGCCACTATTGACACCCTCAAGCAAGAGGGTAAGACACAGAAAGAAATTTCTGAATGAATAGGCTGTTCCCAGAATGCTGTATCAAGGCACCTCAGTGGGAAGTCTGTGGGAAGGAAAAAGTGTGGCAGAAAACGCTGCACAACGAGAAGAGGTGACCGGACACTGAGGAAGATTGTGAAGAAGGGCCGATTCCAGACCTTGGGGGACCTGCGGAAGCAGTGGACTGAGTCTGGAGTAGAAACATCCAGAGCCACCGTGCACAGGCGTGTGCAGGAAATGGGCTACAGGTGCCGCATTCCCCAGGTCAAGCCACTTTTGAACCAGAAAAAATGGCAGAAGCGCCTGACCTGGGCTACAGAGAAGCAGCACTGGACTGTTGCTCAGTGGTCCAAAGTACTTTTTTCGGATGAAAGCAAATTCTGCATGTCATTCGGAAATCAAGGTGCCAGAGTCTGGAGGAAGACTGGGGAGAAGGAAATGCCAAAATGCCAGAAGTCCAGTGTCAAGTACCCACAGTCAGTGATGGTCTGGGGTGCCGTGTCAGCTGCTGGTGTTGGTCCACTGTGTTTTATCAAGGGCAGGGTCAATGCAGCTAGCTATCAGGAGATTTTGGAGCACTTCATGCTTCCATCTGCTTGCTGAAAAGCTTTATGGAGATGAAGATTTCATTTTTCAGCATGACCTGGCACCTGCTCACAGTGCCAAAACCACTGGTAAATGGTTTACTGACCATGGTATCACTGTGCTCAATTGGCCTGCCAACTCTCCTGACCTGAACCCCATAGAGAATCTGTGGGATATTGTGAAGAGAACGTTGAGAGACTCAAGACCCAACACTGGATGAGATAAAGGCCGCTATCGAAGCATCCTGGGCCTCCATAAGACCCCAGCAGTGCCACAGGCTGATTGCCTCCATGCCACGCCGCATTGAAGCAGTCATTTCTGCAAAAGGATTCCCGACCAAGTATTGAGTGCATAACTGTACATGATTATTTGAAGGTTGACGTTTTTTGTATTAAAAACACTTTTCTTTTATTGGTCGGATGAAATATGCTAATTTTGTGAGATAGGAATTTTGGGTTTTCATGAGCTGTATCATCCGTAATCATCCGTATTAAGACAATAAAAGACCTGAAATATTTCAGTTAGTGTGCAATGAATCTAAAATATATGAATGTTAAATTTTCATCATGACATTATGGAAAATAATTAACTTCATCACAATATGCTAATATTTTGAGAAGGACCTGTAGATGTGTATAAAAGACAGAAAAATATTAGTTACTGCAACAGAAAGAAAACAGTTATTTTGTAGCTTTTTGGGTTACAAATATGGTGTCATATTTCTTTCTTGTATTAAAAATATTCATCAATATTAGCTTCTACTTAAAAAGTATTGTTTTGACATAAGATTTACAAAGCAACACATTTTGGTTTTGAAAATATTTAATTTTTCTTGTTCAACCTTTACATTTAAGGCGAAGTTTGAGGTCAGAACTTCTGTTGCTTTTAGACCTTCCAAGGATTCGAGTTGTGACCTGAGGAGACGGAGCCTCTTCTATTGTTGCTCCTAAACTCTGGAATAATCTTCCTCTTCCTGTAAGGATGGCTAATACCTTGAAGGATTGTAAGTCCCTTTTAAAATCCCATCTTTTTAACCTGCCTTTCAATACCAGGTGAGCAGAAATATCAGGCAGTTTTAATTTTTTCTTACTTTTTTTATTGTATTTAGCTGTTCTTTTCTTCTTAGTCATTTGTGGTATTGTTGGTGTTTATGGTCATTTTTATGTTTCTGTTTTCTTTTTACTTTTGGACTTGTACAGCAGTTTGGTCACTTGGGTGTGTAAAGCGCTCTATCAATGTTGGTTGATTGATCAGTAAAATAAAAACTTTGTCTTGATTGGAGTTTAGCTTTAACAAATAAACTTCATATTTATATGTAATTCATATTATTCCTCATCTCCACACTGCTTTGTAGAGCTGGACAAACTAATGAATCACAATCACTACGATGTCAATGTGTGTAATATTACATTACAAAAGACGTGTTCAGAAGGCTAGTTTTACTTTCTACTATGACTTTGTAACCTTTTCCAGACTGATAGATGTCAGTGGCGTTGTTCTGGTCTGTTCTTGAGTTTCTCCAGATCAGGGCATTGATGTGTTTCTTTTTAAAATCTTTCCCCTACTTCATGTTGTGAGACAGGTTCTATTTAACCTTGCAGAAAATGTGGTGTGTCACAGTTATTCCATGATTTAACTAAAGAAGGTGAATACTTTTTCACACAAGTTCAGGTAGGTTTGGAGAGCTTTTTCTCCTTCATAAGTTAAATTGGAAAGGAATGAGAATGGAGAAAAAAAGTGAAAATTGTGGGTTAATTGTGACTAACATCACAATTATTATCAATAATATCACAGTTCCATATTGGCCTAATATTGTCTAGTTCTATTGCTTTCTTGAGAACCTTTTTTTCCTTCAGAAATCCTTATCTTTTGACTGGGAAATGTCAGTGTCACGGTGACGGAGGTATTAGAGAGCATGCAGCTGCTTCTCCAGCTGTTCAGTAGCTTTTTCTAAGAGGCGGCCTGCATGGAAGTATTGAGTTGACCTGACAGAATGATACAGAAGACCCCAAAGCAGGAGGAGCCACTGAACTGCTCTCCATGAGAGCAGACTCCCACTTGAAGAACCCGCAGCCTCTCCCCGTGCTGCCTCTGCCACCTGAGCGGCGGACCGGACAGCAGTAAAAACCCCGGCCGTGGTTCGGACCGCCGTTTGACACAACCTGCCGTCTTGACCGGCGACCACAGGTGCACAGAGGGGAAGTGATCTTCTTTGGCCCCTTTACTGTCAAAGCCACGCTGACCTGTTTGGCACAGGAGGAGAGAGTGTTGGTTGGCAAAGAGGCCAGAATGTTTCTGGGTTGGTGCGGCGAGCCAGACGTTGAGGGACAAGGAGACTCTGCAGCCCTATTTTTTGGATCAGTATAAATTGTAAATGAAGATTTCAGAGACTGTCTGCATTTTGTAGCGTTTGGGTTGGGCCCCATTGTGGACGGTTTTAGAGTGGAATTCTTTACAGGCAGAAAGGGGTGAGCCTGAGATGAAAAGACCCCCTTTGTGTGATCATTTTTATGAGACCGACCTAACTTTAAATTTCCGGTTCTGCACAGATTCAGTTTGCTCCGATCAACAACTTTAGGAACAGCAAAACATTTATCTGAATCTTTGGTTGTTGATTGCTGCAGTTTCTCATTTGTGCGATTAAAGACTTTAACATTTGAATTTAGCATGTTTACAGATTTACACATCACTGATGAATCTCTTGTATTATTTTGCATTTTCAGGCTTTTTGTTCTCTGGTGTTGCAAAATGAGGGGACCTTCAGGTAAATGTAAACGATCCATCTCCTCCCACTCAGGACACCTGCTGTCAAAATCTGAAATATAGCCAACATCTACAGTTGAGATCGTATCCATTTCACTCACAGCCTCCTCGAACGCCAACAACACGTCATCATAAGAACCACACCTCTCATCTGTTTCCACTATAAGTTCTCCCTCCCCTTCGTCCACAGGAGGTAGATCTGAAATGCAGTCAACAGTGGTGGAACACAGAACATGGCTGCTGCTGCTGCGGCGTGGTGAGCTACAGTTTATCAGACATGTGGGCAAAACACAAGGAGCAGCCTGTGGTGTCACCGATTTGCTGTTTTGACCCTGTAGGGGTGCCGTTGTTAAATTCAACAGCGTCTTTGTTGTTATTAGGCTTTGATACGTTTGACCTGAGCTTGAATTTGAAGGCTCATCAAGAGATGAGTATTTTTGATGAGTTTCAAGAGGAATGTTGGAGGATGTCGAGCACTTGCTGGCAATGAGCAAATTTTCTTTTTTACTGACACCGTTTTCCTTTTCTTGCTTGTTTTCTGCAGAAGAGGGGTTGTTGCTGAATATGGATTTGGCCATCGGTGGGGTCTGTGAGAAATAAATCAGATAATCGGTTAATTAAGAAAGGAAAGTCAATATTTTCATCTGTCTTTTGCAGCCTCTTACCCCAAATGGGGCACATTTTCATAATTTGGAAAATTACAACCACAAACCTTAAAGTAGGTTACTGGGATTTTATGTGACATACATACCCACAAAGGTGTGTGGGTGTTACGAAGTGCATGAAGAAAAGATGCATGTTTTCAAATAAAAACAGGAAGTGTGGCATTTGTATTCTGTCTCATTTACTCGGATGCCCCTAAAAATTCATTGCAACCAATTTATAAACACATGAACAGACCCAGTGAAATTTTAAATCTAATTTGCATGAGTGTCCTGGCAAACTGCCTTTAGAAGACACCTAAATAGAGACCATGTGAGAAATTCAATCTGAATACTAATCCAGGTGTTCTGTGAAGGCCTCAAAGGTTAGAGAACATTAGTAAACAAACAGCATCATGAACACCAAAGAACAAAGAGGGGTAATGTTGTAGAGAAGATTAAACCAGAGCCCTTTTCGGTCTATCATCTGAAAATCAAAGTACGGTTAAATGATTCAACTGCAAACCTACCACGACAAGGCCCTCCACTTATACTGACTGGCTGATCAGAAAAACATCAGCCAAGAGGAAAATACAGGTCCTTCTCAAAAAATTAGCATATTGTGATAAAGTTCATTATTTTCCATAATGTAATGATGAAAATTTAACATTCATATATTTTAGATTCATTGCACACTAACTGAAATATTTCAGGTCTTTTATTGTCTTAATACGGATGATTTTGGCATACAGCTCATGAAAACCCAAAATTCCTATCTCACAAAATTAGCATATTTCATCCGACCAATAAAAGAAAAGTGTTTTCAATACAAAAAACGTCAACCTTCAAATAATCATGTACAGTTATGCACTCAATACTTGGTCGGGAATCCTTTTGCAGAAATGACTGCTTCAATGCGGCGTGGCATGGAGGCAATCAGCCTGTGGCACTGCTGAGGTCTTATGGAGGCCCAGGATGCTTCGATAGCGGCCTTTAGCTCATCCAGAGTGTTGGGTCTTGAGTCTCTCAACGTTCTCTTCACAATATCCCACAGATTCTCTATGGGGTTCAGGTCAGGAGAGTTGGCAGGCCAATTGAGCACAGTGATACCATGGTCAGTAAACCATTTACCACTGGTTTTGGCACTGTGAGCAGGTGCCAGGTCGTGCTGAAAAATGAAATCTTCATCTCCATAAAGCTTTTCAGCAGATGGAAGCATGAAGTGCTCCAAAATCTCCTGATAGCTAGCTGCATTGACCCTGCCCTTGATAAAACACAGTGGACCAACACCAGCAGCTGACACGGCACCCCAGACCATCACTGACTGTGGGTACTTGACACTGGACTTCTGGCATTTTGGCATTTCCTTCTCCCCAGTCTTCCTCCAGACTCTGGCACCTTGATTTCCGAATGACATGCAGAATTTGCTTTCATCCGAAAAAAGTACTTTGGACCACTGAGCAACAGTCCAGTGCTGCTTCTCTGTAGCCCAGGTCAGGCGCTTCTGCCGCTGTTTCTGGTTCAAAAGTGGCTTGACCTGGGGAATGTGACACCTGTAGCCCATTTCCTGCACACGCCTGTGCACGGTGGCTCTGGATGTTTCTAGTCCAGACTCAGTCCACTGCTTCCGCAGGTCCCCCAAGGTCTGGAATCGGCCCTTCTCCACAATCTTCCTCAGGGTCCGGTCACCTCTTCTCGTTGTGCAGCGTTTTCTGCCACACTTTTTCCTTCCCACAGACTTCCCACTGAGGTGCCTTGATACAGCACTCTGGGAACAGCCTATTCGTTCAGAAATTTCTTTCTGTGTCTTACCCTCTTGCTTGAGGGTGTCAATAGTGGCCTTCTGGACAGCAGTCAGGTCGGCAGTCTTACCCATGATTGGGGTTTTGAGTGATGAACCAGGCTGGGAGTTTTAAAGGCCTCAGGAATCTTTTGCAGGTGTTTAGAGTTAACTCGTTGATTCAGATGATTAGGTTCATAGCTCGTTTAGAGACCCTTTTAATGATATGCTAATTTTGTGAGATAGGAATTTTGGGTTTTCATGAGCTGTATGCCAAAATCATCCGTATTAAGACAATAAAAGACCTGAAATATTTCAGTTAATGTGCAATGAATCTAAAATATATGAATGTTAAATTTTCATCATTACATTATGGAAAATAATAAACTTTATCACAATATGCTAATGTTTTGAGAAGGACCTGTAGTAACTCTAGAGGAGCTACAGAGATCCACAGCTCAGGTGGGACATCCTGTCAAAACGATAACTATTCATTGTGCACTCCTCAAATCTGGCTTTTATCCAAGAGTGTTAAGCTTCCAACAAGCCATGTAGGGGGTCACAGGAAATGTGTGGAATCTAGTTAGATCAGGCCAAAATTTTACTTTTCTGGCCCACATGCAAAACGCTATGAGTGGCAGAAAACTAAGACCCTGAACAAACCACCCCTATGGTGGTGGCAGCAGCATCATGCTGTAGTGAATATTTTCCTAAGGCAGGGACATGGCAGCTGGTCAGAGTTGATGGAAACATGGATGAAGCTTAAAAACAGCACAATCCTGGAAGAAAACCTATTAGAGGCTGAAAAAGATCCAAGACTGGAGCAGAGATTAACTTTCCAGAGCTACCATGAAGTAGCTTTGGTAAAATCACATTTCACAATGGCCCAGTCAAAGTCCAGAATTAATCTTACTGATAATCTGGGACAAGACTTGAACATTTATGTTTACAGATTTTCTCCATCCAATCTAAGCTGGGGCAGTTTTTCAAAAACAAAATTGGCTAAGACTTCAATCTCTAGATGGGTAAAGCTGGCAGAGACAGACCAAAATGACATGCACGATTAAATACAACAAATGGTGAGAGCGCCAACTCATGGGAACTGAATACCGATGCACGCTTTCATTTTCTCTGATTTTTTTTCTTATGAAATCTCAAAACAATGCATATTTTTCTTCCACTTAACTACTTTGTGTTGTTTCATCACATGAAATTCCAATACAATACATAGTTTATGATTTTCTGAAGTCAGTTTATTCATTTGTTTTTTTTTTTAAATAAAAAACATGAGATCATAATGTTTCAATATTTCCTACATATAAAAGCCTAAAGCACAAGGTTCATGCTAAGAATCTCAGGTGGGATTTCAGGAGTCTGGCTTCTTTAAGGACGTCGTCAGGTGACCACTCACCGTCTCCAGGCTTCGGGTGATTTTCAGCACACATCCATCTCTCATCATTCTGGCTGCCAGCCGGGCTGTATTTCGTGCATCATCTAAACCTAAAATACAAAAAAGCCACAAAAACAAAAAAAAAAACATGGAAGGATGATGAGAGAAGGTGAGGGGTTAAAAGAACCCCATAGTTAGAAAAACTACATTAACCACAATAAATGAAAATGTTGCTTTATATGTACCAGAATGTTCTCTCCCAGAAAACTGTATCCCTAGATCCTGAAGGGCTCCATTCAGGCCTTTGGGTTTCCGGCTGTAGAAGAGCTGGAGGTGAAGAACAAAGTTAGACACAGCTACATAAATAGACCTGGTTTATATTTATGTATTCTTCTGTAATATATATATAAAAAAAATCCTAGTTTCCAACAGCTCTAAATAGATTTTTTTCTTGCCATATTCAATTAATAAAATACACTGCCTGTGCAAAAGTGTTCAAAGTGCATTGAAAGTATAAAGTAGTGCATAACAGTGAGGAGGAAGGTAAATTATAGATATATATATATATTTTTCACAAATAAGATGTTTGCTGCAAGTTTGCTGTATTCCCCTTACATGGCTTGTGACAAAAAGCAAACTGAACTTCTTCTGGCCTTCTTCAACCGATTCTTTTCTCTTGCCACTGTTCCATAAATGCCATGTTTATGGATTGCTGTCCTGGCAACAGATTTCCCCACCTGGGCAGTGTATTTATGTAGCTCCGCCAGAGTTATCATTTACCTCTTGGCTGCTTCTCTGATTAATTCTCTCCTTGCCAGCCTGTCAGTTTAGGTGGACGGCCACGTCTTGCCTTTTTCAGATAAAGGACTGGAGAGTGCTTCATGAAGTGTTCAAAGTGTGGGACATTGTTTTATAACCATAATCTGCTTTAAACTTTTCCACAACTTTATTACCCGACTAACCCACTGTGTTTGTTGATCTTAATGAGGCAGCTTGTTACATAATGTAATACATTTATATCATCTGCTGCATTAACTGGAATATTTCACAGCATTCTTAATACCTGCACAAAGTGTTAAAGATGAATAGAAGATGAATATACCGAATGGATTAGAGGGTACTTACCCTGTATGTGCTTCTCAGGTCTATCCAGCTGCTGAGCACGTCTGGCTTAAGAAGCTGTTTGCGTTTACATTCATACTGCAAACAGACTCCAAGATCCCAGTCTGAAAGCAAAATGCAGATAATCTCACATTAAACATGTTCAAGATATTTCTTTGCATTGTGAAAGATATTTTAAACAACACAAATTTTATTGATAATTATTTTATCTAAGTGTTTGTTAAAAAAAGAAATGTTAAAGTCCCTTGTTCAGTATAGTTATTTTCCCAACTAAAAAGAAGCTGACAAAACTGTTTTGCAATCAACGTGTCGTAACTATTTTCTGCTTTTATGTGATACATGATTCATGCAAACAGTCACTGCAGTATTTTCTGCTTCATATACATAATTGGTAATAGTGATCATGCTTGCCTGGAAAGTTGTGTGTGCACTATATTGTTTATACCACGCATTTTGTATTTAGACAGTTATTTTCACTGATAGGTCTTGTATTGTAACTTGTTTTAGGATATACAGTCGATACAATCAGTCAGACGGATTAATGACGTAAATGAGCTGCAACTGGACACATTTACATTTTCTCACTGTCTCCTTATAAAAAACCAAACACAATTCTTACAACTTTTGATACTTTTCAAAAAGTATCAAAATTCCAGAGTTTGGATGTATGGATGGATTTTAGACAATGGGATAAGCAAAGGAGAGAGAGCGAGAGAGATGAGCAAAAAGAAAGAAAGGATGCAAGTAAGGAAGGATGGAAGGAGAGAAGAAAGGAAATAAGTACAAAAACAGTAAGGAAAGACAGAAGGAAGGGAGGTTTGACAGCGAAGGAAGCAACAAAGGAAGGAAAAATTAAGATTTAATAATGAAGAAACACAGGACTTTAGACAACTGTGTAAGAGAATAAAGTCTGGTATTAAAAATATTTTTCATCCTCCATTTCTAATTTCTGCTTCCATACTTATCCAGAAAGATAGAAAACATTCATCGGTACAGTGACAAACATAAACCAAATGTTACCTGACCATGTCAGGAAAGTGCACATTTTCTGGGAGGGGAGAAAGGCAGAACATGTCTGCTGTTTGTTGGGAAACATCACTCCCTTCTCTAGCTGCAGGTTCTGCACCCAACGGTTGAACCGAGACAGACAAATCTGAAGGGGGATGCCAGCTTCTACCTGCACCTGTTTGACAAAGAAAAATCAAGCAGTCAGATACGTGTACATGGATGTTTGTGTACTCTAGAAGCTTTGCTTGTGTCAGGAAACCTGTGTAATCCCAGTAAGTTCAGTGCAGAAGTTGGAGAGAACAGGATGTTCCTGAGGCTGAACATAAGTATGAAACTCAGATTCAACCTCCCCTGAGGATGTGTTCAGTAGGACGGCCGGAAATTCAACTGCAGGGAGGAGAAGAGAAGAGACAGTGACAAACGTAGAGAGAATCAAGCTATAACAAATAAATGTGCAACTACTCACTGATTTCTTGTCCATAGTTATTTTTCTCTCTCCAACATGTAGACTCAAAGTCAATCACAACCAAGTAAGAAAATATCTGATCTGGAAAAAATAAGTATTTATAACAGAAACGTACACGTATTTGCTACAGTCTGCGCAAATGAAACATAAAATACCACTCACTTGATATCACAGATTTCTTCACACCAGAGGTGGACTGACTTCGCTGCCTCAGTAATCCTAATTTTCTTTGGAGATTAAAACAAATAAAACATAAAAATCAGAGCTAAATCCAGAAATTTAACAGACATTTCTGCACTGCAACGCAGCACAAAGCATTTTTATTTAAAAAGTGGAATTTATTTACAAAGCATTCAATGTGATTTCCGAAACAGTTAAAATAAAATACAAGATTACTGTAAAGAAAAAGAGATACGTTAACATGTGGAAAGAAAGGTGATGTAAAACACAAATTTAAAACAAATAAATAGCTGAGAACTGATTAGAGATGCGAAATATACCAAACCACCATCAGAACTGCAATATCAAGCAAATGTGTGTGCAATACTGTATATAAATTGCAAAACTCTGCTGGTAAGCAATATCTAGCAGCCTTTTGTATCGTAGGTCACATTGATTCATGACCGCCCCTACACCTGATGCCCACAATTCAATTCAGTTTATTTATTGTGCAACAAATATTGACTCGGAGTTAAAACTGAAGAAATATAATCTCTCTTTTTCATTTTCAGACTTTCATCAGACATATATATTTTAGTGACCAAGATGCTAAACCACTCAGAGTGGTGAAGACATGATGAAGGTGTAAAAAAGAAAGAGCGTGAGTAAAATATATTATAATTGCATTACTCGATTAAATTGTAATTGCATGTTTTCTTATGTCATACTGATGGAAGAAGCTGCAGTAGAACAATAACTCTTTCAGTGCTGATTTAAAGGAGCCTACAGTTTCTGCACATCTCACCCTTATAAAATAACTGTATTAATCCTGAAATTATTCTGAATAGATGAGTGCCTCTGGATTTAATATAGGGGTATCAGAGTAAAAGGGTTTGAATGCATCTGCACGCCACACCTTTCGCTTTTTTCATATGTAAAAACAAAAAGGAAAAACATGTATTATTTCCATTCTACTTTGCAATAATAAACTTTATTTTGTTGAACTAAAATTGGACATAATACATTGAAAAGTGCGGTTTTAATGTGAAAAAGTGTTGAACTCTGGCTTTCTTATATACCTGTGGTTTTCTGGCACGCTCTGTAGCATTGTCGAGTCTAATTGAGCTCTAATTTCTAACATGGGATAAGACGGAGGAAAGTCTTATCCACGCATGTGTCCAAACTCTTGACACAATGACCTATAAAAAGGCCAATTCTGTCAAAAAACACCGAAATCCCACTATTAAATGAGCAAAACTTTTATTTTGAGAAATAATCTTTATTTTTAAGGCGTTTAATGAGTAGGTGCCCTAAATGTTGGAACTAGGTACTAGTTGTTTGAAACGTTTCTTTGTCGAAATGTGTTGTTTATTAGCTGGAAGGTCGGCTAACAAGCTAATTCACTTACTTTGCTAGTTTTCTTGTAGACATATCCGCGGTTTGATGCAAATCCGTTCAAAAAAACATTATCTCAGGGTAAATGCGGCCTTCTTGTGGCGTAAAGTTAAAGCTGAAAAATCCCCGCTGGTTTTTTGAAACGCTAATTTATAATTCCAAGCTCGATTAGTTTCTTCTGTAAGGCAGCGAGGTCGAACGCAGAGCTTCGGAATGTTGCAAAACGACCTGTTTCCGGTTTAGCAGTTTACTTCCAAATAAAAGCACAACAGTTGACGTGGTTTCAAGATTTATCCCAGCAAGAATGAAAACCTGAAGAACATGTGTGTATCTAAATACAACCAAGGTGAGAAAATACTTAAATAACTTCAAAAGGAGCCACACGTTGTCCAGTAAATGCAAATGGAAAACGCAATGACAGTTTATTCTGAAAGGCACTAATAAGAAGTTGTGTTAATTTTTTTTTTACACTTTTAACAACATCCGTTAACGTGCTTTGGAAGTGTGTTTCTGTCCTTATGGACTCATCTGGACCCATAACATCTGGTAATTTACTCTCTAAACTGTTTTTATGCGTGTTAAACCTCTGAAAATGATGTTTGCTTTTAAAGTTTTACTTGTTTGGACACTTTTCGAGGGTATCGTGTTTTGTTTTGCCTGAAAACGAAGCTAATGGACTGTTGAACCCCTTTGATTTTTAATGAATAAATACAATATTCTATGTAGGCAAAGGGCCTATAACACGTTAAACAGTTCTATAATATTTGCTATTGTTGATCAGTGTAATGTTTGTTTCAGATCTTTGAAATTTGCTTCGTTATTTTCTCTGTGTTTACTTTTAGCTCTGTACTATCAGATTAAAACACTTCTAAATTAGTTCTTATAGATATTAGGCAAACAATAACAAGCTGAAAAAACTTAACACTGGAACAAGATTTGATTTTGATTGTAGTTTAGATCATCAGTGCTGATATGATTTACATCTATATGAGCAAACAAAGTAAACTGTATGATTCAATAGGTTGCAGAACTACTTTTAACAGGAATATTTTAAAAAAAAAAAGCTCTGAATGACCATCAGTTTCTCACATTGTTGTGGAGGAAACTTGACCCACTCTTGCTTACAAGTTTGCCTTTAAGTAAAGTTCCATCAGGTGAAGCGCTGCACCTTTCAACACCCTGGTTGTTGTCTATCCCTGTAATGTAAATGCAGCATAAAACATTTTTACAAGAGAAAGAGGCAGTAAAGGGGTCAAGTCATTAAGAAAAAAAACCTTGCCCAAAAGCAACTTTTCAATAAAACCTTGTTTAGTTTATTAAGGAAATGGCCCACCAGAACTGCATTGTTGAGTTTTTTTCTTCTAGAAGCTGGTTAGACTATTCACTATCTGGGGTTTATGTTTGCCATTAACCCAAAGCAGGAAGGAAGCAACACTTTAAATTATTTGTTCATTTATCTCAAGCGATATCGTCACTGTGACCTTCACCAGTATTATCGCATGTTTTGCTGCATGCCCCAGAATAGCAAACTGCAAAAACATCTGCTTTTATAGAGGTACATAGATCAATTAATCAGGTGCATGTATTACCTGCCTCTGGCTGCTGCTGGTTATCTTGAAGCTCATTGAAGCAGCTGTTTTTCACCGACTGGATTGAAACCCATGAAAACTGTTCACAGTTTTGCTTACCCAAACTACGAATGCTATAACATCATTCTTACTTACATTCAAACCATCTAAATGTAATATGTTATTTTACATATTTCCTTAATTTTAGAAATATCAGCTTGACCATGGAGTCTTCTCCATCTTCAACAGCCTCATGTGACATAAAGAAAAGAAAAAAGGAGGCTCCATTAGAACATGAGGGCATCAAAAGAATGAAGACTGAGGAGGAAGGTGATGGGGATCTCCAGCGAAGACCTTCTGGTTCAGCGAGGCTCTCGGTGCATCTCGATTGTTTGCAGCGGCCGATCACACTGGCTGAGCTGATGGAGTTGCTTCATTTTGCTGCTCTGGGGAAAGGAGGAGGCCTCAAACAGCCTAGGTATTGTTTTTTTCTGTTGGCTAAATATCTGTACCCAGCATGGACTGAGTATCTGTACAGAACCCATTCATACTTCAATCCTGTGTTTCTGCTTCCTGTTCACATCAGTTGGTGCCGTGTCCACCATCAAAGGAAGGTCAGTGGTGTAAATGTTGTAATTGTTGAGGGGCTGACGCAGAGTCTTTTCTACAAGAACTACCTCTCAGTGGAGCATCTCAAGACCAGCTACACCACCGTGAGTCACTGGAGGGAGAGGAAATACAATGATGGGATTAATACAACAATACAGAGGTTCTGATTATAGTATAAACATTTTACATTGTTTTTTTATTTGTGTGTAACAGAGGATTACCTTCACTCCATCATCTAACAACGTAGCTTCTGAAATCTTTAGCCTTGAAGTTCCTAACCTGGACTTTTTATCTGTTTCTAAACCAGAGGAGACGCTTCATAAAGGTGGGAAGCGAAGCTTGAATGTTGTTGCTTTGGATGAAACTAGTAAATAACAGGATGTACTCTAGTAAACCATGTAAAACATAGCTGTTGTTCTCAGTTCGTTGTCCCTGTGTGTAACTGTCTAAAAACACTATTGTGTTTTTAATTCAGAAATACTATTTACTGTGATGATGCTGTGCTTTGTCGGGTTTAACCAAGCAAATTTGTCATCCTTCATGAACTTTTTGTGTGTTTGTACTCTGCTGCAGCTCTGAAACATCACCCGGTTATCACTATGTTTGGCACACAGAGGAGAGGACTCACTGCATATGTTCTAAGCCAACAACAGATGATAAAAAACCACTATCCAGTCAAGGGTAATCATTTATTTTGATATCAGATTTTTCTTTTTACTTTTATTTGATTTTGTTTTTCATAAGAATTTAATATATGTTCAATATCTAAATAGAAAGTCAATCTCTATTATTCCAGCTTTTATATAGAGGCAAAATTCCCATTTATACAGGCGTGGTGTATTGCTCCATGTTGTTTTAATTTTTTGTTCATATGCTCTGAAAAAAATACTTGGGTACTTTTAGATTTATCCAAGGAGAGAGAGAGAGATGCTTTTCTACAATTTGCTTTCTGACCATGGATGTTTTTCACCTTCCTTTGATCCAGGATTTCCAGGTTTCGAGGAGTTTTTGAGCACAGGCAGCGATGTCTGTGTAACCGATGACAGCCCACTGTATGGACTCGACTGTGAAATGGTGAGTCCATCCATCCATCCATCCATCCATCCATCCTGTTTCCTTCCTTCCTTCCTTCTGTCTGTCTGTCCATCCATCCATCTGTTTATTTTGTCCATCCATCCATCCATCCATCCTGTTTCCTTCCTTCCTTCTGTCTGTCTGTCCATCCATCCATCCATCTGTTTATTTTGTCCATCCATCCATCCATCCATCCATCCATCCATCCATCCTGTTTCCTTCCTTCCTTCTGTCTGTCTGTCTGTCCATCCATCCATCCATCCATCTGTTTATTTTGTCCATCCATCCATCCATCCATCCATCCATCCATCCATCCATCCATCCATCCATCTGTTTATTTTGTCCATCCATCCATCCATCCATCCATCCATCCTGTTTCCTTCCTTCCTTCCTTCCTTCTGTCCGTCTGTCCATCCATCCATCCATCCATCCATCCATCCATCCATCCATCTATCCATACATCCATCCATCTGTTTATTTTGTCCATCCATCCATCCATCCATCCATCCATCCATCCATCCATCCATCCATCCATCCATCCATCCTGTTTCCTTCCTTCCTTCCTTCCTTCTGTCCGTCTGTCCATCCATCCATCCATCCATCCATCCATACATCCATCCATCCTGTTTCCTTCCTTCCTTCCTTCCTTCCTTCTGTCTGTCTGTCCATCCATCCATCCATCCATCCATCCATCTATCCATACATCCATCCATCTGTTTATTTTGTCCATCCATCCATCCATCCATCCATCCATCCATCCATCCATCCATCCATCTATCCATCCATCCATCCTGTTTCCTTCCTTCCTTCCTTCCTTCCTTCTGTCTGTCTGTCCATCCATCCATCCATCCATCCATCCATCTATCCATACATCCATCCATCTGTTTATTTTGTCCATCCATCCATCCATCCATCCATCCATCCATCCATCCATCCATCCATCTATCCATACATCCATACATCCATCCATCCATCCTGTTTCCTTCCTTCCTTCCTTCCTTCCTTCTGTCTGTCTGTCCATCCATCCATCCATCCATCCATCCATCTATCCATACATCCATCCATCTGTTTATTTTGTCCATCCATCCATCCATCCATCCATCCATCCATCCATCCATCCATCTATCCATACATCCATCCATCTGTTTATTTTGTCCATCCATCCATCCATCCATCCATCCATCCATCCATCCATCCATCCATCCATCCATCCTGTTTCCTTCCTTCCTTCCTTCCTTCTGTCCGTCTGTCCATCCATCCATCCATCCATCCATCCATACATCCATCCATCCATCCTGTTTCCTTCCTTCCTTCCTTCCTTCCTTCTGTCTGTCTGTCCATCCATCCATCCATCCATCCATCCATCTATCCATACATCCATCCATCTGTTTATTTTGTCCATCCATCCATCCATCCATCCATCCATCCATCCATCCATCCATCCATCCATCCATCCATCCATCCTGTTTCCTTCCTTCCTTCCTTCCTTCTGTCCGTCTGTCCATCCATCCATCCATCCATCCATACATCCATCCATCCATCCTGTTTCCTTCCTTCCTTCCTTCCTTCTGTCCGTCTGTCCATCCATCCATCCATCCATCCATCCATCCATCCATCCTGTTTCCTTCCTTCCTTCCTTCCTTCTGTCCGTCTGTCCATCCATCCATCCATCCATCCATCCATACATCCATCCATCCATCCTGTTTCCTTCCTTCCTTCCTTCCTTCTGTCTGTCTGTCCATCCATCCATCCATCTGTTTATTTTGTCCATCCATTCATCCATCCATCCATCCATCCATCCATCCATCTGTTTATTTTGTCCATCCATCCATCCATCCATCCTGTTTCCTTCCTTCCTTCCTTCCTTCCTTCCTTCCTTCTGTCCATCCATCCATCCATCCATCCATCTATCCATACATCCATCCATCTGTTTATTTTGTCCATCCATCCATCCATCCATCCATCCATCCATCCATCCATCCATCATACCAGTATACCCCGTGCAAGCCTTCATCCTACAACTACGTTATAAAATGTGGTGTTACAGTCGTCATGCTGTTGTTCCACACAGTTTCTCATTATGTTCATGTTGTGTTACAGTGCCTGACAGAAAAAGGATATGAGCTGGCTCGTGCTTCTCTGGTGGACAGCGATGGTAACTGTGTGCTGGATGAGCTGGTGAAACCTCAAAACCGTGTCTTCAACTATCTGACAAAGTAAGGCAAACACACACAAATCAGTGGGACTTACGGCGAACTGCACAGGGTCTGCAACGGGTTTAGTTTCATCTTACAGGTGCATATTTGTCACCATAAGCATATAATGTTTTTTGTACCTTGTACCTGATGGTAAAATTAGATTTTGTTTGTTTTATCAGGTTCTCAGGTATCACTGCGGCCATGTTGAGGCCGATCACCACCACCCTGAGGGATGTTCAGGCAAAGATCAGGATGCTGTTACCAGACAATGCAGTTCTGGTGGGACATTCCCTCAACAATGACCTCATCGCACTAAAAGTAAGTGACTTCGATTTTTGCATTATGTTTAGTCATAGACTAGAGGATGAAGAACAGAAACACCAAATTATATTTTATCTTAACTATCAAGGTCTCCAACATTAATCCATTTTTAGGGCTATATTTTTTTTTTCCACTCTTCATCTTTACTTTATGCAGGTTTATTCAAATCAGATTTAGTCAGGTTTTTGGAAGAATTGGTGAATTTGCCACAGTTCAGCAGAGGGTTACAAGAGTGCAAAACACTTCTTCAGTTAACTGTTTTCCTCTGTCTGTAAGTAACCATGAAATAACAATTTACAAATATAGTTAAAACATGGGAGAACAAGAAAGGTTTTTGTGAAGGAACAAATTTAAGGTTACTTTGTTAATATAGATGCATTTGGTTTGCGCAATGGCTTCCAAATTGACAAAAAATGGCTGACAGAGGTGAGATATGCATAATGTAATGGACAGAACTATTGCTGCCGTTGACTTCATGTACTCATTGATTTTCTCTCCTATAGAAAGTATCACTGGTTCAGTGCTTCTGCATTTAGCTGTTTCTTTTCTGGATAACAGGAAACAGCTCTATTGCTGTCTTTAACTACATGTACTCTTTTGTTTTTCTTTTGCATAGAAAGTACTCCTTGCTCAGTGTCTCTGAAATTAAACAATGTGAATAGAAAGTAGACGTTTTTTGTTTTGTTCTTCTGACTCGAAGATTCTCCACAATCACATTTTCAACTATTTGATGAATTTATATTTAAATTTGGTTCATAAAAGTTGTGGTTTTAAAACCATTTTGTCTTTTTGTCCCCACAACAGCTCATCCACCAACATGTGATCGACACCTCCCTGCTGTACAGGAGGGAATTTGGACAGAAGTTTAAGCTCAAGGTTCTGGCCGAGGCATTGCTGAAGTGAGGTCCTATTTACTGTCTCTGGGTCTCTATCACACAGCGTCGGTATTTATTTATTCTTCCCCTCACATCACAGGAGGCAGATCCAAACTGAGGAGAAGAGGGGTCATAATCCCACTGAGGACGCTGTGGCAGCACTGGAGCTGGCCCAGTACTTCATCAAAACAGGACCCCTTCAGGTAACGGGTCACTTTGTGAAAGCACAGACACTCACCCTGTTACGCACATTGAACACATTATTTTCTGTTTTATTCACTGTCAGGTTGTGGAGCTTCATCTGGAGGAGCTGTGGGGTTATACCGTAGAGGAGGAGTCCCCTAAAAGAACACCAGCACCAAGTCCAAGTTACAGGTACACAGAAACGTTTCCAGCTCGTTGTCTCAGGAAGGTTAAAGCACGTGATAAAAGACCCAACACACTTGACACATGGTCCTTCAGGTAGAAGATCCAGGACAATAAAAATGTACAGAAGAAAAAGGTTTAAATACAGTTTTCACCCAAAGGCAACTGTTGCAGTAAAAACTGTCAGAATGTGTGAATGCACCTTTATTTTATTGGTAGTAGAGTCTTGTTTTACAGAAAATTATGTATCTGTACTTTATAGCCTTTTGGTGTATATTTTGGTGATTTTTATGTTTTCAGCTGCAAACGATGCACTTCACTCTCATCTTTATGGAAATAATACAAATAAAAATATTCTATCCTTAAACTAAACATAGCTCAAAAAGTAAGGGGATTTTTGTTATTTTGTTTAGTGGTGACATTGGTGGCAGAATCTTATCTTAATATCAGCCAGCATTGACAAGCCTTGTGTTCCCAGTGAGGAAGATGCCGCCCCACATCATCACACTGCCTCCACCAAAAGCTGTACAAGATTTGTTGCCAAGAAGTATTGTTTCAACACAGAAATAATCGATCAAACACTAATTGTCTTACTTTTTGAGCTATGTTTAAAATACAGTTGCACCTAAACTTCTGTAACCTTAGTTTTTTTTTTGGCAGAAAGTAAAAATTGTTCAGATGTTTGCAATAAACAAATTATACAAGAGCAGTTTGAATCGTTAAATAAATTGTAATGAAATCCAGCACTAAATGCTACGAGATTCAGTGCTGGAGAAGAGAATGACTACTTCAGTCTCAAAGATCTTCAACCTGCTGAGCAGATTTCTTTATCAGAACACACATTTGCAAATCTGGTGGGATCTCAGGTCTGGAGCGAGCCCACATGGGAAGGAGAGAACACTGAGAACCCTCAGGACGCACCCCAGTTCTCCTAGCCTGTCTCTCATGAAGCTACAGCTCACACAGAGGCTGTTACTCCACCGACTGTCCATCGAAGTTTGCTTGGACATACTTAGGACATACTCTGCAAAAAACGAGTGAAAATGCAAGAAAATTGTAGGGACTAGACAACTATTTATCCTCACTATGTTATTAGATAACAAAAAAGTGTTCTTGAAGGCAAAATGTAAAGAAATAATGACTGATTTCAAACATATGCACAGTACTCTACTATTAAAAAAACATAAGGTCTTGCATATTGGGGGAGAGGTGGCCTAGTGGTTAGAGAGCAGGGCATTTGCATCCTGAGGCCTCAAGTACCCTGGTTCAAATCCCACAGCGTGGCACTCTGAGTCCCTTAGCAAGACCCTTAGCCCCTAAATGGTCCTCAGGCGTTGCACAATGGCTGCCCACTCCTCCCTAAGGGATGGGTTAAATGCAGATGATAATTTCTCAATTGTGAGTTCAGCAAAGTCTAAATTATTGTTAAAGAGGAAAAATGTATTAATCAAAACACACTATTAGGCAATTGGCTAAAAATAGTAAAAATATTTTCAATGTGTTTTTAGATTTGAAAGCATTTAAAAAAACATAAAAAAGCTCCATTGCTCTGCTTTGATTGCTTCCGTTTTACACAGCAGCTTTTTGTCTTTCACAGAACGCAACATTAACAGTTATCTTCTGGATCTGAGCAGGAGCCGTTCCTGTTTCTGCCTGAATAAAAATGACAGACGAAACAATTTAAGGCATTTATGATTAGTGTGAAACTCTCTCCACGTCACGTTTTTGCTTCAGCTTTCTTTTACGCTTCTCCTGCACAGGTTTGCTGATGTTTTGCAGACGCTCGGCCGCTCTGTAGCATATTTTGGAAAGCGGGCTGACGTGGCGCTGGATCTGTCCCATCAGTGCTGGTACAGCTCTGACAAAGAGGTGGACTTTTTTTTCCTTAAGAATAACCACCAGCTCATTATTATTTTTTAGCAAATTTGCTGCTGTTTTGTGAGAGATGTGTCCCAGGGTATCTGCTTGTGATGGAAAACATTAGTCTTCTGGACAATTTATATATAGATTTAGTTGCTCTGAGGCTCAAGATGTATTTTTGCTGCTGACCAATCATGTTATACTTAGAAGTCAGCATCAATATGCTGTGACTATCTTTGGTCAGACAACCTCTTCTGCTGATCTCCATAAATCTCCTTCCTTCTGCAGATACTGACATCTTTCAGGAAACAGATGAAGCACCCATTCCTGTCTGTCCTTCAGCTTTCCTCCTTCTCAGACCATCTGAAAGGAAGCTGCGCTCATCAGCAGCAGCTGTATCACAATGTGAGCTCCTCACCACGTATTTAAATGTGACGGTTGTGGAGACGGCGGGAAATATGTAAAAGTTGCTGTGTTTTTACCCGCAGGTGTGTGCAAACCTTCTGGACATGTGTGCAGTGTTCGCTGGACCATTCCCTGCTGGTTTCTCTAAAAGAGACGTGAGGCGGCTGTTTTGTTGCTGTGGGCCGGTTCGGAAAGTCCAAATGTTGAACACAAGCGTCAGGGTGTGTTTCATGTTTCTGTTTCTGTTTGTTCCTTCACTGTGTAAAGTAAAGATTTAATGGCAGCCCTGCTAAAGATGAGTGAAAAGCCTTAAAATGCATGAATGTTTTATCTGTTCAGCATTATCTCAAGCTGGAAAACAATTTGAAAAATCCAACCTTTAATATGAGTACATTTATTTAGTGAGGAAAAAAAAAAACGTCTTTAAAAGAATAATTGTTTTCAACATAACCATTAGTGGCACAATTACTGGAATCCCTAATAAATCCTTTAAATTAAATATAACTGAAATGCTTTTTTTAAAATGTATGCTTGCTAAGTTCATTAGTGTATAGTATTTTTTTTTAGGAATTTATTACTTTCTCTTTAAAACCCATTTTGTCTTAGACACTCTTCAAAATGGGAAAGACTGGAGAACATCCCATTTAAGTAATGGCGGATGTATGCCGATTTTTCTCGCGTCAGCGACTTGCCCAAATTTACAGTCAGAGCAATAAATAAAGCAGGTTGTCCGCCAGTGAGCAGGATGCTGATGGAGGTAAATCACAGTTTGAGTAAAACAGCCGTCAGACGTTATTTACAGGACAAACTACGGTTCGGTTCTGGTGCTAAAGACAAAGTATTTGTCTCCTACCATCACAA
Source organism: Girardinichthys multiradiatus (assembly GCF_021462225.1). Taxonomy (NCBI): domain Eukaryota; kingdom Metazoa; phylum Chordata; class Actinopteri; order Cyprinodontiformes; family Goodeidae; genus Girardinichthys; species Girardinichthys multiradiatus. Next base: position 39,363,320 of record NC_061798.1, on the reverse strand, counting down.
ATGTTAACATGTAATGTGTACAAAACTCTAGACTCTACACTAAGATTGGGTTATAAATCTTTTAATAAACAAAGGGAATACATGAAATGTATAAACATAATATACCCAACAATAAGACGCAAAAAAAACCAAATGAGAATAATAATTTCTAAATACAATAAAAAACACAAGTAAATGCAAGGAAAGAAAACTGCCAAACATTTATAAATCATCAATTTTTAACCCCCGAATTTTATTTGCAATCTTTTAAAAATCAAAACATTCCCCAAATCGGGGGAAAAAAGGCTTCCAAACCATTAAAAACATATCCACCCAGTTCCTTAAAAGAATATTTCCATTTTAATTAGACTAAGATTGATTTTTTTCAGCAGCAAACGTTACAGGTGGGTTTGGAGTAAAACACACAAGGGATATTTGAAAAAGCAGCTAATTGCCACTGTTAAGTACAGTGGAGCATCTGTGATGCTGTGGGCCTGATTCTCCTTCAAAACCCCTGGGAACCTGGGAACCACTGGGAAGAATGGACTCTTTGGAACAACAGGACATTTTAAATAATATCAGATCTAAAACATTTGACCAAAGCAACACAGAAATAGTTCAACAGACCCAAAATCAGCCTTCTTCCATGGTGACCTCAGTCCCCTACGTAAGTCCCATAGAAAACCTGTGGGGTGAGCCGAGGAGAAAAGAGTATAGGAGAGGAACCTGCTCTGGATGATGTTGAGATGTGCAAAGTGGAGTAGCCAAAGGCCCCTTACCTGTTTGCTCCATCCTTGTGAACTATAATAGTAGAAGACCAAATGTTTAATTGGCTGGTTTAATTGGGTGTACAAAATATTGACAGCAGGGGTACCAGCAATTGTTAAGGTGAAACCAAAAAACAGTTTTCTTGATCTAGGATTCTTTCCAAAAAAAATAAATGTGCTCAAATTAAAGGTAAGATTTTTCAGAAAATATCACTGTCAGATTATGCTCCTGCAATTAAACCTGAAGTTATTTAAAGGTTTTTATTACAACCTTTAACCAGGGGTGCTAATAAATGTGGCTCTTGTTGCTCTATAAAAACCGTTCACTGTCTCTGAACAAGCTTTGGTCACTTCTCCTTCTTGTTGTGACCATATTTATTCTCCAGATGCATGCCAAGGTGGAGTTTTGGATGCTGGAAGGAGCAATGCTAGCTTTAAAAGTGTTGAATGGACTCAGTGTGCTGGGTCAGACCATAAAGGTAGGGCTTTTTCTATATTTTCTCTTCTCTTCCTTCTTTAAAGTTGATATATTTATACTTAATGTCTGTATGCCGTGAGTGCGTGAAACCGAAGTCAGATTACACAATCTTGGGCAATAAAGCCAATTCTGATCCTGCATGTCCCTTCAAACACCACGTGTTATACTCAAGCGTTTGTAGACTTTTATAAAAATTTTTGTTTCTATGTGTTTGTTTATTTTCTAGGTGCAGAGGCCTGTAAATGAATCAACGCTGGACTTGGATCTGAATCTTGATGCTTTAATGCGTGACGAACTTAACACCAATCGCCTTTATGTTGTTAAACTGAGACACGATGCAGCTCAGGGACTGAACATCTCTACCAGGGTTAATGGATGTCTGTCAGATGCAAAATGTTCAGGTTTCCCTCCTGGTAGACAGATGAATGGGTTGCTACAGACTGCTAAAATAAATGGTAAACAGTTGCATCCCTGCACAACCAAATCTGAACTGTGTGAGGAGAGTGTCAGAAAGACATTCAGTCGCTTTGGTTCGATAAAAAGCCTCGTCCTGCCTGGCAAACATGGAAAACACGCAAGGCATGCATGCATAGGTGAGTAAACGATGTGTTGTTACTTTTCTCTGCTTTCTCTCTATGTTCATACAAAGTTGTGCAGAAATGTACAAACTGACTGCATCTGTTTGACAGAGTTTGAGAGTCCTGAGGGCAAATGCGCTGCACTCAACTCCTCCGAGCATCTCCTGGAGGACAGTTATCTAGTATGGCCGTCTGTGACTCCACCCCACTTACTTACATGGGTTGGCATGACGACGAAGAGGAAAACAGAAATGGAAGAAGGGGAGACAGCAGAGGAGCAGAGACCTGACTCTTTAGATGACGGTTCTCAGGTATGGACCGAGTTATCCAGGAATGTACAATAGTGCAGTTTGGCTCTCACCCTTGGGTCCTCAGAATCGGGCCCCCTTCAGTGCTACTCAGAGGAAAAGTCGGTATTTGTTGGGTAAATACAAAACAATAAGCTGTTTATGTTGCATTTCATTCACCTTAAAAGTCAGAAGTTGAATCTGGGAATGCCAACTTTAGCATGTTTCAGTTCCAAGTCCAGAAACGAGTCGATATTCAGTGACCGGGCTAAATGCTATTATGTTTATTATTATTGCTTTATTTCAAACACTGAATGTTTACAAAGGAAAGTTGTGTAGCACTGTGGGTGTAAAAAATTTAAAGAGAATTATATAATCGAAAGTGCAAATAAACATTACTTTTTTTTTTACCGCAATTATTAGTGTTTTAAATATTATTGATATATCTTGGATATTGAGTTATGGGTTGGTGAGAAACCCCAACATTTTGGGACCTTTATTTTTTTTTTCCTTCTTAGTGAAAACTGAATCAAACCACACGCTTCATTCAGTGCTAATGAATAAGAATGTTTTGCTGTCAGGTCAGTAAGGATTACCAGCATTAAATGAGTGTGGTACCTTAATGTGAGGGCTGTTTCCTCTGTTGTGGTGAAGAAAGAGCTTAGCCAATAAGTCAAGCTCTTCATTTACTGGTCCATCTATGTTCCTCACCTATGGTCATGAGATACGAATTATGACATAAAAACTGCAACCCCGATACAAGTGGCCGAAATAAACTTCCTCCGCAGGGTGGCTGGACTAGGTATTAGAGATAGGGTGAGGAGCTCTGTCATCTGGGTGGAGCTCAAAATGGAGCTGCTGCTTCTCTGTATTGAAAGGAGTCAATTGAGGTGGTTTGGGCATCTAATCAGGATGCCACTTTGATGGTTCCCTTCTGAGGTTTTCTGGGAGGAGATCCCGGGAAGACCCAGAACGCACTGTAGGGATAGTATACCCCATCTTTCCTGGGAACACCTTGGGATCCACCAGAATGAGGATAGCGCCAGGGAGAGGGATGTCTGGGGTTCCTTCCTGGACCTGATCTCATTAAGAGGAAGACAATGGATGGATGGTAGCTCAGAGCTCAGTCAAGAGGAAGAATGAAAACACAGTTCAGTTCCTTTATTTGTACTATTATAACAGTAAAAACAAATCTCTCTGAAGTGGGAATGCACATAAACACTAGATAATATATTGTTTTGGATTGGTGCATTTATGTTCAGCACACCTTTAAGGCTTCACTTTGTTTCATGTGAAGGATCAGGAAACGGGTCTCCTGAAGAAGCTGGACCATCGACTGAATAAAATCTTCAACTCACTCCCAGACGGCACCTTGTCTGTGGTGCTGCTGCTCGGACTCACCAGGTAAAATAAAAATAAAAAAAGAGATGAGATGTCTCTGGCATGAATTATCACTGAAGTTAAACATTTCTAAACCCTCCTTTTCTTTTTTCAGCACAACGTGTGATCATCCTGGTTTATGTTTTTTGGAAATCAAAAATGGGTCTTGAGAAAGTAATCCTGATTTACTCGGAGTGAACTTTGCAGACATTGGATGACTTTACTTTCAGTGGAAGAACGGGAGACTTCATCATAGCCAGAACAGATTAAACATCAGCTCATTACATTTCTGTGATTCACTTTTAGTAAATGTAGAGTAAAAAGTAATGGTGGGATCGCTTTGCCTTTAAATCAAATTTAATAAAAATCTGAAATGTCAAAAGATTTCTTTAATAGCTATTTTTAAACGGTGGAAATTAAGGCATTTTCAAAGTGATTCTATTGGAATGAAGTTTTTAACTTTGGAATTTTAATATGAATAAATTTTATGTTTACACAAACTTACAATTTTATTTATTAAGTTTTTTATGTTCAATTTCAAAATTGTTAGCTTGTTTTTGTAATCTTAAAGAAAAAAAATAGTTTCAAAGTGGGAAAAAAGGGTCAGAAGCAAAATTACTAAGAAACATTCTTTAATTTTTCCTCTTTTTTTTTAAAGGAAATTGAAGGATTTCTTAAAACATATACAAAAATGTCTTAAATTTTACATCTTTTTGTGCTGAAAGCATACTCTGACATCTTTGCAGGTTGACACAGTTACAAAACATTGAACACAAATGAAAAACAGTTCTGTACAAAAAAAAAAAAAAAGAAGCACCTTTTATGAAGGGTGAAAATGCCACCAACAATAAATATCACATTATCATTGATAAGCTCAGATTTGTCTGATAAAACTGAGGAAGAAAAACTATTTTCTCATAAAATGGGAAAAAAAAAAAAAAAAAAGCAGACTTCTTTAAAACAACCCTGACATTAGGTACAGGATTGGTTAAATGGCATTTTTATCTCTTAAGAAAAACAGATTCACAGGAATACCAACACCAGGAAAAGGGAAATCTCTCTCGCACACAAACATAAGACTGATTAGAGATGTCTCAAAAAAATTTATGAATGCATTCGAAATGACCAAATACCAGTCTGAACACAACGAATTGGTGAAATCCTCTGCAGTTTATACATTGTTGAGATATACACAGCTATGTATGAGGAGATGCCTGCTCCTCTGGTAGAAGATCAGAATATGGCAGCTGCTGTTATGGCTTGTGTTTTCTCTTTCAAAAGTTGTGTTAAATGTCTTGGCTGGTAGCTTTGGAGACGTTATCCATTAGTGCTGAATGAGAGCATGAATTTAGGGCATGCAGCACTGTGTGCTTTATGACCCTGAAGGAGAGTGCACCAAGCAATGAGGAGGAGAGCCCGGCGTGGGACGGTGACTTTGCTGCTTCACCAGACTTCTGGGACTTCAAACAGGGAGGTTGCAGATTCTGATGCTGGAACTAAAAAGGTGGAAACATTTTCAGGTTAGAATAAAAACTTAGCCACCGATTTTCACAGGTCAACACAACTGTATCTGAACTAGTTCACCAGCTGCCACGTAATTTCAGCGATCCTACAAATTTTCAGTTTAAATTGAAGACAAATTTCTAAATATTATATGCAGTTATTATGCCCTGTTTTGAAGTTCCAGTTTCTGATTTTACATTTTAAATGAAAAGTTATGGTTCCTTCAAATTGTTTTATTTCTTAATTCCAAACTTTTTTAGTCTCAATTTTCTAGATTTGTTCACAGGTTTTTAATCAGATAATGTGAACAAAATATTCACCTTTTTGGGGTGATCAGTGATACCTTAATTTCACAGTAAACAGAATATGAGTCTTTTGTTTTGCATTGAAACCAAACCCAAGTCAAGAACCTCAGGAGTAATAAATACTTTTGCAGACAGCAGTGGATAGAAACAGTTGCTCTCTAAACAGATCTATTTTAGTTCCTTTTCAGTTCAGTCTCATCTTGCACCAAAGGTCTCCAACTCCAGCCTTACAGAGCTTTCAGTTGAGTTCGTCTGCGTTAGCAACTTCACAGAAAAACTTACAGACGAATTCTTATACCTTATTTGTTTTTTTAAACCAGAGGTGTGTTTTAGCCCAAGGAAGAATCCATTAAATTTTGGAGGTGATCCAGAACAAAGTGGTTCTTGATAAATGAAGCACAGTCTATACAACAACCAGCATGCACAGATGCAGCAGTCATTAACAAACCCATGTGTTTCAAGTCAAAATATCTGCCATAAACAAAGCCACCCCCACAATAACCTGAATCCTTCATGCAGCTATTGTAGTGAATAACACACCGTCAGATTCCTTTTTCTTGCTTTTTTGACCTTTCCTTCCTTGAACCGTTGGGGTTTGGTGCCAGGTGGCCGTCCCATCAGCACGGCTGCCTGGGTCTGTGCCCTCAGGACTGCAGTCATCTGGGACGGGACTTGGTTCAGCTGGATATGATGAATCTCTGCAGAGGACGATAAAGAAATAAAGTATAGCAACGAAAGCATGGGCAGAATAGAGGAGTCCTTTTCACCTACGTCATATTTAGCCATCCTTCTGATGTCTTGCTCTCGACAGCTTCAACACTTGCCTGTCCACCAACATCTAGAGGACAGTCGATGCAGATGAGTTTAGATGAGGAATCAGTGTGCAGCATTTATTATTTGTGAAAAACTGAGCAGAAAACGAGGCGATCAAACTGAGAAAACGTTTAATAGGAGAGCTACACTTCATTTTCCATTATCTGCAGAGGAACTGCACAATGGTCACATGTAAACAGCCACCTCTAGTTTAACCTCATCTACTAATTCTCCGTATCGTCCCGAGATTTGAACTTTCCAACTGGAAACGTAATATCCTTGTTTTTTTTCTTTTTTTTAATCATTGAGAGCAAAATGGAACCAAAGTCAAATTCCTCGTTTGTCTCAAAAACTTGGCGAATAAAACTGATTCTGATCGAACAACTTCAGCCTTATACAAAGGTATAAACAAAAAAGCAAAATGTCTCAACTGTATGATTAAAAAAATAAAATACCCTATTTGGGTTATTTTTTATTCATTGAGCATAATACCATCTGCCATTCTCCTACAAATACAAGCATATCGTCACAAACCATCAAATTTCGTCTTTTTGCTGCCGGTGCTGTTTGGGATTGAGTAGTGGTTCCAGCCATCCCCGATGACACCGTCATCGCCTCCCTGCTCCCCCTGAACGGGACTGATGCTGCGTTTCCTCCTAGAAGAAAAAATATCAAATCTGCGATTCCTTTCATCCAACTAGTGTGTGCTACAACCCAGGCAGAAAATATACTGAACGAATGCTGGAACACGCGCACATGTGTGTGTGTGGGAGGGCAGCATGCGACCTACCTGGAATACCCAAATCCAGCAGAAGTAGTGGAGGAGGGGTAGTGAGGCTTCACCCAGCTATCATCTCCCCAGATTTTTGCTGGCTGGCCAAGCTTTTCCTTCTCCTGCTGTTTACCCTGGACGTAGTCTGCATATGTTTGGATCTTGTAGCTCTCTGCGTAGCGGCTGGTGTTCATAGCTGTTTGGACAGAGGTCCTTATTAACTCAGTTTGCAAACATTTGTTTGTCTCTCCAGTCTGGCTTCAGTTAGTGTGCAAGACTTACCTATCTGTACCTGGTCCGTCTGACTTAGAGAGACAAAGGCTGAAGTGTCATCTATCCAAGACACCTGGATGTTACCTGGGTGCATAAAACAAACAACGAGGAGCATAAACAGGGTTGTATCTGTTTAAAAAGCAGAATAAATACACGTTATAGTATCTTACCAAAGGCACTGAAAAGCTGGTAGAGGTCGCTAGTCTTCCATTCCTTAGGGAAGGTCACATACAGAACGTGGTCTCTCTTGGGTTGCACTGTTGAGGGAAAGGTCGTTAAAGAGGGTGGATTATGGTGTGAATGTTATTCACGCTCTTGAGGTCACTCCACTATTTATAAATCTTCCTCCCCAAACACAAATGATATTTGAAGGCCAGCATCTTCCCCTTACCTCCGCCTAGAAGTTTAAAAACGTTGGGCTATAACCAATTGATTCAGCTTTTTAATATACACTTTATCAATTTGTAAAAGTGTAGTTTAAAGATCAACGCAGAGCCCATGGAAAAGGAGCATGAGACAAAACACTCTTTCCTCCCACTTTCTCAACAACATCCGAACATATGATCGAAACATTCAGAGCTGAATCCACAATAAAAAAATAAAAAAATAACAACTAGAACGAGCGGAAATTAGAGAAAGTTGCGTTTCATTACTTTACTTACAGTCTGGTCCAGTGATGTTGAGGTAGGGTATATCAATAATCCTCATCAGAAAGAGCCTACAATAATAAAAAAAAAACATTTAGAAATGTGAAAACCAAGATGATCTGAAGCATTAAGGAAGCAAATAAAAAGGTGCTTACTTGTTGAAAAAAGGTTCAATTAATTTAGATCGGGCAGAGATGTAAGCTTTTGGCGGCGTCAGGAAAGAACCTGTAAAACGAGAAAGTTGATTAAGTTTAAATGTGTGTCAAGTGTTTAAACAGAATACAGATGGATGACAATTTAAAAACAAACTAGTATCAGTGGTTGCAGATCAATTTTATTTGTATTCAGGGGTCAGAATTTCTGAGCTTGGGGTTTCTAAAAGTTTGCCATTTCTTAATTTTGTAGACAATAGGACATTTTGGACATCGAGTATGAAATATTCACCTAGTTTGGTTTAATCCCATTATTCTCCCCCCAAATCATGAAATAAAGCAGTGTTGAAGCTGCCTTCCCACTGTCACGGCACATACTCAGGAAAATGAAATTAATAGAGCTCCTTCTACATGGTTTCATTAATTATAATGTTAAATCCAATGAAAAATTGATGGTTTTTCCCACCCTGGGATAATGATATGCTTAGTAACGGCAGGAGAGTACATGCACGTTAAATTACAGATTCAGTGCAGACAATAAACTCATTAAACCCTGAAAACATCAATCAGGACAGCTGGAGACAGGATAGCCTGTCTTGCTAGTATTGCTTATGTAAAAGTGCCATCCCACACTTTCTTGGCTCCAGCAGAAAGCCAGGAGTATCATTAAAGTGCTCACTTTTATCCAAAGCCACTTACAAATGTGGATATCATACAACAAAGCTGTTAACATCAAAGCTAACAGATAGAAGAAAGACCAATGGTCCGGTTCTGTCAGAGCTGACGGTAGAAATGGAGTGCAGGCATAGTGCAGTAGAGGGATTAGGGAGGTACAGGGTAGGTGCAAATGCAGGAGATGTTCTCTGAAGAGCTTGGCCTTCAAGAGTTCCCTGAAGATCAACGGGAAGGCCTCCTGTTCTGGTAATTATTGTTCTTGCAACAATATCGGTACAGTTCTGTTCTAAACGCAAAGAAAGGACAGAGATATGTGATGTGCTCATATTTCTAACAGAAAGTAGCCTGGTTACTGAGCACAACAGCTAGAAAAATCACTCATTTACAATTTGGAACTAGAACACATTCAGGTCCGTTTTAACATCGTTCCGTCCCAAGTTCTGAGACAAATCTAATGCAGTGCTGGCGTTTACAAGTGTGGAGCGACCTTCTGCAGCCAAAAACTGCTTCCGTTGATCGTCATGAAAGATGCATTGAAAGACTGTCCACAACTACAAAATGTTATGAAACGCAGGAAGACGTTATCAAAGACGGCGTCACCAATATAAACATGAAATTTAGAAAAAACATTTTCAAGGACTCATGTAAACGAAAAATAATGGCAGCAAATGCAGCCAACAATATCAGAGACCCAGCAAAACTCTTTAATTGTTCAAAGTTTGTCTTTATCGTTGCCGTCTAAATCAACCAACGTGAATCCATGTTACCCAGATGGTTGGCCATAGAGATGAAGCACAGGCCGGTGATGTAAGCATCGTATCCCGCCTCGTGGAGCTGCTCCTGGGCTGTGTCATAACTGGGGAACCCCTCTGCAGTTTCTGCAGAGAACAGCAGACAGAAGGAATAAAAACGGCCGTTGGTTGGGTTTTGGGTCAGTGCCAGAGGAGGCTCCCAGTGAAGTTACTCACCAACTTGCGGTGGCTTGAATGGAGTCTCTTTTACTTGTTTTTCGAGCTCTGCCAGAGATGTGTTGTTGATCAGCTCCTGTTGGACAAAGACATAAAATCACTGTATCATCATACCTGATAACGCAGGTAATACACTTGCCAGGTGAGGCTCGTTTTACCTTAAATGGCTGAGTGGAGGCCATCAGCTTCGTGTCTAAAAGTCTGCAAGTGGACAAATAAATAAATCAAACATGCAAAGACAAATAAGAGGTCTGTTAAGACAGTAAAGCATATTTGCCAAAAGACAACGTTACCTTGGGAAAACACACATCGTGGCCTCTTTAAAGTCTTGAAGGTCCTTGAGA